>NC_060143.1:361181543-361523329 GCF_021461385.2 Schistocerca piceifrons | reverse complement strand
CAAGATATTTTTCTCCAAGACTAATCGACATTCAGCCACAAAAAGGCTGTAAGAAACGCTTGTCTGGTGAAGATGTCCAAACAAAAAGTAAGTCAAAGATTCGCAAAATCGAATAAAATATTTTCAAGTACTATGTTGTATTGTTATATGATTGTCGGCGAACTACAACGTTGTACCGCCTTCCAGTCGTTGTTTGAGATAGCAAAGAAGCACGTTGAGCGACTGTGCTATTTGAGAAATCGTAAACAAACTCCTCATGATAACAGAGGTAAAGCAACTGGCTCTCGTTCAAATACTTCCTGGGGAATATTGCCAGAAGATTCATGAAGTATACCTGTTAAGCAAGTGCATTATTCTGGCACCATAAAAATTATCTTCCCGCAAAGCTACACGTAAAATTTTTATACGAAATGTTCATCACAAAACTTCCAGAATGCCAAATGCAAGTAAAATATTTTTTTTCTGAAATATATTCAAGAAAATTTTAATTTTTCATTTGGTCGCCAACAGATCGACGTGTGCTCGAAGTGTGAAGAACTAGGTTCCAAAATAAGAGAACCAATATTCAAATGACTATGCCAAACACACTGCAACTGCTGAACTCTCCACGAGGGAAGAACCTCAAAATTCATTAAAAAATTGGACATCCTCCGACTGACAAGCAAATGAAATAAAAACAACCTGCATTGTGCTGTACAAGAGGCCTTTTACTACAGTCAGCTATGGCTACACGAGTTTTGCATTCACAGTTTCAGAACTGGAAAAGCAGCATTTTACTCGTGTATAGAAGTGGAAAGTCACAAAGGTCCCGATGAAGTTTGCTCTTTTTTAAGTGACTACAATAGAGAATATATCACCAACGGAGGAAGACCGCATCTATTCTGTGACGGTTGTCCGGGACAACACCGTAACGCGATTCTAGCTTGCCTTTGTTTTGACGGGAAGGTTTTCAAAGATAACACTATATTTTCCTCAGCGTGGCCAATCCTCAATGATTGCGACAGAGATTTTCCGACGATGAAGAGGAAAATTCGACGTCAGGACAGGATTCATTCTCCTCAGCAGCATGAATGTGTAATTGAAACGTGATCAAATTCTCGTAAATTCAATGTAAAGAATATTACGCATCAAGATATGGCAACATTCAAAGCTTTATGGCCTACGTTCTTCAAAAAGAAAGACCTTTCAACTGAAATTTTTTGCTGAGAAACCCCTAACAAAGCAAAATCTTATTTCACAGTGAATGAGTATCACAAATTTCAATTTACAAGTTACCAGGAGTTGTGAGTGCGAAACCCTTCTGAAACGTCCCCTTTGAAAAATTATACAAGACTGTGCTTAAACTGACACACAATATTTTTAGCGCAACGCAATCTGACTATCAAAGATCCCTGCAAAAACATTAAACTATACCTTTCAGAAATCACTTACCTCACAAAAATCTTCATTACTCGAACTACTGCAATACAGCGAGCGCCACTACTGCCAGCTAAATAAAAGATTCAAACTACGGAAGGCACTAACTACTGATAGGGATAGTTAGCAAATGAAAGATATTAATAGAGAACAAACAATGTATTTACCTTAATAGTCATAATATATATAGCAGTTCATGACAAATTACAAAACTCCGCCATCTCTCTCCCCACATCCACCACTGCTGGCGGCTCACCTCCAGGGATCTTTGATAGTCAGATTGCGTTGCGCTAAAAATATTGTGTGTCAGTTTAAGCACAGTCTTGTATAATTTTTCGAAGGGGACGTTTCACTTCTTAGACTGCATAGTACAGCAGCGATTTTGTTTACTAAAGAAACAACAAACTGGCTCATTTCTATTCATCCCAGATTCATCTAATAATCTAGCTTATGCCGAGAAAATTTCTCTAAATATCAAGAAAATGGAAGATTTAAAAAAAGTTGTACCAGTACATACCAGATACACAGATATGACCTACCAACACGAACGGTGAAGCTCCTGTGGAATTCTGTAACCATGTTCATTTTCTTGAGCAGACTTCTCAGGACAATCGTGCTGCTTTCAAGGTTTTTCAGTTTATTTACATAGATACAAAGACGATCCTCGTAGAGATACCTTGCATAACACAGGAGATGAATTTAATTGATGAAAGGAGAAAATATAAAAATGCGGCAAATGAAACTGGTGAAGGGGAATACAAACGTTTAAAAACTGAGATAGGCAGGAAATGCTAGAGGAAAAGTGTAAGGATTTAGAAGCATATGTCACTAGGAGAAAGATGGATACCGCCTATAGGAAAATTAAGGCGGCCTTTGGAGAAAGGAGAAGCAGCTATATAAATATCAAGAGCTCAGATGGAAATCCAGTCCTAAGCAAATAACGGAAAACTGAAAGGTGGAGGAAGAGGATATAGACGATGATGAGATTTGACAAAGCACTGAAGGAGACAAGTCGAAATAAGGCACCGAGAGTAGACGAGATTCCGGCAGGACTCCTGAGAGCCTTGGCAGAGCCAGCCACAACAGAACTCTTCCATCTGGTGAGCATGGTATATGAGACAGGCGAAATACCACCAGAATTCAAGAAGAATATAATAATTCCAATTCCAAAGAAAGCAGAAGCTGATACATGTGAATATTACGGAACTATCAGTTTAATAAGTTATGACTACAAAATACTAACACGAATTCTTTACAGAAGAATGGCAAAATCTAATAGAAGCTAAACTCGGGAAGACGAGTTGGGTTCCGGAAAAATGGAGGAATACGCGAGGCAATACTGACCCTATGACTTATCTTAGATGAAAAGTTAAAAAAAGCAAACCTACATTTACAGCATTTGTAGACTTAGAGAAAGCTTTTGACAATGTTGACTGGAATACTCTCATTTAAATTTTTAAGGTCGCAGGGGTAAAATATAGGGAGCGAAAGGCCAATTACAACTTGTTTAGAATTCGGACGGCAGTAATAAGAGTCGAGGGGCATGAAAAGAAAGCAATAGTTGAGAAAGGAATGAGACAGTGTTGTAGCCTATACCAAATGTTATTCAGTCTGTACATTGAGCAAGCAGTAAAGGGGGCCAAAGAAAAATATGGAATAGAAATTAAAGTCCAGGGAGAAGAAATAAAATTTTGAGATTCGGCGATAACAATGTAATTCTGGTAGAGAAGTTGACTTGGAAGAGCAGCTGAACTGTGTGGACAGTGTCTTGAAAGGAGGATATAAGATGCACATCAATAAAAACCAAACAAGGGTAATGGAATGTACTCGAATTAAAATCAGGCGATGCTGAGGAAATCTGATAAGGAAACGAGACACTAAAAGTAATAGATGAGGTATGCTACTTGGGAAGCAAAATACCTTATGATGGCCGAAACAGAGAGGATATAAAGTGTAGACAAGGACAAGAAAAGCGTTTCTGAAAAAGAGAAGTGTATTAACATGAAATACGGATTTAAGTGTGAGGAAGTCTTTTCTGAAAGTATTTGTATGGAGTGCAGCCGTTTTTGGAACTGAAACATGGGCAGTGAACAGTTTTGACAAGAACAGAATAGAAACTTTTGAAATGTTGTGCTACAGAAGAACGGTGAAGATTAGATGGGTAGATCATGTAACTAATGAGGAGGTACTGAGTGGAACTGGGGAGAAATGGAAGTTGCGGCACAGCCAGACATGAAGAAGAGATCGGTTGATAGGACACATTCTGAGACATCAAGGGACCATGAGTTTAGTTCTGGAGGGAAGTGTGGAGGGAGAATAAGAGACGAATACAGCAAGTCCAATTAAGAAGGTGGTAGGTTGTAGTAGTTATACATAGTTAAAGAGGCTTGAAAAGGATAGAGCAGCACGGAGAGCTGCAGGAAACCAGTCTTTGGACTGAAGACCACATCAACATCCACTTTCCACTGACAATCATTCTCTCCACTGACCATAACAGTCTTCACTAGCCATCACTTTTTACTGACCATTATTCTCCCCACTGAACAGCATTCTCTTCACTGACCAGAATTCCTTCCGTTGAGCATCCTTCTCCATTGACCATCGTTCTCTCCATTGACTATCATTCTCCACCTAATATTATGCAGGGTAATGCTAGATAGATATTTCCACATCTGCCTCATCTACTTTACTGCCTCATAATCATTCAGTTCATAACACATGTGTGCACAATTAATTACGCATCATCATGCTTACAATACAGCAAATTTCCTCTCTCTCTCTTGCTCTCCGTAAGGCTCTGTAATGGGACAACAACATACTAAAACATGCAATTTACAGAGGGACAGTATGGCTGTAAAACTTATTTTAATCACTAAGTAACGTTATAATCTATATCATACTGCTATATATTCCAAGTTGTATGGTGAGCTGCTTTTTGTGAAGCTGTCATTGTTTACTTAACTACTTATCGGTGTACTTTAGGCTGCAGGTTAGCTCTGCAGTAATGCTCTAGATGCAAAATTGTTAAGGCTTTCGTGGCCACTTGTTGACAAACTGCCTATTGGCTTCTTTCTCGGGTTCTTCGGCCGACGTTCATCTAACGATTTTTCTGACGTTTCGCTAGCACGAGTGGCTGGCATTGTCAAAGCTTCACCCTCCATTGCCGGTGGTGAACTGGAGGCGAGCTCGCGGGCGCAGACTATATGTACCTGGCGCCCCAACGTCCGAGGGCTTCTCCGCGGTCATTTCCGGTGCGGTTCTCCTCTTGCTACCTGCGACGGTCGTTCGCTGCAGTACGGGAAGCCAGGATCCGTTGACCTGAAGGCTTTCCTCTTTCTTGTTCAAACTGTTCGCGTGTTTTTGGATTTCTACAGCTTCTCTGAACAAACGCGTGTGATAATGCTTCTCTACAGCCAGAACTTCCGTGTCGGCGAATTTTATTACGTGGCCGGTCTCATTCAGTGCGTGCTCTGCCACGGCCGATTTCTCCACCTGCCCCAACCTCAAGGTCGCTTATGCTCTTTGATCCTGTTGTTAATTGATCGTCCAGTCATTCCGACATAAACTTTTCCGCATGTGCATGGTATACGGTATATTCCCGACATTGCAAGTGGGTCTCTTTTCTCCTTCGCCGATCTAAGACACTCTTTGATCTTCCTTGTCGGTTTGAAAATCGTCTTTACACCGTGTTTGCGCAATATACGGCCGACTCTGTCCGTCACTCTGGGAATGTATGGCAGAAAGGCCGTACCCGACATTTCTTTTTCTGGTTCCTTACTTCGACGAGTGTTTGGCTCTGTTACACTTCTAACGTAATTTGTGGAGTACCCATTGCTCCTCAGAACAGTTTCCAGGTGTTGCATTTCTCGTTTGAGGTGTTGAGGCTCACATATTCGTCCTGCTCTCGTTACGAGCGTACTAATCATGCCTCTTTTCTGGCTCGGGTGGTGGTTTGACAGTTTGTGCAGGTATCGGTCCGTGTGTGTCGGTTTTCGATACACGCTGTGTCCCAGGTTTTCGCCGTCCCTTGTGACCAACACATCTAGAAATGGCAGTTTCTTGTCCTTTTCTACTTCCATGGTAAATGTTATGTTGGCATGGAGGCTGTTCAAGTGTCTCAGGAATTCACCGAGCTGTTCTTCACCATGGCTCCACACCACGAAAGTATCATCGACGTACCTGTACCACACCTTAGGTTTGCAAGTCGCCGAGTCCAGTGCCTGTGCTTCGAATTGTTCCATGAAGAAGTTGGCCGTGGCAGAGCACGCACTGAATGAGACCGACCACGTAATAAAATTCGCCGACACGGAAGTTCTGGCTGTAGAGAAGCACTATCACACGCGCTTGTTCAGAGAAGCTGTAGAAATCCAAAAACACGCGAACAGTTTCAACAAGAAAGAGGAAAGCCTTAAGGTAAACCGATCCTAGCTTCCCGTACTGCAGCGAACGACCGTCGCAGGTAGCAAGAGGAGAACCGCACCGGAAATGACCGCGGAGAAGCCCTCGGACGTTGGCGCGCCAGGTACATATTGTCTGCGCCCGCGAGCTTGGCTCCAGTTCACCACCGGCAATGGAGGGTGAAGCTTTGACAATGCCATCACTCGTGCTGGCGAAATGTCAGAAAAATCATTAGATGAACTTCGGCCGAAGAACCCGAGACAGAAGCCAATAGGCAGTTTGTCAATGCTCTAAATGAATTTAATATTGTCAATAAGTGTGCAGCACGTATTCTAATAAGTTATGCAGACAATTTATGTGTGGAAATGTTTAATTTAACCTCCATTTTGCTTGAAAAATGTAGTAGGAACATTAAAATTTCGGAAAGTTTTACACGTGACTGTATTATTGTTAATTCTTGGTACATTTTAAGCTAGAAGGTATATTTGTATGCAGTAGTGGTCTTGTGCAATTTATTTGCAAGCAATTTCTACGTATTTAGATTAATTTAATGCGTGGTACAAATATGAAACTGGTCTATGATTTATTTAAGAACTGACAATAAGCGAGCTGCATGTGTTTTGACAACTTATACAGCTACTTTAGATGTGGAAATATTTTATTTAAATGTTCATAGACCTTGAACCAAACTTTTTTGTTGATGAGTACTGCTAAATCTAAAAGTTTCTATAGGTAGTTGCAATACGCAAGCTGTGTGCATTTTAATATGTAATGCATATAATCTAAATATGCAAATACTTAATCTGAAGGTCCATTGTGCTTGAAAAATGTGAGAAATCTTAAGTATTTTAAGAAATAATACAAATTTATTTTTGTAGAATTTTTGTACGAATCTGTAATTGCATTTGCATTTTATGATAATCAGTCTGCATGTGTATATATTTTTTTACTCAATAAATGATTAATAATTTCGTAAAGGAATTTACTTTCGGGATATCGACTCCATCATTGTCCTTGGATACGTTGTGTCTCACTGTGTGTGTGTGTGTGTGTGTGTGTGTGTGTGCGTGTGTGTGTGTGTGTGGGTGGGTGGGTGGGTGGGTTGGGTGGGTGTGGGCGTGTGTAATTAATATGAGCCTCTGTTGTGCCTCAGACTGTGGTACACAAATCGAAGTTTGAAGCTTACTAGACCAGCCACTTTTTGGCTAAGACAAACAACATGGAGGGGGGGGGGGGGGCGGCGAATAAAGCATCAGTTGATATTATTGTCTTATTTTATCAAGCTAAAATGGTTTTTTTTAATTATTTGCGGCACATATGTTTTATATTCGATCTAATATTTCATAGTGAGTGATACATATCTTCTAACGAAATTCACAGATGCGACTGGCAAGCCAGGCCATAGACGATATTTTATAGGCAATAATGAAAACATTATTTTGTGCGGTTCCGTTATTTTCAATGTGGAAATACCGAAAACCTAATATTTGGACAAGTAATTCGGAACATTGTCATAGTTCTGCCATCTCTAATATTTCAGTGGATGGAGCTAGGGAAAGGGAGAAGGTGGAAAGGGTTTTTGATTTTCCACTAACGCAGTTGGGCTAGTTCCACCATCTTGGATTTTTTGATTGGGTTTTCATTTTTAATACTACGGTATCAATGACTAGAAAGAGAGGAGTGGAGGGAGGGGAGAATAGGCGTGAGGCTTGATGACATCTCTAATAAAGATTTTGATGTCATTATTAAGAACGTTAACGTCACTGATTCGTTTGAGAAGAATGTTGTCAAGCTGTTGTATACTCCTATCAGGCAAGCTGCCCTGCATCTGTTGTAACTGGTCCTTGAAATTTTCGATACGTGCACTGAGACGGAGTTGATGTCAGATCTGGTCTGACAATGTATTATTGGGGACAGATCTGGGGATCTTGGTGGCCATAGAGGTACTTCAACAATCATAGAGACAAGTGCCAATTGTGGACGAGCACTGTTCTGTTGAAAAAGACCATCATAATTCTGACGGATGAAAGGCAACACATGAAGCAGAATATCCGTGATGGACCGTTATGTTGCCGGAGTTTCCTCAATCAATAACACCCATGACACCATGATACCAGATAGCTCAGCATACCATGACGACAGGAGTTACCCTCTGTCTCTCCAAAACATTGGAAGAATCGAACCTGCCCCTGTTGGCCACCGTACTCATCGCGGTGGTCATCCAGAGTAGTGAGGAACCGCAAATCATCTCTTAACAAAAATGAACGCCATTCATCAACGGTTTATGTCTCTTGGTCATGGCAGCAGTCCAGATACAGGCATTATGTTGTGGTAATGGCGGCCTACACATGCGACGGCAGTTCCCTATCTGGCTGGTGCTAGTCTCTTACCAGTTGTGCAATGTGTCCATTAATTGTCCCCGGATGGCAGGAGCATATGTGATGGAGTTACGATGTGCTTCGTGGACAATACGGCAATCTTCCATTGTGATGGCCGACCAGAGTCTTGAAGATGTGTATGGCTGACCTCACGTTCCCATGCTGTCCAAGATCAGGCCACGGCCACATCCAAATGCGCCAAAAATATGGATATTGCACAATTCGGCCAGCTGGCCAAACTGAGACCCAGACTGAGGCCCATTTCAGAGTCGGTCAGGTGGTGACAACGCTGTCTTAGACATGTGACACCTCCCTGTCCTTCACAGTGATCGCTCAACATCTAACGGCTTTTACCTACCAGGTCAGGTAACAGCACTAAATATGAACAACACTAATGCATTCTGGTAGCTGTTATACCTACCACAAAGACCTGCAGCTCTAAACATTTACGTACCTGCCGATGGCGTTGACGTGTAGGAAGTTACATTGACAGCACATCATGTCTTCTGGGTGCTTCACTTTTTTTTCAGACATTGTGTATTTTGTTGGCCTGCATATTTACCTTTCAGCTGAAACATTGTTTTAGAATGAGTCCGACGAAAAAAGTATTGGATAACGGAGCAGTTACGAAAGCAAGTCGATTGCTCATTGCTGAAGCTAATAACGGGTTAATATTTTTATTAGCACGTTCATTGTCAAGAAAGCAGCTGAAAATGTTAAAACATTTGTGGGAACTTTAATTGCACCTTAAGTATGCGCTATGAGAAAAGATGAACTGTACCGAGCGTGTGACGGAGGAAACAAAGAAATGAAGCGGCCAATTGAAAAGTAATTACTGCTCAGGCAGGAAATCGGTAGGAGCTAACCACCGCCCTATGACGGAATAAAATTAAAAAGTTCTCAGGTAAAATGATTTTATTAGCACTTTCATCGTCAAGAAAGGAGCTGAAGATATTAAAAAATTAGTAAGGACTTTAATCGCAGCTTAAGAATCATCCATGAGCAGAGAGAAGTTGTGGCGTGCGTATGACTGAGAGCAAACCGACAAAGAAATGGAGCTGCCAATTGAAAGTAATTACTGCTGAGGCTGGAATTCGGTAAGGATTAAACAAGGTCTTGTGGTAGAATGAAATTAAGAAGTTCACATGTAAGAGAGGTTTCAAATAGCTGGGAGCAACTGAGAGGCGCGCTGTTAAACAGGAGCAGTCGTCTGGGGCGGACGCGCTCCAGAGCGAGAAGTCGGGTAAGATCCAGCCACGTTCACTGTATGCACTGCACTGTTTCGACAGCGTCCACGCCGTATCGCCTTGCACTGCGGTTACAAAAGTCATTAGATACCTTCTAATGTCGTGTCGGATCTTATTCTGCCCGGCGTAGGGGAGCATGGGCTCAACAAGTCGTTAGAAGTCACTTGCAGAAGTATTGAGCCGTGTTGCCTCTATAGCCGTCTAAAGTTGCGAATGTGTTCCCGGTGCAGGATTTTGTGCCTCTATTACGTCCCATAAATGTTCGATTGGATTCCTGTTGGGCAAACTGGGTTGACAAATCATTTGCTAGAATTGTCGAGAATATTCTCCAAACCAATTTCGAACAATTGTGGCCCGGTGACATAGCGCATTCATCCATTAAAATTCCATCGTTGTTTGGGAACACTGAGTCCACGAATGGTTGCAAATGGTTCCCAGGCAGCTGAACATAACCATTTCCAGTCAATGATCGGTTCAATTGGACCAGAGGACCCGGTTCATTCAACGTAAACACAGCCCACCCTTTGTGGATCCACCACCAGCTTGCACAGAACAACTTTGGTTGATGGTTTCGTGGAGTTTGTGCCACACTCTAACCCTACCATCAGCGCTTACCGACTGAAATCAGCTCTCATCTGACTAAGCCACCATTTTCCAGTCATCTAGGGTCTAACCGATATGGCCAAGAGCCCAGGAGAGACGCTGTAGTTGGGGTCGTGCTGCTATCAAAGGCACTCGCATCGAACGTCTGCTGCCATATCCGATTAATGTCAAATTTCGCCGCTCTATCCTAACGGATACGGTCGTCGTAAGTCCCATATTGATTTCTGCTGTTACTTCACGCAGTTTTGCTTGTCTCTTAGCACTGTCAACTCTACGCAAACGCCGGTGTTCTCAGTCATTAAGTCAAGGCCGTCGGCCACTCCGTTGTCCTTGGTGAGAGGTACTGCCCGAAATTTGGTATACTCGGCACCCTCATGACGCTGTAGGTCTCGGAATGTTGAATTTCCTAATGATTTCCGAAATGGATTGTCCCATACGTCTAGCTCCAACTTCCATTTCGCAAAGTCTGTTAATTTCCGTCGTGGGGCATAATCACGTCAGAAATCTTTTCACGTGATGAGTACAAATGAGAGCTCCGCAAAGGCATTGCTCTTTTATACCTTGTGTATGCTACACTACCGCCCTTTGTATATGTACATATCGCTATCTCTTGGTTTTCGTCACCTCAGTGTAGAAGACCTTTAATACACTAGATTGTCCCCCTCACATTTAGCGCCTTTAAACAAACATTGTCTTAACGTTAAGTTCTTTATCAGCACTATAGTTGTCTCGGACTATTTTTAGCCCTTTAATTTGTCGTTGCAAAAGTTCTTTACGTGTTTTAGCTGTGGCATACATTTTATTTTATACAAACCTGAGGCGCAACCATATTTCCAAATTATCTGTGACACATAATCCCGCAATAATGCACCAGTGTGGCAAAGCTAATACAGTACAATCTTCGAGAGATTCTCTCTGTAGCGAAGTGTGCACCTATTTGAAACTTCCTGACAGACCAAATCGTTTTGCCTCACCGCGACTTTCGTGGGCAATGTTCGTACCTTATGATGCAACTGGTTTTATGTTTAGGAATCTAATTCATAATAAAGAACATGGTAACAAATTATGACAAAAATAAATCACAACAGACTTAATAGCATTCGCTTCACGTATATCATAGCCAAAATATTTGGTTCACTAGCAACGATCACTGTGAAACAGATTCATCTTCCTTGGATGGCATCAAGCTATTCCATGAGCCTGAAACATAGCACTGGGTTTTTGCCTTAACCACCTCTGACCATATTTGCTTAAAAACCGTTAAATACATCAGATAGTGGACAAGCTTTTGAATCAGTACCTCAACCTACCACCTATTAATATAAAATTTCAAGGCTCATTGTTACCTTTCAAGTTCCTGATTACTTTACCCTTTGCCGGCCACTGTGACCGAGTGGTTCTAGGCGCTTCAGTCCGGAACCGTGCTGCTGCTACGGTCGCAGTTTCGAATCCTGCCCCGGGCATGGATGTGTGTTGTAATTAGGTTAGTTAGGTTTAAGTAGTTCTAAGTTCTAGGGGACTGATGACCTCAGATGTTAAGTCTCATAGGGCTTAGAGCCATTTGAACCTTTACCCTTTCCACGAGTTTCTGATGTAGATTCATTTTAAACATAACCATACTCACCACTGTAGATGAATGTATTCTATTTGGAAACACATCGTCCATTGGTACATTTAATTCTAATGCGACAGGAGTGACCAAGTCTCTAATAATTCCAGATACTAGATAAACAGGTGTGCTCTTCTGATAATGAGCATAAATTAACTTTTTTGTACCAGGTGTCAATGTATCAGAGCTGATGATTATAAAATCTCTTAACTGTGATATCAAACACTTTATAATGTCTAGACTCAGAGTAAAGACGTCACGGATATTCACGCTTCCTTTCGTTGCTTCCACTTTCAATTTTGTAAATTCTTGACTTTTTCTCACAAAATGGATCTAGTTCATCTAAGGCTGCTTGCTGAATCACTGTTGAGTCAGCATCAACAGAAAATGCACCCTCCTCTTTGCACCGAGCGGAGAGAGCAGCTGTCGTCCGGAAAACACGGATAAGTTGGTGGCAGCATATCGTGCACTGAGACCGTGGAAACATTTCATTCGTGGGACTACAACTGCGATGAATTAAATTGGAACCATCACATAAAAAATATTGTGGGGAATGCGAACCAAAGACTTCGTTTTATTGGCCGAACACTTAGCAAATGCAACAAATCTGTTAAGGAGACTGCCTACAATACGCTTATCCATCGCCTGCTGGAGTATTGCTGTGCATTACGGGATCCTGATCAGACAGGATTGACGGAGGAGGTCGAAAATGTTCAAAGAAGGGCAGTCGTGTTGTATTATCGTGAAATAGGGGAGATAGTTTCACGCGTATGATCCGAATGGGACCGGCAATCACTAAAACAAAAGCGATTTTCGTTACGGCGAAATCTTTCCATGAAGTTTCAATCAGCAACGTTCTCCTCGTATTGCCAAAATATTTTGTTGAGTCCCACCTACATAGGAATAAATAACAATTGAAATGAAATAAGGGAAATCGAAGCTTGCACAGAAAGATTTAAGTGTTCGTTTCTTGCACATGCTATTCGAGAATGCTGCGGTTAAGAAATAATCTGGAAGCGATTCTATTAATCCTCTGTCAAGCATTTCAGTGTGAACTGCAGAGTAATCATATAAATGTAGATGCAGAGTGAAATATTTGTTCTGAAAACAATCATCTAGGCAGTGGTTGAGCGATTTCTCCGTATTATCTTTCAGGAGAGATAGCCCCGCAAGAACGCTAGTCCCACAGGACAAATATGTTTAGTGCAAGAGAGAAAGGTACAGCTTAAAGTAAAGCTGTGACTACGGGTCATAGAACGTGCCTGGATGGCCCTCACTGCGGATCATACAATGCAGTACTTCGAAGCCGGAATATGCGTCCTTCGGAGTTTTATTATATAGGCATTAGGCTGTGATTCCGAACATTTCTCTCTGCCTAACGTTTCGTCCCCCAATGATGCAGACGTAATCAGAGACTATACAGACTAAGAAACCAGGTAACAGGTTTGAAGCTCAGGAAACCGAAAAATGTATTCGCATCGTAACTTCAGCACACCGCTGCCGTGTCATGAGGAGTTGTTTTATTGAGCTTGTAGTTGGGAAGAGCTGAAGCTGTCTGCTGCATTTACCACTAAAGCTTTTTTCTGTTAAAGCTATTTGGGGGCCTTTGAATTTCTGTGGCCTCTCTACACATCCTAGCGTAGTACAGATTGGATCTTGACGAATTTATTGGTATAGTTTTATGTTAAGACTCTCCCGTCGCAACAGGGTGAGTATTCAACTTATAAGCTGAGTATGTGTCTTCAGACAGCGTAACTCACTGCGCACAAATTACTCTGATTGATTTTTTTTAATGAGGCCGCTCAGCGAGTCCAATGATGTTCATACATAATCCAAACCTTTCCAAAAATGTTTTCCCGCTGCCACTCTCCAGAAAATTGTGACAGAAAAAATATTTATCGGTTACCACATTTTAACTGTGCATGCAGTAAAATTTCGGCATAAGGCATGACCCTGTTCGCTACAGTTTTTTCAGACACTATCTATAACACGACTGAAGGAACTTGCAAAATTATATCGTTGCACGATACTTAGTTCATGACGTCAACCACAATGAGATGCCTGAGAAACTACAACATCTTGATCCATAAATACTTTACAATATTAATATCAAATATTTGAAGCGTTAACTCATTCGTAAAGCAATCAGATGTTCGAAACTGTTTTATACAAAGCAGTTCGATTGTTTAAAGATTCGGTGGTTGGAAGACAGGACGGTTACAAATGGATATCACTACATAGGCGCTTGCGGAATGTCTACCCGAGACTTGCCAGTGCACCAAAGCACTGTGAGTCGTTGGGTGAGGCGTCTTTTATCACAACAAGACCGCGCAAACCTATCCGATCTCCCACGTGCCGGCCGGTCGCCCACAGCTGTGACTCCTGCAATGTTGGACTTCGGAGCTTTCGTCGCCACAAAAATGCAAACGAAAAGTACTCCGCCTCCGTGACAACGTAAGGCGTCACACAAGCCTGCGCAGACGACAGGAGTTCGCCAAACTTCATTGGACTGTTCTTCCTCATCCACACTACAGCCCGGATGTCGTGCCTTCCGACTTCCATCTGTCTGGGCCAATGAAGGATGCTCTCCGCAGCAAGCAGTACGTGGATGATGGGGAGGTTTCTGATGCAGCAGGACATTGGCGCCGACGTCGACCAGTAGAGTGGTACCATGCGGGTATACACACCTTCTCAGTAAGATGGCGTAAGGCCGTCGCATTCACTGGAGATTTTGTTGAAAAACAGGGTTTCCCAAAATAGTGGGAAAAGGTATGGTGTACTGGAATCCTGAATAAAACTAATCTGCTAAAAAAAAAGAGTTGCTTTACTTATTGAGGCAAACCACCTCCACTAAGACCTTGCCTAGTACAGCGGTGCGGGTCTCCCGCATCGTCACCTACGCTCCTCGGACTAAGGGACCTCATCATCATTACTTATTGAGTGAACCCTCGTATCTATTGAACTTATCAGTTTGGATGACCTTTAGCTCCTAACTAAGCTGAAAAATTATTTTCTCGCTGTATTGCTCATTGTCGCGATCTCCTTGCTTCATTGAACAAAACAAGTAAGAGACGAACTGGGCTTCATACTTATAAACTATTCCAAGTCTGCTGCGTTCAGGTTGAAATATCAACAGACTGTTTTCGAACAGTTTGGCGTTTCACATCTTTTCATCCTCACCCCCACAACTGAGGTGAGTAGACGTATGTTACCACACAGACAGTCTTTTTGTGCAAAGTATAGGTCACTTAAATACCACATTTGTTTGTAACCGCATCTGGCGTTCATTGATTACGCTTTTTTTGTCACCTCTTGCCACCTCTACTTTCACCCATAGTGACGTTTGTAGTATCTTGGCGCCACAGTAATTTTTTCATGCAGCAAGTGTAATGTGTACCAAGTTTCGTAAAAATTACTTCAGGCGTTAGAGAGACAGATACACAATGATATACAACCACTCGCTCGATGTAAGACCCGTACCTAAAGATTGGAAAGGTATACATGTCGTACCAAAACCCAAGCAAGGAAGTAGGAGTAACCCGCTGAATTACAGACCTATATCACTGACGTCGATTTGCTGTAGGAATTTGGAATATATACTGTGTTCTGTTAATATGAATCAACTCTAAGAAGACGATCTATTGACACACAGTAAACACGGATTCATAAAATATCGTTCTTGTGAAATACCACTTGCTGTTTATTCCCGTGAAGAAGTGCGTCTTATCGACGGGGCATCTCGAATTGATTCCCTATTTCTAGATGTCCAGAAGGCTTCTGATAACGTTCCCCACAAGCGACTTCTAATCAAATTGCGTGCCTATGGAGTATCTCAATTGTGCGACTGGATTTGTCATTTACCGACAGAAATCGTAGTAACTGGCGGAAATTTATCGAATAAAACAGAAGTGATATCTGACGTTCCCCAAGGAAGTGTTGTAGGCCCTCTGCTGTTGCTAATCTATGTAAATGATTTAAGAGACAATCTGAGCAGCCATCTTAGATTCTTTGGAGACGATGCTGTCATTTTCCACCTAGTGAAATCATCAGAAGATCAAAACCATCTGCAAAAAATATTTTAGACAAAATATCAATATGCTGCGAAAAGTAGCAACTGACGCTAAATAAGGAAAAGTGTGAGTTTATTCACATGAGTACTAAAAGGAAACCATCAAATTTCGGTTATGCAATAAATAACACAAATCTAAAGGTTATCAAGGCATCTAAATACGTAGTGATAACAATTACAAACAACTTAAACTGGAACAATGACATGGATAATGTTGTGGGAAAAGCTTACCAGAGACGGCGTTTTATTGGCAAAACAGACGATGTAACAAGTGCTGCACTGGAGAGGCTATCTACGTTACACTTGTCCGTCCTCTGCTAAAATACTGCTGTACGGCATGGGATCCTTACCAGACAGGATTGACGGAGGATGTCGGAAAAGTTCAATGAAGGGCAGTTCGTTCTGTATTACCGCGAAATCAATCCAAAGGGCCCGGGTTCGATTCCCGGCTGGGTCGGAGATTTTCTCCGCTCAGGGACTGGGTGTTGTGTTATCCTAATCATCATCATTTCATCCCCATCGACACGCAAGTCGCCGAGTGGCGTCAGATCGAAAGACTCGCACCAGGCGAGCGGTCTACCCGACGGGAGGCCCTCGTCACACATTTCATTTCACCGCGAAATAAAGGAAAGTGTCACGGATGTGATACGTAAGTTGGTGTGACAATCATTAAAAGAAAAGTGCTTTACGTTGCAACGAGATTGTTCCACGAATTTTCAATCTCCGTCTTTCTTTTCTGAATATGGAAACATTTTGTTGAAGCCCAGCTGCATAGCGAGACATTATCATCATAATAACATAAGAAAAATCAGAGTTCGTAAGGAAAGTTTCAAGTGTTCGTTTTTCCCGAGCGCTGTTCAAGAGCGGAACACTAGAGAAATAGCGTGAAAATGGTTCAGTTAACCCCCTGCAAGACAATCCGTAAGTGTGAATAGCAGAGTAGCCATGTACATGTATATTTAGACGCCGACATGTCACTGTTTTATGCTAGGGATGACACGTCATGAGGATCGTCACCAATGAGCCTATGTGCCTGGCGACCTGGAAGACTGTGGATTCGTAATTATAAGTGGCAGTTAATCAAGAACGAGGCAGATGGAAAGAAAGTAAGCATATTGTTTATTATTTCAAAAGTAATCGCTTACCTGTTCATACATTTATCCTACTGTGAGACACGGCGATCAGTGTCTTCATGGAAAAAGTTTTCGGTCGCCTGTGGAACCGCGATTTTATCCAGGCTTGCGTCTTTTCCTCCGAAGCGACAACGACGAATGTCTTTCTACACGGCTCCAAAAATCAGGAAATCTCATGGGGTGAGGTCACAACCGTATGGAGGACGTGTAAGGATTTCCCTGTGAAACTTTTGCAGTGGAGTCGAAGCAATCTTGGCAACATGTGTGCGGGCATTATATTTTAACACAATGATTCCTGAGCATTTAGACTTAATGGCGCGCTTCAGTGTTTGCAAAGTGCCCACGTACCGACGTGGTTGCAATTTAGAAAGTGAAACGAAAGGTTTAGATGCTATTACAAAAAACTGAGGCGTTCTCATATTTTCTCTTTTCATGTTGCATGAAAACTGTATTTCATGTTGCATGGAAGCTATATAGCATTGCTGTATGTCAGATCTTTTTTAAAGTCACTGTCATCCTTCTTATGTAGAACTTAATGTAAGTATTGATTAGTCTGGTAGGCTATTTTTATGTAAATAGAGAAGAAACGCTGTATGCTACGCTTTCAGATACGTGGTTTCAGTTTCTTTGCCTGAAGAAAGACAAAAATTTTCATGCTAGTGCTACACATGCGCCGAAACGTGTGTCCTAGATATCTATGCTATCGCGCATTGTCAGGATTTACTGTCGTGCTTTTGTTATTCCAGGCGACTTTCACTGCAGCCTATCACAGCTCTTAATAGTAAGCTAGCAGTATCTGTATGGAAGAACACATACAAGCATACTTGGTAAAATGGTAGAAATAAGTGGCTCACACTTACGTTTCCTTGCCCTCTATTTCGATCGATCGCCCATCAACGTGTAGGTGTGTGTGAGCTGCGTTAACAGTATGTAAAAGTATAGGTTTAAGAACTGTGATAGGAGGTCTCGCATGGCTGTGATTTCTTAAAGCGGTGACGTGAGCTTTCCTCAGGGTAACCATTAAATGTAAATTGCATATGCCCCCTTTTGTCCTTTATGTTTTTCAAGAACCATTCATTGAAAAGATGCATAGACGCTTTCGGAATAAGTTTTGTAATACTTCGTTATGATAGCTTTCGGTGTGCGTGGCGGTTATGTGGGATGATTGTTACTGTTAGCTTGCGTGCGGGTTAGCGGCGCGGTCTAAGGGGGGCCTTGTCACGGTCCGTGCGGCTCACCCCTCGGAGCTTAGAGTCCTCCCTCGGGCATGAGTGAGTGTGTTGTCCTTAGGACTAAGTTAGTTTAAGTTAGATTAAGTAGTGTGTAGGCTTAGGGACCGATGACCTCAGCAGTTTGGTCCCATAAGACCTTACCACAAATTTCCAATTTTTGTTAGCTAGCGTGCGTGCGATGTCTGCCACATGGCATGTGCGATGAATTGTTTAAACCCTCTGCACAGTGAAAACATAAGATGGTCCAACTGTGTTTTATAAAATGAAGTATATAGGTAAGGTGGGGTAAATCCGACCTAGTAATTTCTTGTGGCTATAATACGCTTATCCGCGGTCGGATCTTAACGTTATGCACGTTAAGGAGTAACTGTTTGCAAAATATTTTTGTAATACCATCAATAGTTTTTGAAATATCTATATTTTAAGAAACGTCTGTTTTTGCCATTTGCAAAAATGGTGGGGTAAATCCGACTCCCTATTTGTTTGGCTGATTTTGCACCGAAACAGTTCTAAATGAACGATTTTTTGGGAAATAATTATAAGCAATTATGTTTTTTTTACACAAATGAACAAAATGTATCAAAAAAATAACAACGTTTAGAGTACTAAATGTACAGAAAGTTAAATGACTGTAAATTTTAACTGAAAAAAGATGATTTCATTGCACGGCGGTGCAATAGCAATATCGATCTCGGAATGTTAAAATCACGAGCGACAGTTCGTAAAGACATTCCCATATGCATTGCAGCAACTGCTCAGCGAATATTGTTTTGATTGTGTTTTGTCGTTTTTCTTTCGAAATTTCGTACCATTTTTCTAAAAATAAACAAAAATTCACTTTGTTTCCATACGTATATAATTCCATTCACATAAACTATAAAAAATATGCGGTCGGATTTACCCCACCCTGCCATTTTTCATTTAATACACAGAGAAACAATTTACACGAAATTTCCAACAAAAACACTGAATAGGTCACTAAATGCACTATAAAATCACTTACCGTTTGTTTTGAGATCGTTTTATTTAATAAGGTAAATATAGTGATGCAATTTGCACAAAAATTAATTTGAAACAATCGAAAACACACTTGTTGTCTTTCGAGTGTCTAAATGTCAAATGTTGCAGATTTGTCAAGGTGGCATTTTCGTTATTTCTAATGCTCTATATGGTAACACTAGTGCGAAATAGCTCCGCTTTGCCATTTCTCACAAATAGAGGACGGTCGGGTTTACCCAGCCGGTTGGATTTACCTCACCTTACCCTATGATTAAATAAAGTGAGAACCCTCTGCTCCCATCGCTACTGATTCTACTACTTAATTTGCTCCATTACAGTTCAGCTAGTTGCTCCCAGCGGTGTTACCTGTGATTAAACAGTTATTCGTAAATAAACGTTAATGCAAAACTCATTGTCCACGAGTACGCGCTATGACAAAAGAATTGAGTCCCGAGGCACAGCAAACAGCGTGGCATCGGAAAAAATGAAACAAAAAACACTAAATGTTGAGACAATAGGAGAAGCTGGCAGAATACATGTCGCTCACAAATCACTGGTTTACTAGGCGAAAAAACTAATCCCCACGCTAAACTTAATGGATTCATAAGATAGCTAATTAGGTGGTGGCAGTGCTCCTACAGGTCTTCGAGCCGGCAGCTGGTTGGCGAGGCAGTCACATAAGCTAATCCAACCTTTTGAGGTTCGATTGCCTGTCATTACGTCGATAATCTACGTCCCCACAGTGCGCCTGTGTTTGTCTGTACGACTTCTGTCATAGCGGTTTTCTGAAATGTCCAATCGTCTTCATCCTATCTGCCTGGCATGGTACGCATTATCGCAGTATCTCCAGTTTTAGAGAACTTCAAACTTACATAATCATACTTCAGTACGTCAGTATTGCGAAAAATCTCATTTCAGTGACTACTTCAAAGTTCGTCGCCCCCTAGACCACAGTGGGTACTTGATGTACACATCCTGTCATTCCAGTTAGTCGCCACTGTTTCATTATCAACAACTGGTTCATTTCCAATCTTGCTTATACACACCTCTGCTCTACGAAACGCCACTTTCTATATCATTATTTCAGGTTTCTAGGCCATTCCCTGTCTCATAGAAATTTCTAACAACATATTCGCATAATGTGATCCATTTCTTTGTCATTGCCTAAATATATCATTGTTTATCATATCTTGTGAATTAAAGTATTCTGCTTCATTTCTACCTCTATATAAAGATTCATTTTCACTATCTCTTTAGATATGTTTTTCAGTTCTGCGAGCAGCCTCTTTAGTAACACAACCACTTCCGGTATCATAGTCATTATATGCATTCTGTAGGGTATTATGGACTCCGTCAGTTGGTTTCTGCATTCCGTGTTACTAAACCACAGAAATGGACTGATGAGTGTGGTAAATATTTACCAAATAACCGTAAATAATGTCTATCTCTGTGATTTTCAGTCGTTACACCTGTAAGGGTTTTGTTCATTCTCGCACATAGATGCCAAGAACGACATTTTGTTCGAAGCTGTCTAAAGACCAGTATCTTGCAAAGATAAAATCTGTTTAAAGAAAGTATTCTGCGTACCAGATACGTAGTTGTGGTATGTTTAGGTACAGTTCACCACCACCTCATTATTGAACAAACGAATTTACTCGTTCACAATAGCGCTGCAGAACGCCTGTTCGATACGCCAGATTGACCAACTAACGTCCCACATGAAGAAATGCTCGGTAAAATCAATGGTAAATTGACAGGAGGTCATCGTACTCAGATTAGTGAGAATGTTTAACCTAGCTATTTCCTACGAACAGATACAAAACATGCTGAACTTCAGTATATGAAAAAGCTGAGAACGTTATTGTGCCGCTTTTGTCGACCCTACACTAAAAGCACATGCAGAAGAAATTAGACTTTGGAAAAATTGAAACCTAATCCAAAGAACAACCAGCGCTTATGTGACGATGGTGTTAACATGGATTCACCATTACACGGCAGTATCATATCTGCACTGAGAAAAACAAAGATTAAAAACGCACCGCGGAAAGCGAAAGCCTTTAATCTCAGTGGGAAAAGCGGTGGCACACTTTGCTGGATATCAACGCAACTGGATATTTGGGAAAGGAGAGACAGTAACTGGCTCTTATCTTGCAACGTTGGGCCGTTTGCACACTCGTAGCGAATGAGATACCAGGAGTAGCACACAAAAAGTGGATCCATAAAAGGTGCCTGCTGACTCATCAGTGGTTTCAACAGCAACATCAAAAGCCAAGCCACGATCTTAAATTCAGTGTTCTTCAAGACATCTGAGTGTAGCAAATGCGTGGAACATCGTTGTCGTGTTGAAACAAGGCACCTCCAGCAAGACGTTATTATATCAGAATCTAAAGCAGGTGGTCTGCATAAATGTCCATATAACATGCTTCTGTAATTGGTTCCTGCAGCTGGACAGCGGGGTCTAATTGAGACATTTGAGCGCAGCCCAGAACACAGCTGAATTACCTCCTGCCTGGACACAACTTTGACACACTGGGTCCACAGCTCTAGGGAGCAGATCTCCCTCTGTTACGCACCCAGTAATTCGATACAACTGCAACCGAGATCTATCAAAACGTGCTACACGAGGCTAATCTTGAAAGGTCCAGCGACAATGTTCGCGGGCTGTGCCTGCCGTTGAGCTCTGTGTCGAGGTGTCAGCAAGGGACACTAGTCGACTGTCGTCTGTTGAAGCCCACACAATAGATCTTCCTCTGTGCAGCCCTCGTAGAAAGAAGTTCCTGGCGCCCACACCAGGCAGTGATCTGACTCTCAGTAGATTGTCGGTAGCCTCATGAGGCTCTGCAGAGGTGACGTGACGTCTATTTAGTGAAATACTTGTGGTTGTCCTGTTACGCATATGGAAGCATTGTCTCTCTAATTCTGAAGATCCACCCTAGTACTGGTGAGCTCGGTATCCCAAAATCTTGTCTGACACCTGATACGCTGCGACCTACATTTCTTGCAATGATTATGTCAACCCACGTTCAATGTCGGTTAACTTGCGATGTGCTGCCATGTGTACCACTCACCTGCCTGTAACAGAATGCTCAGATATTCTGCCTACACTTTCGCCATTTGCTGAATCTATCTGCAACATTCAGGCGTCATAAACAGCACACCCTCAGATGAGATCACTCTTCGCGTGACTTTTGAACACTCAGCATATATTGTGAATCGGGAAATTATGGTTCTTGAGAATTCTCGACCACAAGCAAGCTTGAGCGTGATGTCTTCTTATTGCTCAGTACTGGCAGCCGCTGGACAAGCGTACTTAGAAGCGTACCAGCTGCACATGGATTATTTAAGCTGAACGTGCAGTACGTGTATGGAAGCTCCTGAACCATACGGCTGAACAAGTCTCCGTTCCCAGAATGAGAAGGAAGGTAGGAGACGAGGTACTGGCAAAATTGAAGCTGTGGGGACGGGTCGTGATCATGCTTGGGTAGCTCAGTTAGCAGAGCACTTACCCGCCAAAGGCAAAGGTCCCGAGTTCGAGTCTCGGTCCGGCACACAGTTTTAATCTGCCATGAAGTTTCAAGTCTCCGTTGTTTACACGAAATAGAGAATTGGAATTCGTGACTTCCAGCCGCAAAAGACATTGTGATAAAGCAATGGCGAAGGTTGATAATTTTTGCCAGACCAAGACTTGAATCAGGATTTACTGCTTCTCACGGGCGGCTGCCTGAACCACTTCGACCATCGGCACACTGGCCAGACACTCAGATTTGCAGCTTATGTCAATGCAGCATCCTGGTCTGGTATAAATTTTCGACTTTCGCCGTTGCATTATCACAGAGTTCTGTGCAGCTGTAAGTCACGAATTCTCACCCATCCCTTCCCTTCCTCTCTCCATTCTCCTTCATATAAATGCATGCACGAGCTACATCATTACGAATGATGTCTCCTCCACCGGGCATGTCCCACAGAACAGACACCACTCAAGTACATACGGGTCGCAATTGGTGGATGAATAAGTACCGATGCCGTCGTTCCACCTAATCACTGCAATGGACTATTGTGGACTTCACTTCTGCAATTGTTTTCTGAAGATGTTGTCTGTAGGTGCTCCAGCAATTTCATTGAAATATGTTACTTATGAATATCATATGCAGACAATAGTTTGCATGTGTGTTGCTCAGTTGGAATGCTGCATCTGCTGTCATAAGTGGGCTTGAGCTTCTACCTCCTAAAATACTCACTCCAGAAAGGTAGCTCCTCCGTCAATTCTGCTGCCAGAGCCATATAGGTCGTTGAACGAGTAGACAGACATCGTCGGCCTAGCAGAAAAGTTTGTTAGTGCAAAACGTTTAGGTGAAAAATTACTGTGTTAAGATTCTTGCATGTGTCCATTGGATCTGACTTTCTGTAATATGTTTTGGGGAGGGACTGCAGGTGTGTGAATCGGTAAGTTGTCAGACAGATAGCGTGGATTCAGGAATGGACGACAGAAACGATTTTCGGAAGTCTCCCACTCTGCTCTGGCTAGTACGAAGACATACCTGTCACCGGTCGAATAGGGCCTGCCGCTCACCGCAGGAGGTGGCGATAGCTGACAAGAGTGCAGGCACGTGAGAGTGACAGACTTCACGTACTCTTTAGCTGCCTCACTCTACCAAGTGCTCTGGTTGTGTGGTTGCCATCCTGCAGGTTGTGCGCTGGGTGAAACGGCTGCCTACAAATCCTGCTATTCTGCGACTACGTCTCCCGGCGCATGTTATGGATAATGTCCTCCCTAATTTTTTTTCAATTAAGACGTATTTGCTGCCTTCCTACAATCCTGACAGTATGTTGTGAGAAAAAATCTGCAGAAGGAATCACTGTTTTCTGGTCTATGTTTCAAAGCTAGCCACTTGTTTTGGGATCTGAGCTACGATATGGGTATACGAGTACATTTCTGATATGTTGTGACTGTCAGTTGCCCCAGCCAGAATGAGTGTAACTGCATTCATACACATCTGTAGCATAATTGGTCAGTTGCTCAGCTATAATTATTAGCCACAGTGATTGTATGGTCATAACGTCTCAACTAACTTATATTTCTAACTGCACCTTCCTTTACGGGTATCTTACATTAAATTTTTTTTCTGGACTGTGATTTACCATGTACGTCAAGTAACATAGCCAGGATCACTGTAATTGTTATCACACACATAATAGAATAATTATTGAATACAGGGGTTATTACTACTATTAACAAACAATAGTAACCTCTGAATTCGGTTTTTTTTCTGCCTGGACTTTTCACTGTAGTGTACAGAACACAAATGATATCTCTCCCACCATCTTAAGTCGCCCAACTGGCCTAGGGAAGTGGGAGGTTAGACACATCAAAGTCCTCAATCTTGGACACCATTTTGTTATGCCATAGATTGATCCAGCCAATTGCCGGAAAAGGAGGTGGGAGGAGGTAGTGGGGATGACCTTGGCCCTGGCTAAAATTTCATAACAGCACACGACATCATTGTAGCAGCCATCTTGAATCTGACACCCAGGATGAATCTGGCAACAATACAGAGTGAGCCAGCTTTGGTAAGGCCGTATTACTACCAAATGACTCTGCAGGCCATGAATGCAGTTGCACCTACTGTCTTCTTCAATGAGGGCTTGCATACTCTTCACCATATGTTGTTGGGCAATTTTCTGTTGAAGTTGCCTCCTATGTTGACTTGTTTGTATTGCTTTCGACATTGCCATTTGTATCAAACTTTCCCCCGAAATGGCAGCTGGCAACGGATAGAATCCAACCCACTGTAAAGAAGTCGACGGTTGTTGCAGCGCACCAGAGTCAAACCAACTCCGTAGACGAAGCTGAATGTCCTCTCACAAATAGTCGGATAAGGCGGCGATTACCCAACACATTAGAATTCGCTCACACTGATGGTACTAGAGGGATCTGTTGAGCGTAAAAATTGTAGAGGAAGACGGAAGCCGGCCGCTGTGTCCGAGCGGTTCTAAGAGCTTCAGTCCGGAACCGCGCGACTGCTATGGTCGCAGTTTCGAATCCTGCCGCGGGCACGGATGTGTGTGATGTCCTTAGGTTAGTTAGGTTTAAGTAGTTCTAAGTTATAGGGGACAGATGACCACAGATGTTAAGTCCCATAGTGCTCAGAGCCATTTGCTCAGAGCCATTTGGAAGACAGAAATTGGAATGCATCCAACAAATAATTGAGGACGTTAGGTGCAATTTCTTCTCTGAGATGAGGAGGAATTTGTGGTGGGCCACATCAAATTAATCAGAACTCTGATTCCTCAAAACAGTTTTTGACGTCGATGAGGCATTTTAGCATTTGCTTTCACATTTCTGCTTTGGTTGACGGCTTTTCACTTCCTTGGTTTGGTATAAAAGTGACCTTTCCAACCACACAAGGTAGAGTACTCATTGACCTATGTCTGCACTATACCTTTGCCGTCTTTATCACATGTTTCCGGTACACCATTCGAATTAGGATTAATTTTGGGTCTTTCTGTGTAGGATGTACATCAAATTTTTGTGTATATAGGAGCATGCCTGAAAATTTTGGTTGTCAGACACCCAAATATTATATGCAGGGGTTGCACAAAAATATGGAAAGACCAGAAACACAACACATTACAATGGCTGAGGGTGGAATGCAACCAGGCACGAGGAACAGTTTACTCTGAAACAGAGAACTATATAAACAATATGGCCTTTTCTAACTAAAAAAATGGCTCTGAGCACTATGGGACTTAACTTCTGAGGTCATCAGTCCCCTAGAACTTAGAACAACTTAAACCTAACTAACCTAAGGACAGTACACACATCCATGCCCGAGGCAGGATTCGAACCTGCGAGCGTAGCGGTCGCGCGGTTCCAGACTGAAGCGTCTAGAACCGCTCGGCCACTGTGGCCGGCCTTTTCTAACTGACACACTACTCACGGAAACACTACAGATGTGGTGGGTGTAAATATTTCAAACATTCAATGGTACCATAAAACAAGAAAGGGCGATTGAATTACAACGACATAAATAGTTATTAAAAAGTTTTCAATGTCTTTTAAAACATATACATTACCCTAAAACACCAAAAACAAGTTCCTTCAGTAACGTAATTCCGATTTAGGGACGATGTTTTTAAAAACACAACAAATTTGCAATCTCTCAAAAACTTGCCAATCGGCGCGCTCTGCCCCACATAGAAACACTCCAACGCGAGGCAGCACGTTCAAAACCATCAATAACAAGGTTCATTAGATCACACACAATAACTCTGCCATATCTCTAGTTATTAAAGTTGCTCGTCGTGTGACCGGGGCCTCCCGTCGGGTAGACCATTCGCCTGGTGCAAGTCTTTCGATTTGACGCCACTTCGGCGACTTGCGCGTCGATGCGGATGAAATGATAATCAGGACAACACAACACCCAGTCCCTGAGTGGAGAAAATCTCCGATCCAGTCGGGAATCGAACCCGGGCCTTGAGGATTTACATTCTGTCGCACTGACCACTCAGCTACCGTGGGCGGTAGTTGCTGGAAACACAACCCCACCATTAGGACCATTCGCTACTCTATGATACAACTAGTGTATGTTCTATAGCGTGTATTTGATAATTCTTAACTCAATATTAAGTAGATGGCAATAGCCACTTACACCAAGTTTTACTTGAAATATCAGGCACTAATACCTTTATTCTGCCCCGCGTGGGATTAGCCGAGCGGTCTAGGGCACTGCAGTCATGGACTGTGCGGCTGGTCCTGGCGGAGGTTCGAGTCCTCGCTTGGGCATGGGTGTGTGTGTCTTTGTCCATAGGGTAATTTAGATTAAGTAGTGTGTAAGGTTAGGGACTGATGACCTTAGCAGTCAAGTCCCATAAGATTTCACACACACCTTTATTCTGCGGCGGCGCTACCTGTGATGCTAAATGTACCTTAGATAACTGTGGGGAGTATCCTTGTCTTCATAAATACACAGTAAAGTGAGACAATTCTTAAAATACAAGCTTAATTTGGAACTAAACAGTGGTCTGCGTGCTAACACTATTTGCCACTGACGCTACGGCGCCTCTTACTTACGATCCATTTAGCATTAAGCACGACGAATATACCGCACTATCTAATATGTAACAGGTATAATAAGTAATAACCAACACTCACACGTTGACAAAAGACACAACCAAGGACGATATGACTGCTTTAGACCAAACGGTCACAGCCAGACGAACGACAACAAATTTTTCATTCACAGGTGTACAATCACCCTCTTCCAGAATCTCGCGACGGACGAAATTTGATAAAACAAAATTAAGGTACAAACTATTTACATAAAACAGAATCTAAACAACTTCACATCCCACAAACGTAGCTTTCACATTGTGCCTTACCCAGACAACAGACGGAGGCACGCCTGACCGAACGGACCGCTAGATCCACAAGCACTGCTGGTATTGACTCAGCATCGTACTAACAAGAAACCACTTGAGTGCGAGGTAGCAAGTTCAATCTTTAGTACGGCTCATTTGAAAGTGTTGTGCTAACTATGAGAAAAAATGTTAGCTGATAGTAAATGACCATGTGCATCACCTGGACGACAGAAAATGAGTGTCCAGATGGTGCAGTGATCAACCTTCAATGGGATGTTTGAATTACACTTCACAAAAAGGATATTATCAACTGTTCAAAGCAAACCATTAACTTGCACTAAGAACACCGAATGAAAAATGGTGTGCCACAGCGGTCACAAAGGTCGCACCATCAAGATAGGTGAACTACTTGAGGGCTACAAACCGTGCAAGACAATCAGCTAGGTATTCGCTCTTAAAGAATGCATAATCATATTTGTGTAACGGAATGGAGAGAACTGATGGAATTTGACGGCATGCTATCGCATGCGAAACAGTCTGTTGCGGAGCTTAACGCGAAATTGGCAGTCCCTTAAGGCATAGCTTCAGATAGTGCGATAATATGTTTCATAGTCACGAAAAAACAAACACCCAAGGGCTGAAGTTTTCTAGTGGTTCCCGGCTGTATGAATTGCCATATCACACACGTTTCTGGAGGGTTGATTGCTGTAAAGGAGTTTGAATTTTATACGTACACCAGGAATCAAGCAAAAGCAGGTTATTTTGAACAGTTATTGGCCAAAAGTAGTGCTCATGTTATATTTTAGTTCTCTTATACCCATTTTCCCACTCTTGCTTGCTGTGACGCTAATATTTCCTACTGCTCTTGAAAGATCACGCACACGAGAAAAGATAGGGCAGAACATCTCCAACTTCTCGCAGGACATAAATAACTTTCCATCCAACTGTATGCGAAGGCGTTAAGACACTGATGTTAGTTAATCGTGATACAATTCTCTCGTTAGGGCATGGATGTGTGTGATGTCCTTAGGTTAGTTAGGTTTAAGCAGTTCTAAGTTCTAAGGGACTGATGACGTCAGAAGTTAAGTCCCATAGTGCTCAGAGCCATTTGAACCAATTCTCTCGTTACCTCTAATTTCTAGGGTTCCTTTCACATGCATTTCCTCTTCAAATCCTGATTGGTCGAAGTTGAAAACAAGTTCCTTACTGAACGATGGGATAAGTTTTTTTATCTCATCTATACATTTTTGGGACGGAAGCTTAGTTTGTTGTGCATAGTCAAGGTGACTCCTTGTTTGAAATATCGCTTTTCTTCTTTTTCCAGTTCTGCAGCACTATTTGAAGATATGCAACTATCCACAGCTCCAGTTAAAATCGTTGCAATCAATGTCGCGCGCAGTTTGATGTGCATAACGTAATAGGTCACTACTATGCAAGTCCTGTAAATTGTATCGAGCGTCTTTGACATGTGTAAACACCAGTTTTTGTAACAAGGACGCCTTGTCCTCTATAGAGCATCTGTAACTTTTATTATGCACTACACGGTCGTATTGCTACGGACTTATTCTACATCTGTTCATAATTGTTTCTATACTGTGCTGTGGATGTTCTATGTACATAATTATATTAAGTAACCACTCCTTGGACAGTGATTATCATTTACTACGTGTCACTGGGGACGGGGTTCCTGGCTCCCTGTCCGACAAGGACGATGAACTGTGTGGCTGTTCCAGTATCACTTTCTCTTGTTAAGCACGTTTCGTCGTCATTGTTCTTATATACACTCCTGGAAATGGAAAAAAGAACACATTGACACCGGTGTGTCAGACCCACCATACTTGCTCCGGACACTGCGAGAGGGCTGTACAAGCAATGATCACACGCACGGCACAGCGGGCACACCAGGAACCGCGGTGTTGGCCGTCGAATGGCGCTAGCTGCGCAGCATTTGTGCACCGCCGCCGTCAGTGTCAGCCAGTTTGCCGTGGCATACGGAGCTCCATCGCAGTCTTTAACACTGGTAGCATGCCGCGACAGCGTGGACGTGAACCGTATGTGCAGTTGACGGACTTTGAGCGAGGGCGTATAGTGGGCATGCGGGAGGCCGGGTGGACGTACCGCCGAATTGCTCAACACGTGGGGCGTGAGGTCTCCACAGTACATCGATGTCGTCGCCAGTGGTCGGCGGAAGGTGCACGTGCCCGTCGACCTGGGACCGGACCGCAGCGACGCACGGATGCACGCCAAGACCGTAGGATCCTACGCAGTGCCGTAGGGGACTGCACCGCCACTTCCCAGCAAATTAGGGACACTGTTGCTCCTGGGGTATCGGCGAGGACCATTCGCAACCGTCTCCATGAAGCTGGGCTACGGTCCCGCACACCGTTAGGCCGTCTTCCGCTCACGCCCCAACATCGTGCAGCCCTCCTCCAGTGGTGTCGCGACAGGCGTGAATGGAGGGACGAATGGAGACGTGTCGTCTTCAGCGATGAGAGTCGCTTCTGCCTTGGTGCCAATGATGGTCGTATGCGTGTTTGGCGGCGTGCAGGTGAATGCCACAATCAGGACTGCATACGACCGAGGCACACAGGGCCAACACCCGGCATCACGGTGTGGGGAGCGATCTTCTACACTGGCCGTACACCACTGGTGATCGTCGAGGGGACACTGAATAGTGCACGGTACATCCAAACCGTCATCAAACCCATCGTTCTACCATTCCTAGACCGGCAAGGGAACTTGCTGTTCCAACAGGACAATGCACGTCCGCATGTATCCCGTGCCACCCAACGTGCTCTAGAAGGTGTAAGTCAACTACCCTGGCCAGCAAGATCTCCGGATCTGTCCCCCATTGAGCATGTTTGGGACTGGATGAAGCGTCGTCTCACGCGGTCTGCACGTCCAGCACGAACGCTGGTCCAACTGAGGCGCCAGGTGGAAATGGCATGGCAAGCCGTTCCACAGGACTACATCCAGCATCTCTACGATCGTCTCCATGGGAGAATAGCAGCCTGCATTGCTGCGAAAGGTGGATATACACTGTACTAGTGCCGACATTGTGCATGCTCTGTTGCCTGTGTCTATGTGCCTGTGGTTCTGTCAGTGTGATCATGTGATGTATCTGACCCCAGGAATGTGTCAATAAAGTTTCCCCTTCCTGGGACAATGAATTCACGGTGTTCTTATTTCAATTTCCAGGAGTGTATATTGTCCGCACAGTCGAGCGTATACGACACCGCTGACTCATCATGCAGAAACGCTAATATTTCGTCTGCCACTTCTTTCTCACTCTGCGACATTCTTTGGGTCACTTACTGACAGAATGTGGACTTCGACAACTGTTGTATATGTAACGCAATGTTTGCTGTGTTTATCGTTGCCATTGCTCTGCTTTGTATCAACGAGAATGGCACTATAGCATTGTTGTGAGTTAGTGTCGACTAAGCAGTTGAACAACGCTCCGTAGCCTCATGCTGTGCTCATACTGGATGCCTACAGTCCCGCCACCTGTTGTCATTAGCAGCCGCCAATATTGTGGTTGTTGCTTGGTAGACAATATGTGCGGCGTTGAATGGTGTTTTTGCGACCCCGTAACCGAGCGAGGTGGCGCAGTGGTTAGCACACTGGACTCGCATTCGGGTGGACGACGGTTCAATCCCGCGTCCTGCCATTCTGATTTAGGTTTTCCATGATTTCCCGAAATCTCTTCAGGCAAATGCCGGGATGGTTCCTGTCAAAGGGCACGGCCGACTTCCTTCCTCATGCTTCCCTAATTCGATGAGACCGATGACCTCGCAGTTTGGTCTCCTCCCCCAAATCAAACCCCCCAACGCGATCTCGCCCTCTCTACTTACAACGTCGCCAGGAAACAAGTCAGCCCAACATACAAATCTAACACGCCTGACATCAGTAATTAAACGAGAAAGTACGCTTCTTCGCAAACGTGGCTGGTAATAATGGCTGATTGCCCCTTATACTCTATTCGGCGGCGCTAGAGGAACTCCTCTCCTTGGCAGAGTCCGTCCACATCTCAGAGAAAGCGGCAGCCATTGTGCGCCATAGCGAAAGAGGAGGAGAGAGATTAGAGTTTAACGTCCCGTCAGCAGTGAGGTCATTAGCGACGGAGCGGTAGCTCGAATTACGGAAGAATGGGGATGGGTTCCCTTTTCAAGTGAACCATAACGGCGTTTGCTTGGAGCGAGTTAGGGAAATCACGGAAAACATAACTATGGATGGCTAGACAGGGATCTGATCGTCGTCCTCCCGAATGAGAGTCCAAGCTCCTGACCACTGTGCGATTTCGCTCAGTGCGTCATAGAGGTCAGCAGCGCCCCGCAAGGTACTTCAAATTCCGGCGAACGATGAGCACCTGGCTCAGTTGTCACTTAGCCGATGACGTTTTCCTGCTTTTACTGTATGCGGTGAAAATCTTCGATACGCTGTCCCTTGAAACACCAAACATTTCGGCTAGCCTGGTTACAGATGCGCCCTTCATATGAACCCTGACAATTTTCCCACGGTCGAATTCTCTTAGCTCCGACATAGTGCACTTCCAACAACGGTGCAAACTTATCTGACCATGAATGATACTTACAGCTTATTGGTGTCATTCCACAGGTGCCTTTCATCAATAAATACAACAGCGCCACCTGCAGGATTCGCTAGCACCGGCATTTGCATTTAGGTGACAAAAGTCATGGGGTACCTCCAAAAGTCATGGGATACCTCCTAATATCGTGTCGGACCTCCTTTTGCCCTCCATTGTGCAGCAGCTGGACGTGGCATGGTTTCAACAAGTCTTTGGAAGACTTTTGCAGAAATATTGAGCCATGATGCCTTCATAGACATCCATAATTGCGAAAGTGTTATCGGTGCAGGGTTTTGTGCACGAACTCGCCTCTCGATTATGTCCCATAAATGTTCGATGGGATTCATATCGGGCGATTTGGGTGGGCAAATCATTCGCTCGAATTGTCCATATGCGCCGACAAGGCCCATTGTTATCCATAAAAATTCCATCGTTGTTTAGGAACATGAAGTCCATGAATGTCTGAAAATGTTCTCCAAGAAGTCGAACACAACCATTTCCAGTAAACGATAGGTTCAGTTGGACAAGAGGAACCAGTCCATTTCATGTAAACGCAGTCCACACCATTATGGAGCCATCACCAGTTTTGCACAGTGCATTGTTGACAACCTGGATTAATGGCTTCGTAGGGTCTGTGCCACACTCGAACCCTACCATCAGCTGTTACCAATTGGAATCGGGACTCATCTGATCAAGCGACGATTTTGCAGTCTCTCAAGGGTCCAACCGATGTGGTTACGAGCCCAGGAGAGGCGATGCAGGCGATGTAGTACTGCCGCAACACATTAACGCCAGATTTCGCTGCAATGTCTTAGTGGATTCGTTCATCGTACGTCCCAGATTGATGTGTACAGTATTTCTCTCGATGTTGCTTGTATGTTAGCACTGTAAACTCTACCCAAATACTGCTGCCCTCGGTCATTAGGTGAAGGCTGTTGGCCACTGAGTTGTACTTGGTGAGAGGCGAAGTCTGAAATCTGGTACTCTCGGCTCACTCTTGACACTATGGACCTTGGAATTTTGAGTTTCCTAAAGATTTCCGTATCGGAACGTCCAACGCGCCTAACTGCAACTACCACTGCGCGTCCAAAGTCTGCTAATCCCCGTCATGAGTCCATAATCACGCTAGAAATCTTTTCACATGAGTCGTCTCGAGTACAAATGACAAAATGGCTCTGAGCACTATGGGACTTAACATCTGTGGTCATCAGTCCCCTAGAACTTAGAACTACTTAAACCTAACTAACCTAAGGACATCACACACATCCATGCCCGAGGCAGGATTCGAACCTGCGACCGTAGCGGTCGCGCGGTACCAAACTGAAACTCCTAGAACCGCTCGGCCACTTCGGCCGGCTACAAATGACAGCTCCGCAAATGTACTGCCCTTTTATACCTTGTGTACGCGATACTACTGTCATCTGCATATGTGCATATCTGTATTCCATGACTTGTCACCTCAGTATATACATCTTTTGGTGCGATATCGGATATGTTTAGCGACAGAAATAGTAGTGATAATATGTCTTCTGTGAACAGGAGGTCCTGGATTCTGAGCAGCATGGAGCCTGCAGCGTCGATGGCCACAGCTGCAGAAGAGGCGACCAGCTTGGACTACCTGCTCTGGTTGCTGCACTGGACGGGTGCCATCTGTCACCCCAGGGCCGGCCGGTGGTCGTGTCGCATCTCCTACGTGCTCAGAGTTCTCGGAGTGGCTGCTGTGTCTTATACCAACACTTGCGACGCAATTGCAATGTACCGTGAGGGAACAAGTGATTTTGATCGTTTCACTCTAACAGTGAGCGTGTTTGAAACGGGCAGCACGTGCGTCTACCGCCGCTGCCACATCGCCTGGCGCGAGCGTGACTTTCAGAAACTCGCTCAACAGGTCAGTTCTAACATTTAAGGTGGCGCCTTTTGTGTATTCTGTTCATTTTAACTTTATTCCCTCTAAATTCTCTGTCGAATAAAAATAATATGTAGAAATTAACCTGGCCACGTAGGCAATGACAATCTGGTCGCTAGATTTGCTTCATGGAAATCATATTCATTGTTCTAATGTGAAGCATCACAGAATTAATCCCCTGTTTCACAACATGAAAGTTATAAACTTTTGACTTTGTGTTTTCTGTTAACGTACCATTATGTGACCTATGTTCAGAACCTGGAAGCAAAGCAGGGCTATGTGTGGCGAAAGGGACGTCAAGTCTTTCACCATGCCAGTATCCAGGGTCTCAAGATCCGTTTACAGGGGTTGTGGGCAGCTTGTCTCAGAATAGGATACTGCTGCCTTATGACGCCTTTCTCAAGCGAATCACTGCATGAATCCAGGCCAGGGGGAAGAAAACGTCATATTGATAAGTGGGCTCATACTGCCAAGTTTTGCGCAAATTTTACTCTTTATTGTTGCCACTGAAATAACATCACATATCCGTCAATCTGTGAAGTTTCATTTCGCTTCTTCCTCCTCTTATGGGTCTTCACTTTTCTTGCTGAGCAGTTTAAATGAGAAGAATGTTAGGACGATTTCTTGATATTTCTCACATAAATCCTCTTGCTAGGTTTTTTTCTCGAAATCTGTACACGAATCTATTTTTCCTAGGTATAGAACACCATAACGAGTAACTCCCTCACAATGCGACTTTTTTAGCTCTAAATACGCTGACGGAAAAAACTGCAGCTCCAAAAACTAAACTATGTAGGGTAATGAAATTCCGGGAAAAAATTTGTATAGGTAACATATTTAAGCGATTAACATGGCAAAATCACAAGTTAATGTAAGCGCAAGATAAACCATAGCAAATGTGAAACGCTGGTACATTAATCACCTGTGTAACTAGCAGAATATTGAATGCAAGCATGCAAACATGCATGCATTGTATTGTGAGGATGCCAGACGTCAGTTTGCGGGGTGCGATAACACGTCTGTTCCACTTGGTCGGTCAACACAGTGGCGGTTACGCGGTTGTGGATGATGCTGGAGTTGTCGTTCGATAATGTCTCAAGTTCTCGATTGCAGACAGATCTGATAATCGAGCAGGTCAAGATAATATATCGACACACTATAGAGCATGTTGGATTAGATTACAACAGTGATGTGTGTGCGAGCATTTTCCCAGGAATGCTGTTCACAAATGGCAGCACAGCAGGTTGAATAGCCAAAGAGACGTACAGATTAGCAGTTGGGGTGTATAAGATAACCACTTAGAGCTCTTGCTGTCATACGAAATCGCACCCCAGACCATTACTCCAAGTGTAGGTCCAGTGTGTCTACCATGCTAAGACACTGCTCGCAAACCTTCACCTAACCTTCTCCTAACGAACACATGACTATCACTGGCACCGAGGCAGAACCACCTTTCCCCAGAAAACACAACAAACCTCCATCCTGCGCTACAATGAGCTCTCTCGTGACACCTTTGAAGTCACAAATGGCGGTGGTTTGGGTTCAGATAAATGCATGCTACAGGACGTCTGGCTCGGAGCTGTCCTAGAACGCCATGCACTTTGCCTCACCTTTCGTATTTGCCTTCCATCCCCCATGCGAATCCTCTATGACCTCATCCCCTTCCCTCATCTTCTTCCTTTGCTCAAACACATCTGCACCCTGTACATTGCCTGCTGACTTGATCCCCCACCCACTTGTGTCTTCACTCCTCTCCATCTCCAGCCTGTTGTGTTCCACACTCTCTCCATCTCCACACCCTCCATCTTCTTTCCCTACGCAATTTCCAGCAGCTACCCCTCCCAGATGATGAGCTTTGGCTAGATCTCTACCCCTCCTAACAACTCTAACCCCACCTTCCTCCACCTACTCCTCAGGGCTCTCCTCATTCCTTCCCCTTAGCGGTTTTCCTCCCTCCTATGCCCCCTCCCTTTCCCATGGCCCCCTTCTGTATCTCTGCCGTCCCTCCTGACTTGCCTTCCATCTCCTGCCCTGGTAATCTCCTGCCTCTTGGTGTACCATCTGACACCCCTTTTCTTCCTTTCCGCCCACTCCTTCCAGCTTCCCCTTCCCCACTGCACCTTCCTCTCCCCTATTTTTCCCTCCTCTCAGGCCTCCGGTCCCTCGGCAGGTCCCTCGTGGCAGTTTTTATTCTTTGTGTGTGCTCCATGGCTTACAAAGGTTTTTTAAGTGTCTTTCATTCTGTGTGTTTTTAATACTGTGGCCGACTTCAACTTGTGTGTGTGACTCCAGTGTATTTTAAGTGCCCCAAAAATCGCCAACTGTATTCTTTTAACTTTATATCGACTCTTTTAACTGTATCCCAATGAACGTCCCAATGTTAGTGTATATTTTAACTTCCACTGTCTCAATTTTTTATATCTCCCTTCTTTCCGCCCTGTTTGTATGTATGATTACCTATTTTTATATTTTGTAATGCCAATCGGCTGAAGAGCGGCAAATTGTGCCGCTGTCAGACCTCCCCTGCCCATATGGGGCTGGGGCATGAAACCACAATAAAGAAAAAAAAGAACTCAACTGTAATCTGAACGCACCAATTCTAACGATATCCATAGCTGATTGCGCGGCATTATCCCTGACCATCAAGCTATCATTAGGTAAGACCAGACGACACTGATGAGTGCACTGACTATATTTGAAGTATGTTGTCAGGTTACATTATTATGACCCCCTCACAGAACTGTCATGTGTAGAGTTATAGCTTATGATGAACTTCGGTAGTAATGCATGGCCATCCAGAGGTGTTGTTGCGACTGTACATTCTAGTGACAGCCGTGCCAGCAATCATATACAGTGGCAAAGTTCTTACCAAGTCTCTCTGTAGTATCGCAGAAGGAACATCCAGCTTCTAGTAGCCCCATTACAAGACGTCGTTCAAACTCAGTGAGGTGTTGATAATGGCGTCTTTGTCGCCTTAAAGGTATTCTTGACTAACATCAGCTCACCACAACAAATCTCCAAAGTAACTAACGCTCACGACCGTTACAGCGAGTATTTAAAGCAAACCTGATTTGCATCCTCATAGTGGTGCTACTAGCGCCACTGTTATGCGACTGGCGCGAAATCTGAACAGACGTTATCTTTCAGATGTAGAAAGGCGCTTACCAACTTTCAGTTAAGTCGCACAACTTCTTCTTGGTGCTGCGATTCTTTTCCGTCAGTGTACACAGTATTCTGATATCGAGTACCGAACAACAGACGCCGCATGCAGCGTATGTAATCGACATTCTTTTGCTTGCAGGTGCGCGAGGACTTCGGAGAGTTCATGACTCCTAGCGACATCCCTGTTCTGCGAGACCTCGCTGCTTCACTACGGCGCTTCGTGACAATCTACATAATACTGGGTGCAGTCGACACTCTTGCGTGGCTCACGTACCCTACAAGGGGCGAAGGACTTCCTCTGATAATCATACTGCCCTTCCAGACGGACCATTCGTTTGGCTGGCTCTCCGGTTGGCTGATTTGCGCCTACATCTCAGCGGATGCTGTGGTGTTCAATGCCATGATCGACTGTTTAAATATCTGCGTTATGGAGCAACTCCGTATGCAACTTATTCTATTAAGAAAGCACATTGACGAATTGGGCAACGAAAGTGAAGGCACTAAATACTCGCCATCACAAGAGGATTCCAAGAGGATTCTATTACTTGGGGATTATTTATCCGTACATCATGACAGTTGTAAACTACAGAAGAGCATTTACCAACAACAAGATACAGATGCCTTGTTTCTAAAGGAGGGAACCGAAGGAAGTGGGCTGTCATCTGAACACCCGAATTCTAACGATATTCATAGCCGATTGCGCGGTATTATTCTTCACCATCAAGCCGTCATCAGGTAAGACCAAGCGACGTTGATGAGTGCGCTGACTATATTTGAGATACGTTGTCAGAGTACATTGTTATGACCCCCTCTTAGAACTGTCATGTGTAGAGTTATAGCTTATGATGTACGTCTCGTGACGAGCACACGCGAATTAAGGGAAGTAGTATCCTGTCTGTATGTACCTGACGCTCTGCTGTAAAGGATTAAGCAAGCGATTTAGTTAGCTGCAAGAAGATAAGATAATTAACTCCGAAGGTACTGAATGATTAGCGAACAAGTTAACACAATAAACAGAAGATGTGGTGTCACCGCCAGACACCACACTTGCTAGGTGGTAGCCTTTAAATCGCCCGCGGTCCGTTAGTATACATCGGACCCGCGTGTCGCCACTGTCAGTGATTGCAGACCGAGCGCCGCCACACGGCAGGTCTAGAGAGACACGTCCTAGCACTCGCCCCAGTTGTACAGCCGACTTTGCTAGCGATGGTTCACTGACAAATTACGCTCTCATTTGCCGAGACGATAGTTAGCGTAGCCTTCAGCTACGTCATTTGCTACGACCTAGCAAGGCGCCATTATCATTTGCTATTTATCTTGTGATGCATGTACCGTCTGACCGATGTTCACCAATTATGGATTAAAGTTAAGTATTCCAGAAGATCCGTACTTTTTTACTAGACTCAACTCCTTTAATGTTCCAGACCTCACGCCAGCCTGCGTGAGCTTAACGCGTGCCTTTCGGCTACCAATCATAGTGGCTTGGCTGTCTTGCCAAGTGACAACAGAAGACTTAACCTATATTTCTCCAATCGGGAACAGCTTAATTCTGATTGGCTGTTGATCTAAATGACCAATCAGAATGTTCCTTTCAGATCATTCTTGCGGCAAGACTTGCCTTATCCAGTCAATAATCTGATAGTAATTAACGTCATTAAAACTTCAATTTCTAGTAAATTGTTTAATCAAAATAAGCGAATTACGAATTATTCTCCAAACTGATAAATAAACTTATTCCGTCTCTGACTTTTATTCTGGCTGTTTTTAAAGAAACGCAAGCTCACACCGCCATACGTCATCTGAATCATGGTTGCACCATAATTTCCCACGATATATTTGTACAAGGTTTTATGAAAAATGACATATTAAGTTTGAACGTATGTCCCACATACACTCTCTCAATCATTCTCACGCACTCACACAACAAAACATAATCAAATAATAATTTTGACCGGTTTTTGTATTACGTAATGCACAGTGACTAACGTGTTAGAAAAGAAAATTCTAACTAATTGATTTTTATGCACTGGTAACTTTGTAATGGCTTCAAATGATTATGCAAGTCAATCTGTATTTGTTTGTAACATGGTTTTAAAAAACAAGCATTGGTTTTTGGGACTTTTAGGTCATTTTCTTTATCTCCGGCACTATAATAAATGAAAATCTGAAATTTTGACAGCATCATTCCAAAATTTGAACAAAATCGCATAATAACTGATATGGATTATTTAGATTCGTAGAAGGTATGAATCTTCGTAGTGACTGACTGTTACGCTATGCAGTTCTCACGCCAGGTAGCGTCAACTGCGCTGTGAGCAAAGCCACAAAAAACAATAGCCATCCTGCAGACACCTAATCAAACGGCCGCGTGCCTTACTACAACGAATGTCATTTCGTAATAACTTGCTACGTTACACACTCTGCTGTAGTATACTCATCATATTCGTGCTCAATGGCCTGAGCCCGAGCGGTGTATTGCAGCAGCACTGACAGCAGGCGAGTACAGGATATTGTCACCGTAATAATTCAAAAAAATCGAAGCAATGCTGCGACACAGGTTAGCTTATTGAAGCAACGAACTCAGCAGTACTACAGATGACTAGTGCAGCAAGGGCAAGGCAGTGGTGTTTAGGATACGTCGCTGGTAATGAGGCATATGCACAACAGCCGCGTCGCTACCGACTATAAGTGCTGGACTTTCTTGTAGTCCTTAGTCTTGCAGCCCAATCAAGGCGACGGGACAGTGCCGGTCTAGGACACCATGTGGACCCACCAGTCCAAGTCACTGATTCGAGGTCACCAAAGGGGAATAGTGTTATGCACATATACCAAATAACTTACTTCACTTTTTCGTGTACGGAAACTACAATTTGTTTGCCCAGTATTGGGCAATGTCCAATGCTTCTTCTTTAGCCAGCTATAGATCGTCGAGGGTGCATCTGTGGGGGCAGGCAGGGCGTTGTAGGAGATGTTCCACGTCCTGTCGAGTGCCGCAGTCGCATTTGTCGTCATTTTCGTCCAACAAACCCCATTTGATCAGATTAGATTTCACAGGAGCCGCCCTAGTTCTGATGCGGTTAAGCATTCTCCAGGTTTTCCAATCACCAGAAACGCCGTTTGGTGGGTCCTCTCTTAGTGGATAGTAGATGTGGGGCTCATCTAGCCGGCCGCGGTGGCCGAGCGGTTCTAGGCGCTTCAGTCCGGAACCGCGCGACTACTACGGTCGCAGGTTCAAATCCTGCATCGGGCATGGATGTGTGTGATGTCCTTAGGTTAGTTAGCTTTAAGTAGTTCTAAGTTCTAGGGGACTGATGACCTCAGATGTTAAGTCCCATAGTGTTCAGAGCCATTTGAACCATTTTGGGCTCATCTAAGGCGCAACTTAGGAAACGGCGTCTGGATTTGAGTCTGCTGGGGCCACACTATGCCAAATATTGAGTGACGGGCATCAAAGGTTTGTTTTAGCTTCTCGGTATGTTCATGGGCTTTCCTCCGTGAGTCAGGGTTTGTGAAACCTGCGGCCCTGTAACAATGCATTTACCAAATTTTACAAAGATACAAAAGTAACAAAAGAGACAGTTAAGAGGATATCGCGCACTCAAGATTCCACTGAGACCGTCGTAGCAATTATAATTAAATAGTTGCGAAAGTAGGACTAAAGGGAAATCTTCTCCAAGAATAGTTTTACCATACGAAAAATTACAGAGGCGGGAGATTACAATGGAAGAGGTTATCAGTCATTTGGTACCTAGAGAGAGAGCTTTTAGAGAACAAAGAAAGGGACACTGGTGCTGTAGTAGCAACTGTTCCGTTTCGCTGCCCGCTCCGGACGGCACCGTAGCTATTAACTGATAAGCCAAAATATTATGACCACTGCCCATCACGACGTTGGATTCCGCCTACTAGCGTTGCGGGAACGTGACGCGGTAACAAAAGTGCATAAGCGAAGCAGACACGGACGGGAGATCACCCTAGTGAAGATGTGGGCTGCAAATGGGGAAATCCAATGAGCTAAGCAACTTTGAGAAAGGGCAGATTATTATCAAGCAAGGCCTGTGAACGAGTATCTCGAAAAAGGTGGATTTGGTCGAATGTTCACCTGCTACCGTCTAGAGCATCTAGGACGAGGTTTTTATTTATTTGAATGGCTAGAGCCCCCCGTAGGGCAGACCGTTCGCCGGGTGCCGGTCTTTCAATCTGACGCCACTTCGGCGACGTGCAGTCGGTGAGAATGATTGCACGACACCCAGTCCCTGGGCGAAGAAAATTCCCCGACCCAGCCGGGAATCGAACCAGGACCCACAGGACTGGCAATCCGTCACGCTGACCATTCAGCTACCGGGGGCGGCCTACGGACGAGGTAGAAGACTGTGAAACTACCACTAGTCGCTAAATGGTTGGACGTCCACGACTCTTCACAGAACGTGGGCCCGCAGCTCTTGGTCGTGCGGTAGCGTTCTCGCTTCCCACGCTCGGGTTCCCGGGTTCGATTCCCGGCGGGGTCAGGGATTTTCTCTGCCTCGTGATGACTGAGTGTTGTGTGATGTCCTTAGGTTAGTTAGGTTTAAGTAGTTCTAAGTTCTAGGGGACTGATGACCATAGATGTTAAGTCCCATAGTGCTCAGAGCCATCTGAACCATTTTTGAACAGAACGTGGTGTTCCGAGGCTGGTATGCTCTGTAAAGCAGGATCTGTGGCATCTCCGCCGAAAGAGTACAATGTTGGTGCACGCACAAGTGTATCAGAGCACACCGTTCATTGTACATCGCAGCAGACCATCCCTACGTGTTCACATGCTGACCTAATGACGTGGTCAATTGCGATTGCAGTGGGCACGGGACCATCGGTGTTCGGCTGTCGGTCAATGGAAACGTGTCGTCTCTTCGGGTGAATCAGATTTTTGCTACACTAAGTCTCTGGTTGTCTCCACAAACGCCGTCATCGAGGTAAACGGCGGCTCGAAAAGTGCAGCGCGCCACGGAAGCAGGCTGATGGGAGCAGTATTATGGTATGGTAGACATTCTGCTACACTTCCATGGGGCCTGTGGCAGTAATCAAAGACAGGCTGACTGCTGCGAACCACCTGCATTCCATCATACTTTTTGTCTTCTCCAGTACTGATGTCATCAGTCAGCAGTATTATTGTCCGTGTCTCGGAGCCATAACCGTGCTAGAGTGGTTTGAGGAACATTCTAGTAAACCTGCGTCGATGTCTCGGTGACCCGGACCCGCCTGATGTAAATTCTATAGAACCTATCCAGGTCGCTATTGGGCGTCATCACAGCGTACGCAAATCAGCTTCCCTTTATTTACGCGAGTTACATGATCTGCGCATAGACATCTAATGCAACATACCTCCACAAACCCACCAACAAACTGCCGGCGCCCTGATACGCAGAATCAGTGATATATTCCGTTCCAAAGACAGACAAACAAGCTATTAAGCAGGTGGACATAGTGTTTTGGCTCATCGGTGTATAAGCAACCCCAAGGTTGATCGTGGTGCTTTCGCTCAAAGTCCTGCGCCAACAGCCTGTGTGGCCGTCACCTCCGTGGTAAAATGCGTTGCGATGTAATATGCAACCGGGAACGCGAGCCATCGGATGGCTGTATACGGACACTTTTGAGTGGCACCAAGAACCTGCTAGATCGAGCGTTTATGGAACTGATAGAAATGAAGTGCAATGTTTGAAAAGCCGTTTTCGTTTCGGTCTAGCGTGGTCTGTGCACTGCCCGTGATATTATCAATCCGCGTGGCAAGTGGGGTAAAGATTTACCACTTCTAGCTGAGCAATGAGTAGTACCTCCAACTATTAATTACAGAGCAGTAATTAACAACAAATGGAATAAACTGTGCCAAATGCGGTTAGAGGAGCAGAAAAAATTATGCTTTATAAAAGGTACCATGCCTGTAAAACAATATATTTTTTGAATATACGTAATTATTTAAAACAATGAACTTTTAATTTATCGCCGTCTTTCCTTGCTCCTTTTAAAGCAGCGAGTATGACTATCTTTCAGTCAAAGCGAGCTGAAATGTGATCAAGTAAAATGTAGGTTACAAGTATCAGGTTTCAGGCTATTTTCTGAATATTAATGAAAGTACTCTACAAGGCCTTCTGGCGCAGTCAGTAAGAAAAGACAACACAGGGAAACAAAACCCAGCACACTACAGGAGGCAGTTTCGATCAGATCACTGTTCGTCAACTGTTGCAAGGAATATCAAAAATTTGTTCATAGACGTTGTACTAGGGTAAATTTCGTACACAAGTTTCAGCAAATGTTTAAGACACTTGTTTAATATATTAAATATGTTCCACGTTGGCTACATTACACAAATCATATTCTTGTGTGGTTGCTAGCTTACAGCCATGTCTAAAATTGTAGCATTTTTACTAGCCCATGTATCCAAGACTATCTCCAAATATGCGGAAATGAGAAAGAAAATTTTAAACACAGGTAATTTTTTTCTGATGAAGACACTCGCACCCGTTGTCAGAACCAGGCAAAGTTAAATATTGTTGGAATCAATTTGCTGTATTATACAAATCATATTTTCCATGTTCTTTTTGCTCCACAATCTATTGCTTGAGCTTTGTTCCGCAGTTACGCAGGGTCAGCCATCGTTAATCGGATTTGGCATGTTAATGGTTAAGGGGTGGCTGGATGCCCTTCCTGCCGCCACCCCGTACTCCCCGGGACGGAATTAGTGTACCCCAACTGTCTGCGTTGAGTGTAATCCTTAGAATAGTGCGAAAGTAGTCAGATGCCTGCGAGTCTTGTAACTGAGGTGGAACATGGGGACCAGCACGGTATTCACCTAGCAGGATGTGGAAAACCACCTAAAAACTACATCCAGGCTGACCGGCACACCGGCCCTCGTCGTTAATCCGCCAGGTGGATTCTATCCGGGGCCGGCGCTCCTACCCGGGCCCAGGAAGCAGCACGTTAGCGCTCTCGGCTACCCTGGCGGGTCGTTTTCCTTGCTCCACTATGAATAGAAATAACTTCGTCTTACGTCTCACCAATGTGATTTCGGACTCTTCAGTTCCAAGTGCTTTACGTCCTGCACATACGCTCTTTTAATCAATTTCCTTCACCTCGGTTGTACATATTACATTTATATTGTCCTACGTCCTTATATTAATTCTTGTAACTAGTCAGCGCTATGCTGTGTTTCAACAATTATGATAAACTTCTCTGCAAAAATTATTTCATTGAACCATCCTTACGGAACAGCACATTTCTTATAATATTTCATTTCCAAAGGCTCTCTTTTGTGATTAAAGTTAATGAATAATATCTACAGTGGCAGTTTTATGGACGAATGATCCCATACTCAGCCTGTTCTCAATCTGAATTTAACAGATACATGGTTCATCAGATATTACACTGTTTTGTTTTTCCCGTGTGTCTTGTTATCAGGAACGTTGTGACACTGCAGGACTGCATCGGCAACATGCTACTGATTCAGAGTGCCTCCCTCGGTTCTATTCTCTGCATTGTGCTGGTCCAGATAGCTTTGGTAAGTCGTGCACGCCAATAAGTCACTTCAAAATATATAGACAATCTAGCAGCACTTAAGCAAGAAACATTGCTTTCGATTAACTCAGAATTACACTGAAGAGCCAAAGAAACTGGTACACCAGCCTAATATCGTGTAGGCGATCACGCAGATGTGCCGAAACATGACGTGGCATGGACTAGACTAATATCTGAAGTAATGCTGAAGGGAATGGACACCATGAATCCTGCGGGGGTGTCCATAAACCCGTAAGAGAACGAGGGTATGGAGATCTCTTCTGAACTGCATGTTGCAAGGCATCCCAGATATGCTCAGTAATGTTCATGTCTGGGGAGTCTGGTGGCCAGCGGAAGTGTTTAAACTCAAAACAGTGTTCCTGGATACACTCTGTAGCAATTCTGGACGTGTGGGGTGTCGCATTGTCCTGCTGGAATTGCGAAGTCCATTGGAATGCACAATGGATATGAATGGATGCAGACAGGATGCTTACGTCGTGTCACCTGTCAGAGTCGTATCTAGACGTACCAGGAGTCCCAAATCACTCGAACTGCATACGTCCCACACCATTACAGAGCCTTCTCCAGCTTGAACATTCCCCTGCTGATATGCAGTGTCTATGCATTCATCCACCCAATACAATTTGAAACGAGTCTCGTCCGACCAGGCAACATGTTTCCAGTATCAACAGTCAAATGTCGGTGTTGTCGGGCCCACGGGAGGTGTAACACTTAGTGTCGTGCAGCCATCAAGGGTACACGTGTGGGTCTTCGGCTCCGAAAGCCCGCATCGATGATTGGTTCGCACGCTGACACTTGTTGGTGGCCCAGCACTGAAATCTGCAGCAATTTGCGGAAGGGTTGCACTTCTGTCACGCTGAACGATTCTCTTCAGTCATCGTTGGTTCCGTTCTTGCAGGATCTTTTTCCGGCCGCAGCGATGTCGGAGATATGATGTTTTACCGGATTCCTGATATTCACGGTACACTCGTGAAATGGTCGTACAGGAAAATCCCCACTTCATCGCTACCTCGGAGATTCTGTGTCCCATCGCTCGTGCGGCGGCTATGGCACCACGTTCAGACTCACCTAAATCTTGATAACCTGCCATTGTAGTAGCAGTAACCGATCTGACAACTGCACCAGATACTTGTTGTCTTATATAGACGTTGCCGACCGCAGCACCGTATTCTGTTTACATATCTCTGCGTCTGAATACGCATGCCTATACCAGTTTCTTTGGCGCTTCAGGAGAGATTTACTTTCAGTAAAATATTTAAAATTTACTTTCTCTCTATAGTCTATATTTTATTGAAGTGTAAGTGAGACTTCAGAAGAAACATAATCTAAGTGGGAAAAGGGTTCAGTTTTGTAATGCAAATGTGTTACTGGAGAATGAGAAACTAACGATTCTCACTGAGATAGACTGACGTCAGTGAGAGAACTATTCCTTTATGAAGCACGATTAGTATAATGAAACTAATTTATTAGAGGAGTCACACAAAATAGTTGTACTGACTTAAGTAATTTCATTATGAAAGATGATGAAAAGCATTATGAAAACACGGACCCAATAACAAAGTATAGTTCACATATACAGTGGTTAAGCATTATGAAATTGTACACTATAAATATGGGAAAATGACAAAACCAAGAATAACCAGAGAGAACATACAGCAATTTACGCGAAGATCTGTCATTAATAGATCCTACGTTGTAGCGCGGGACCTGCCTTGTCGTGTAACGCTTATCTTCGTCAAGGTCGTCACTCTTTCAAAAAGCATATATAAATATAGTTCTTTTGTCGATATCTGCGCACCTCACTCTGTCTTGCTCCAAGGCAGTCGGAACATCTGCTGCATTCCATATCCTCTAACGACCGGTCTCAGTGCTAGCAGTCATCAGGGAAACGACTAATTCGTTTTTTAGTACATCGCGTTCTGTGTCATATTATCTGAAATGATACTACACGTAGCCTATGTTCCATATGCAATATATGATGCGTGGTAGTAAGTGGTATTCACCTGAAGTGTATTTGTTGACGGTTAGCTGAGATACAACAAACTGTTGGGGTGGAAGGAAATCTCCAACAAACTGGAAACACCTTAAATAAAAGGTACGATCATTGGGGGAGTAAAATATTTCTTCTGGCCAATAGCTGGAAACAGATGAAAACCGCCATTCCAAGAGGTATAAATGGAAGGACACCGAACAGTTAAAAAGATTGCATACAGAATAAGCTACATGAGACTTTCACAGACGGTCACCCCCCATCAGACATGCACTGCCATAATACGGCGAGCTGTTGGCAAACCTCTGCTCAACATGTTTGCAGCTGAGACCGTCAACAAAGAGATGAGGCGGACTGTGAATTTTGTGCTACACCTCGTTGACCTCATCGACAGACATTTTTAATGTACTCAAAGATGTATGCAAGCACATACAGAACCGCATAATGTGAACACTATTTATTTTCCATCCAGGGAAAGCGCTCGGACATGTACCGGCTAATTCGTTTAACTCCTCTGTTTAATTGAAAAATACTAGTTTAATCAAGCAAATGTTTGTTTTAATATAGACTAGCCCATAAATATTTCAGCACCAAAAATTTATTAATGTAGACTAACGAAGTTTCGGAATACGTTTGTCTAAGTAACATATTTAAGTGGTCAACATTGCAGGATCACAGGTTAATGTGAGCGCGAGATAAGCTATTGCAAATGTGAAATGCTGGTACATTAACAACCGGTGTAACCGCCAGAATGTTGACTGCAAGGGTACAAACGTGAACGAATTCTGTTGTATAGGTGCAGTAAGTCAGTTTGTGAGATGGAGTTCCATGCCGGTTGCACTTGGTCGGTCAATACAGGGACGGTAAATGCTGGTTGTAGACGACGCTCCAGTTGTATGAATGCAGAGTCGCGCGGCGGTGACATTGAATAAAATGTTCTCGGGTTTCCAAGAGCGTCAATTGCTTAAAACTACACGAGTTTTCGGCCAAGCACTCCTTGGCCATTGTCAAGTGGTATGACTGCCATTGGGCTGTTGGTGCGCCCTTATATACGCTAGCTGCCGGCTGTGACGTCACTGGTGCCCGTGACATTGCCGTATATGGGCATGTTTTGAGTCGGCGTTCGATGTGCCTTCTTCAACCGCGCGATCGCTGGATCCCAAGCAGAGCTGAGCTGCAAGTCACCGTCTCTATTCAGGGTGTTTGTGGTAATTTTTATTTCAATAGCTTTCATCATTAAACTGTCCCAGAAGCCGTTAGTGCGAGCCACGACAGAGGTATCGTCAAATTTTATGTGGTGACCGTTTTCTAACGCATGCTCAGCTAACGCAGATTTCTCTGGATAGCGTAGGCTCTCAGAACACCTGGAGTCTACGAAATACCTTGTGAGTGTGGCCAGAAGTACATAGGACAAACAGTGCGCACTGTGGAACAACGCAGGAAAGAACATGAGAGGTATTATCGCCTACGCTATCCAGAGAAATCTGCGTTAGCTGAGCATGCGTTAGAAAACGGTCGCCACATAAAATTTGACGATACTCCGTCGTGGCTCGCACTAACGGCTTCTGAGACAGTTTAATAAAGGAAGCTATTGAAATAAAAATTACAGCAAACACCCAGAATAGAGACGGTGGCTTACAGCTCAGCGCTGCGTGGGATCCAGCAATCGCGCTGTTGAAGAGGGCACATCGGACGCCGACTCAAAACATGCCCATATGCGGCAATGTCACGGGCACCAGTGACGCCACAGCCGGCAGCTAGCGTATATAAGGGGACACCAACAACCCACTGAAAGTTATACCACTTGACAATGGCCAAGCACTGCTTGTCCGAAAGCTCGTGTAGTTTTAAGCAATTGACGTGGGTGGAAACCCGAGAACATCTTATTCGACGCTCCAGTTGTTGACCGATGATGTCCCGAATGTGCTAGACTGGAGACTGATCTGGTGATCGAGCAGGCCAAGGTAACGTGTCGACTTTCTGTAGAGTATATTGCTTTTCAATAGCGGTATGTGGACGAGCATTATCCTGTTGGAAAACATCCCCTGGAATGCTGTTCATGGATGGTAGCACAACAGATCAGATCACCAAACTGACGTCCAGATTTACAGTCAGGGTGTGTGGGATAACCACGAGAGAGCTCCTGCTGTCATACGAAATCGCACCCAGACCATAATCCCAAGTGTACGCCCAGAGTGTCTAACACGTAGACAGTTTGATTGCAGGCCCGCAACTGGACTCCTAACCACCACACGAGCATCACTGGCGCTGAGGAAGAAGCAGTTTCGTCAGAAAACAAAACAGGATTCCACCTTGCCCTCCAAAGAGCTCCCGCGTTGATCACGGTGGTTTGGGGTCAGTGAATTACACGCTGCGAGAGGTCTGGTTTGGAGCTGTCCTTGAAGTAACCGATACTTAACAATTCGTTGTGTCACTGTGGTGCCAACTGCTGCTCCAATTGACGCTGCAGATTCAGTAGGATGCGCCAGAGCCATATGTCGAACACGATGGTCTTCCCTCTCAGTACCGCCACGTGGAAGTTCGGAGCCCGGTCTTCTTCTGACCATACATTCTGGTGACCACCGCTGCCAAAAATCACGAATAGCGGCTACATTCCTGCCAAGTATTTCTGCAGTATCACAGAAAGGACAACCAGCTTCTCGTAGTTCTATTACGCGACTTCGTTCAAACCCATTGAGGTGTTGATAATGACGTATTTGTCGCCTTGGAGGCATTCTTGACTAGCATCAACTCGCCACTTCCATTTTCAACCTAATGCTCAAGTGTGTATTTAAAGCAAACGTGATTTACATCCTTATAGTGGCGCTATTAGTGCATCTGTTATGCTACTGTTGCGAATTTCAATAGACATCATCTTACAGATGTAGAAACACGACAAACACTTTTTGTTTATGTCTTACAGCACCTTCTTGGTGCTACGATTTTTTTCCCGTCCGTGTATGTAGTTACTTATTAGCCGCTTTTCCTACAGTCTGTTTCCAAACTCAATAATTTTTTCGTTGTTGGCTCCCAGCAACTGTTAAATTTGGTGGCAGGGCAGGACAGTGACTAAAATAATCGTCGCCTAACTAACCTTCAGCGAAGCACCTAACTGGCTACTACGTAGTTCCATCATCAGTAGTCGATCATTAACGTGGTAATAACATTGTTCTTTCGAAAAAAAAAGCAGTTTCACTTCATCTCGATTTTTCTTGACGAACAAAATGTCACTGGTTATATAGTACTAATATAATAGAAGAGCTGTTATCTACCTCATCAGTGGATTGAAATATAAAGAAATATTCATATTACAATTAGAAAATATCAGTAACAGGAAGCAGTTTAAAATTAAAAATTATCGCCATCCTGTGTGGTTTTCTCAGATCCGGATAAGAGAGTTTCTTGTTTTAATCTCCTCATTATGACATAGTGTCGTCAGGAGTGAAACTTTCTTCAATATAGGATACAGTTGCACTTCTAGTTTCTTCTGTTCGCTTATCGACATCACTCTGTAAGAGAATAATTCAGCCACTGCCTGTATATCTGCATATTTTTCACATAATTTTCCGGTTTTGATGTCTGACTGTATGTATGTTGCAGAGCGCACAAGGAGCACGAGAAACTGGAAAGTTGTGCGGCTACATGTTTGCAATATTCGGGGAGCTCTTGCTCTACTGTTGGTTCGGAGACAAACTAATGTCAGAGGTAAGTTGATTTATGCCTTTGAGCTACTTTGCAACAACATCACAAGTAATTTGGATCATTCTTTCATCTTGGTTTCAGTAAAAACTGTATATTATGTGCCTTTTTGGGTTTATGTAATGTGTAGCTCATGTAGTGCGATGTAGGAATTTTTTAAATTACGTCCAATATGACACCTTTCGCACTTTTGTCCGCTCATAGAGAAATCAGTTTTAAAATGTATGAGGTAATTACAGAAGTTTTCAGTTTTTAATCAACATTTCTAAAGTAATGTAACAGTCACAAAGAAATGCATATTAAATATAATATTTATTTATTTATTCCAGTTACCCTTTAGGAGGACACGGTAAATCAGTTTGGTCAAGCCTCTTTGTGTTTGATTTTCTTTGCGCCCAGACTTCATCCTTCGTGGGTGTCGTTCCTTTCTTTCCTGATTCCACGTCCTCCCATTTGACGACCTCTTCCTTTCCTGCAATGCTGCCTTTCGTGTCATTTATCTAAAAAGTCTTGTGCTATCTATTATGTCCGTTCTAATTGCAGTGTGTTTAATATATTTCTTAATTTCAGTGACCTACGTGGGTTCGGATTTGTAGCTGTTTAAACAGGTGAAGATGTGCTTGAATATAATGTTAGGTAATACTGCGATATTCAAATTCTCATTTTTACATGTCAATGTTTTACCTAAAACTGGTAACTGAGTAAAGGAGTTCGACAACAGTTTTGTGCTCTGCTAGTAGTTTCTGTAGTTAAAGCCGTACATAATGAGGAAGATAAAATCTATATCGGTAGCTATTTACTTCATCAGAAAGACAAACAGAAGAATTTAAATGGAAGCTGAAGTAAAGTAAAAGGAATAAATGGAAAGTCAATCAGAAGAAGCTTAGTAGTTCTTAACCTGTGGTCCAGAAATGGAGTGCTCCATTCATTCGTGTTATAGTGATGTCATTGCTGAGTGAATACTACGTTCCTTCTGATTCCAAACACAGCTCCTACCAGTCAGATGTCGTTAGTTTATGCAACCAGTGTTGAATTTAAATGAAACTTCTTTAGTAATCTGAAAATAATAAAGGTTTTTTATAATTACGGGGAACTTTTTTGTATAGATACATTTGCGTCATCATAGTGTACAACGTTCCAAAACGCCCCGCATAGATAAAGAGATTTTTCTGGGGCTCTTGCCTCAGGTCCTATCGATGACAGGAAGGTAGGGTCAAGCGTTTTGGATAGCCCTTGGGCTAGAGACGATTTTGTGTGTCTGACAGAAGGATCGTCTTACTATAAGTATCTTACAGCACAGGATAAAAATTTGAATATTACGCACTTCCTCCAGCTTAGACTAATGGAAATATCTGTCCGTTATCGAGAAACACTCTAAAAGCATGTTTTTGGGGATCGAAGCGGGCAGCATATTCCAAGACGACTATGCACAGAAAATGGCTGTAATTTTTACCAAAGACTCGGGTCACGAACAACGTTGAGAATTTTATTGATATCTTTATCCATTTACGAGATACAGAGGCTCAAAATTGTCATACTTGTACATGTAAAATACGCATGTGACAGCCGATGTCAGCCGAAGGCGTAGTTTATAAAGTGACGTGGCACGGAGAAATGTATTGCAAAGTATTTCCGTTATTATCAGCACGGTTCTGGGAACTTCGTATTGCTACAGTACTGAGGCAATGATTTTTTAATCATAATTCTGTAAGTCTAATATAAAATTCATGAATGTCCCCTGTTGAGAAAAAGTTTTATATTTGACGACGTATGTTTGCTGCAGGTTTTTACTTTTAATGGTGCCTAATCGAATAGCATAGAAGTTCTAAGGTATGTTATAATATGTGTGTCTGCATAAAATCCAGTCTGGGATTTATGATTATATTTTGCGTTATTTCAATTTCACATAAGTAAACTATTAAAATTTTACTGACCCATAAAGTCCATTTCATATGAGTGTCATACCTTGCTATAGCTGGGAAAAGAATGGAACTGGCGGAAAAAATGCTCCTATTGGAGTACAAAAAACGCGAATATGCGCCTGTCCATTAAAATGACTGAAGATCGGGTACCAGCTGCCTCATTCTACCTTCTTCAGTACCTTTAAAAATTATCACAATTTTGGCATACGAGCATATTCGTTCTTTTTTTATGCTGAGGGAGACGAGACAGTGTCTGTGGGAAAGAGGCGGAAAAGTAATAAATGCTGGAAGACAGTAAACAGTAGTTGTGGCATAGAAAGAGGGAGGGAGACGATAGGTGTGTGAGAGAAAAGTAGGGACGCTGTGCCAGAGGAACATAGTTCACAGTGACGAAACAGTGCTAGGAAATGATGAAGGAGATAGTGCCAGTGGCAGAGGAGTAAAGAGAATGAGAAAGTGGATGTGGATGAGAGCCAGTAATAATGAGAGACACAATATCTAACAGTGAGAAGCGACAGCAGCGGTGGTGAGGAGTGAATGACATAGCATCAGTAAAAGAGAGCAACAGGGAGACAGAGACAGTGAGACGGGATAGTGTTAGCAGGACAGAACTAGCGAGACTGTAGCTATTAGACAAGGAGCACTGAAAGCTTCAGAGAAAAAGAGAGATAATCACAATGAGTTGGGATGAATGAGTGATTGGGAATGGGCAAGTGGGAGAGTATGGGTATAAGCGACTTAAAGCGATGGACTAGTGGTAGTGAGCGAGGTACAGTTAGGGGAGCTTGTCTGAGTGAAAGATGAGTTGCATGCTAAAAGCAGCGAGAATATGTTTGCACGTCAAAATTTTTGAAACTGCTGAGAAAGGTAGAATGAGGTATCTGGTACCCCAGTCTTTGAATAAAGAAGAGCATATTCGGTGTTTTTGTGCTCCGATAGGAGCATTTTTCTGCTAGTTTTATATTTATGAATGATATAAGCCTGCAACAGTTCGTGTGGAATTACTTAATGAGTTTGATTTAATATTTCATTTCTATTGTTTATCGTACCTTTAAGCTGTTGAAGCTTCTAGGCTGCTTGGAGAAATATCTCCTTACAAATACAAGGTGTTTAAAACTGACACCAAAACTAAGCAGCTGGACATAATGAGCACCTTTGGTTATCTTAACTGCTGAGAAAGGTAGAATGAGGTATCTGGTACCCCAATCTTTGAATAAAGAAGAGCATATTCGGTTTTTTTTGTGCTCTGATAGGAGCATTTTTCTGCTAGTTTTATATTTATGAATGATATAAGCCTGCAACAGTTCGTGTGGAATTATTTAATGAGTTTGGTTTAATGTTTCATTTCTATTGTTTATCGTACCTTTAAGCTGTTGAAGCTTCTAGGCTGCTTGGAGAAATATCTCCTTACAAATTCAAGGTGTTTAAAACTGACACCAAAACTAAGCAGCTGGACATAATGAGCACCTTTGGTTATCTTACCCTGACCATGTACACAATGTGATCTTTGAGCCCAGCATTTTATCTTTATGAGGAACTTCATTGGCTCTGACATTTCAAGTTGTTATTAGCGGTAGGCCCTTGAGAACTGCAGAATCCTTAGGAATGAGACAGCTGTTCATTTAAAGCAAAGTAATGGCTCTCACTGAAACTGTACGTGTAAGGAAGGCATAAGGGGTTATTTAGATTAGATGACCATATCAGTTACAACAAATGTAATTCTTAAGAGGGAAACGCTAAGCAGATCAGACTCCGAACTACTATCTGTACTTGTAAACCATGAGGTAAGAAAACTGTCAACAAAGAGTGCCGCCTGTCTCCTACCCCTTGGTGCTCCCCCTGACCCTCCCTTTCTTTTCATCCCATCCCCTCCAGCCCTGGCAGGTTATACTCTTCATCATGTCTGCTCTGTCTCGTACAGCGGTTTTTAAGTGTCGTCGTTCTGGAGTGTTTTTATTCTGTGGCCAACATTTAACTTGTGCATGTGACTTCAGTGTTTTTTTATGTGCTGTGCACATAGCCCACTGTATTTTTTTACCTTTATGTGTACTTTTTTTAACTGTCCCAAATGACAATCTGCGTGTATGTGTATATTTTAACCCCAAAATGTCTCCCCTTACTATGTTGTCATGTCTCCCTATCTCGCCTTTTATATGCCTCGTGTTTCCTCTGTTTTTTAAATGTGTCACTCGGCTGAAGAGCAGTGGACTGTGCCACTGCTAGCCCTCCCCTGCCCATATGGGGCAATGGGGTAAAAAAAAATACAAAGTATTTACCACAACATCTTATGGGACTACGTTATTTCATTACCAAGTGCTATTAAAGGAGAAACAAATCAGTACCTTGCAATACTACACATACTGGCAATTAAGCAAATATTTATATACTCCATATTATAACATACCTTAGAGCTTCTGTGCAATTAGGCACCGTAAAAACTAAAAACCTGCAGCAAACATTCATTGTCAAATATAAAACTTTATCTCAACAGAGGACATTCATGAAAAACACACACTATTTCAAAAATGCACCAAATCCACAATTTTAGAGATATGGCAGTGAAATTTTGTGCCATGCTGTACATATGCTGTACATGAAATTAACAAATTTACCATTTAGTTCCCTCGATTATAAACATTTAATTTTTGTGAAATTTAAGAAATTTATTTTAAAAGAAATGTGTGTCTCTTTTTCTCAGAAACTACTTGAGAGATTTCTACAAATTTTTATCAGTTTAATCTCATTCGATATAATCAGTTTCTCTTGTGAAGTGTTTTGAATATATCGAAGAAGAGAATTTTAATAATTTTGTAAGTGTAATATAAAATTTATGCAAAATCCAAACTCTTTGCCCCATATCTGAGCTTACACTCAGAATTTCAAAATTTACTCTTGATACAACATTATCTGGGTTTACATAAGTGTACAAAACTTCATAATTCTAGCCTTCATACATTCTGAGAAAAGATACTTAAACTTTAAAAAACATAAGTAGCAGGAAATGCAATTTAAAAATCATCTTAACGTTTTTTCCTTATGTCAGCTATTCAGAAGGACCCAGATTTGTACTCAGGGTCCTCTTATCCTTCAAGGCTTCTCTTCTAGTTTCTTATTTTTTACCTTCTTTCCATTACCAGGTATTTAACTGACTTTTCAGATGCAGAGAGGCGCTGTAAATATATTTTTCTCGATATCTCTCGAGTGAAATTTCCTATTTTAAATCCTGTTCTCTGTAATACCTTCATCCACTCTACGTTTGTATCATTAAATACAAGAACGACATCGTAAGTTGCAATTCTGACAACTGTAGCAAATGAAAGTATGGTTTTGGTCATCGTTTCCGTATGAGTAAATTTAGAGACTCAGTAGGATTCTGAGTTTTGCCATTAACACACATTTTTGGAAGTCACAGATAATTTATAAAACCACCCCTCTAGATGTAACCTGTGCAAGTCTGCTTGAAGGTAATTCAAGGAATCATCACTTTACTGAGCGGTTACTGATTTACCAGAAGCAGAAAGCTGATGTTGGCGACTGGAAGAATTACAGAATTATGATTAAAAAATCATTAAAATTCTCTTCTTCCACAAAGAGATCAGAGCTGATCTATGGCATATGCCGTATTAATCGTATCTGCATGACATAAGGGTAAAAAGGTGGCTTGTGTGGTTTTAATTTTTTGAAAAGATTTTGAGCCATCAATCACTACATTTATCACTAACCGTACAGAAGAAAAAGAATTGAATTTTAGTTACACAAAGGTACAAATTGTTTTTAAAAAACGATGCAGGACCATGGACCGTTTGCAATCCTGTAACGAAATTTTAGAATCGAGGTGTGATGTAAATTATCAAATTGCCTAGGATTGATAGGTTTCGAGAAATCTTTTGACACAGTCTTAACAGTACCTACGAGGTGCGACAATAAAATAATGAGACTGATTTTCTTTGCAAGATGTGGCAACCCTGCAGGCTTGCATAGGCACAATATCTTTGACCTAGGTCTATAAGCTGCTTCTAGTCCAAGCGGGACATCGATGCAGCTGCTCAGTTGTGCGTTGTGCTGTAATAAGTTAACATGTGTTTGTGTCTCTCGTCATGGAAATGGAATATTGCACAATGGTATGCCATTTCTTTTTGCATTAAATTAGGTGAAAAGGCGACAACTTACGGTAAGCTTCAGAAGGCTTACGGAGACAAGAACTCAAGTTTTTCGTTGGCATTAAATGTTTAGTGAAGGCAGAACGAATATTGAAGATGAAGACCGTAGTGGACGATCATCAACCTCACGGACGGATGTCAACTTGGACAGGGTGCGTGAGCTCGTACGATCTAATCGAAGAATATCCGTGAAAATGATTACAGAAGAACTGAACATCAATCGAGAAATGGTTCGTCTAATAATAACTGAAGATCTTGGTATGAGAAAGATTTGTGCAAAAATGGTCCCCAAAAATCACACACCACAACAGCGAGAAACACGGAATTTTTAACCTCAAAACAAATTTCACTACTGCCACAGCCACCTTATTCACCAGATATCGTTCCGTGCGACTTTTTTCAATTTCCAAGAGTCAAAACGGCGGTCAAGGGACACCATTTTCAAACAACACAAGATGCCCAAAAAGCTGTGACGAGGGTCTTGGAGGATATTACAGAAGATGAGTTCCAGAAATGTTACCATTAATGGCAGAAGCGCTGGAAAAAGTGTTTGCATTCAGAAGGGAACTACGTTGAAGGAGACAACACTAAACTTGACTAAAACGGTAAGCAACATTTTTTTTCGCATCAGTCTCATTATTTTATTGTCGCACCTCGTATAGTTGTAGCCCACGAGAAGCAAGGCATTAGAAGTTAGTAATTGAGAGGTCAGGGAAGGAAATTGCCCTTAACCAAATGTAATTTCAGCAGCCATAGAATAGGCTAATAGTCGAGATCCCCAAACCTGAGAAAAGAAGAATAATTGTGTGGTAAGACTACATATCCGAACCATCCTAACTTTGCTGATGACATTTTACTGTTTACCGTTCATGCAGATAGACTCTTAAAACCAATAGAATAACTTATTTTCATTCTATAAAATCGTACGAAATAATGTTCTGGGTAATTCATCCTTAAGAAGGAACGTTTTCATTGGTCAGCATACTGTAAGAATAAAATGTGATGCTCAGTCACAATCAGTTGTAGATATCTATCGACAGTCAGAAATTTTGGCTACTGATTCACAGCTTATCTATTCCCTCACGAAGTGTGTTATAATTAAGCCATTGCAGCTCAAAAGGAACAATGGTAGTGTATAATGGGCATTGAAATGAAAACGAGACAGATATAAAAAAGTACGTAAACTGTTTATTATTTCAAAAGTAATCGCCATAACTGTTAATGCGTTGATCCCACCGTGTGGCAAGATGCTCAAAGCCTCTATGAAATAATGTTTGCAGTTGCCTGCGGACCCATGATTATAATCAAGTGTACATCTTCGTGCGAAGTAAATCGACGGCCGCGAATGATTCTACAGGGCTCCAAAAAATATGGAAATCGCATGGGGAGGGATCGGGACCGGAAGGAGGGATGTGAAAGAGCTTCCTGGCGAAGCGTCTAGAACGTAGTCGAGACGACTACCTGGGTAGCATGTGAGCAGGCATTACCCTGCAACAGAATTATATCCTCCGTCAATCAGCTGTTCGTCATTTTCTGGATCGCAGTGTTGCAATTAACGCACATAGGTACGCGGATACTTTGCAGAAATTTAGCACTCCATCAAGTCAAAACGCCAAGGACTGTTGATTGATGGCATCCTTCTGTTACAGGATAATCCTTAACCATATGTTGCCAAGGTTGTTTCGACTATGTTGCAGACGTTTTGCTACACATCGTCCATACACTCCCCATCTCTCGCCATGCAATTTCCATAATTTGGACCCCTCAAGAAAGACATTCGCGACCATCGATTCAATTCGAAGAGGTGCACGGCTGGGTACGATCATGGTTGAGTACACAATCACAAACATTTTTCCGTGAAGGCGTAAATGTATTAACAATTATAGGGATTATTTTTTAAATAATAAACAGTTTGTTTACTTTTTTCCATCTGCTTCGTTTTTTTTTTTTTTGGGGGGGGGGGGGGGGTGTTTGAACTACCCGTCCAAAAAGCTGGAAATTTCATTGAGTTAAGATATGATCCTGTATTTAGCTACGTTGAAAATGTAACCGGTAAATATTTGAATAAATGATAGATAAAATGTGACGCTGAAAGCATTGTACAGGTGGCATCTTCCCCTGATGGCCGGGTAATACGCTACCTATACCGAGGGAAGACGCAGCTGTGTGAAAGAAACAAAATCAGTGAATCAGTTAAGTATATCGCAACGTAACAAATTTATTTTGATTATGAAAAGTACCAGCAAGAATAATCTGGCAGTCAGCAGTTGGTTATCGCTAGATTAAGGCTTTCCTTTGTTATTCAGGATTACCTGGTTCATGGATTACAAATATTGCCATTTCCTCACTCCTGATGGAATCATTTCTTTATCGAATGTATCAGATCCAGTCACATTGGGTCCTTTTTTGTTGTAAAAGGAGCCCTACAGGCAAGACAAATATCATCGTCGCTATCATTCTCTTCATTTGTGTTACTGAATTTTAAAGATTCATCATTGCTTGAAGATCAGCTGCTTGGTGATTTCGACTTCCTCCTTTAAAGAATACGGCGTTTTGATCAATTCTTTTGTGCTTTGTGTTTCGTTTGCTGTCTTTTTGGAGTGCTCGTTAGAGTCTCTGAAATTTGCGTTTGGCCTGGCTGCTGGAGCTTAAGGAAAGTGACTTTTGTCATGAAAAGAGGAATTATTTCATTGTTCTCCACGTCTTCTGGATGGTTCAAGTGGTTCAAATGGCTCTGAGCACTATGGGACTTAGCATCTGTGGTCATCAGTCCCCTAGAACTTAGAACTACTTAATCCTAACTAACCTAAGGACATCACACACATCCATGCCCGAGGCATGGCCGAGCGGTCACGCGGTTCCAGACTGAAGCGCCTAGAACCGCCGCACTGCCACACCGGCCGGCTTCTGGATGGTCTCGCAGCGCTTCTGGTCTCGCCAATTGCTCTGCGGGGTATTGAAAAAAACGTGGTCTGGGATTTTGGATGGGTCATGTGGATAAAGCCCATAGGCCGAAAATCAAGAAGCGCCATTATCCACAGCTGCAGTACGATGCCATGTAGAACTCAATACTTGTCCAGAGAGCAGACAAGTTAAGTGTACAACTTGAATGGTTGTGAACCGAATTGTTGATAGCCTTTTGCCAAAATGATTTTAAAAACTTGAAGAAGCACGATCTAGGGGTTGCAAGTATTGCGTAGTACGGCTAGGTAGGCAGAAGAGAATAATCTTATTCTCACCTGCAAAATTAAGAAGACTGACATCAGAAAAATTAGCAACGTTTTGTCAGATTCCCTCCCAGAAATTAAGTGACTGTTGAGCCACACATCTGTATTCACATTTGTAGACGTGTCGCTCATTTCGATATGGGAACCTGGAGGCATACGGTCTTAAACATTCAGGTTTTTTCCTTTCCTTAAAATATGCGGTAGGCCTGAAAGAATTTCGTTTCGGCATAGCAGCAAGCTACTAGGGATATGGATCGCCTTATTCTGCCGACGTTACGTGATGGACGTCTTTGGAACCTATCACTGCAAGAACTTTCCGAGGTTCATTGTTCAGCTGATGTCCACATTCGTCCATGAGATAAATTTTCGCAGGCTACGGAAACAACTTGTTCTCCAGGAAGGTATGTAACAAGAGGGAAAATCAGCTCTCAGCCTTTTCTCGATACATTCCCAACCCTCTTACAATGGATATATACTGGGGGCGTTCCTTGCAAGAACAGTGGGACGCCTTTACAAGAATAGATTCAACCAGTCATAGCTTACCATCTTGCTCTCTTTATTGAATCGATTAAGTATTCCTTTTTTCTTCGCAAATCACTACGCCAACCACCGAATTGATTTTGGCGATGGTGGTCATCCCGCGTATTGCAGTCGTCGGATATAGTAGACAAATTTGCTTTCATTTTAATCGGCAAGATCTTCAGAAGGAATGTGCAATATGAATTAGGATATGTACTTTATTGTTTCTAAAATTCCAGTGTCTGCAGTAACGACAAAGTTGGTGCCACTGTTGATTTTATGATATATTCTTACCTGTGGGGCCTGGTCCTAGTTTGGTGAAATTTTTGTTTACCGTTCTCCCTTTAGGATTCTGTATAGTAGGTGGTAGAGTTTCGATGCATCGCACAAGGACATCTTCCTACTGTTAACATCTCGTGCAGCCAGTACGACTTAAGCTTCTGACCTTGAAGCTCTGTTTTTCTCTCTCACTGACGGTGCATGATAGGTTACCCTAAAGGTAAATTAAAGGTTTACGCGTGAGTTACTGCTTACTGTATACCTTAAGTAAAACAATCACGATGGAAAGTGTGAGGGTAAGAGGAACTGTCAATAACTGCTACACGACGGTGGAGGCAAGTATGCTGACACCTCTGGATAATGAGGGTAAATGACCGCATCGCCGGTTGCGATGACGTTATGTCCAGCTTAATTACAACCGTTTTAGAAGCCTCAGTCTTGGTGTCTTATCATCCCGGCTGCATCTCAGATTCTGACGGAATGACACTCTGGATAGTTATGGGATAAATTGGTTGGCGAATCGTGATGTGCTGCCTGCTGCCGTGAGAAGCCCTAGCCAGCCGGCTGGATTGGAACTTAGCCACTACAGGCTGACACAGTTGTTTGGTGACCACCGCTATTAAGATGTAGACGAATCTGAGCCTTCCCCTGGTAAAGGGAGGTACGAAGTGACTGGAAACCTGTCTACTAGCTGTTGGCTGAGACGTCTGAGTGCCGACCCCTGGCTGTAGGTAGTACCGCGTGCCTGGCTGTACACTGTGCTGCTGATTTGGGTCCTGGGCTTCCACCTTCAGCACACCCGCCGTCCGTGATATGCCCTTGGCCGCTGCTTACAGGCACGTCAGGCTTTGAGAGTGCTGGAATTGGCCGCCCTAGCTGCCGGTGAGCCTCAGTAGACTTGCTCCTACATATTCCTGTTCCTGCTACGTGCACTGGGTACTGACCGGCAGAGCGGCCGCAAACAACGCAGCGCTGTGTCCACATTCCTTGTCACAGTCGAGTGTATGAATCAACATGCCATTGTAAAACTTTTTTGTTTATTTATAGACGCAATCACATTCTTATGACACAGTCATAACCGGTTTCGGCCATACAATGACCATCTTCAAATTCTAAAACAATATAAAGAAAATTTATATTAAAACCTAAAAATAAGTGCAATATTTAACCAGGCTTATTAGTAATCTAACTGAATGTATGCGAAATACATAGAGTTCATATCTACAGGCGGCATACACTGAACACAGGTTCATGCGTTGTCAAACTAGCTATAAAATGTAAAACACCACCGGCCGCGGTGACAACGCGGTTCTAGGCGCTTCAGTCCGGAACTGCGCGGCTGCTACGGTCGCAGGTTCGAATTCTGCCTCGGGCATGGATGTGTGTGATGTCCTTAGGTTAGTTACGTTTAAGTAGTTCTACGTTCTAGGGGACTGATGACCTCAGATGTTAAGTCCCATAGTGCTCAGAGCCATTTGAACCATTTTTTAGGAAACGCTTCCAACAACCATTTTTTGTAAAACACCCGTCTTATACAGATATAAAAATTTGTTAGATTTTGTTCACACTTTTTGCGCTAGATGCGCGCGTCCTCTATAAAACAGTCTTTATTTTTCAAAAGACTGAAATATGACAAATTTACTTTTAATTACTATTAATATTTTAGTCAAATGTATATGAAATTTAAAATTATACAACATATCGTTAAATCAGTGAAATAGCATTTCAGAATCAGGAGAAATCATTGCATAGATGAAAATAGTAGTAGCACTTGTTGAGTGTCTTTCTGACGCCCGATGGCGCTGTATTTCCGGCTACTGCCTGTTTATGCCGTTGTCCATTGCTACGGCAGGGACGACACGGGCAGGACGACGAGTGTTATCCTCTGCTGCAGGTGGATGCCACAAGGTTCAAATGGCTCTGAGCAATATGGCACTTAACTTCTGAGGTCATCAGTCCCCCAGGAACTTAGAACTACTTAAACCTAACTAACCTAAGGACATCACACACATCCATGCCCGAGGCAGGATTCGAACCTGCGACCGTAGCGGTCGCGCGGTTCCAGACTGTAGCGTCTAGAACCGCTTGGCCACACCGACCGGCGGATGGCACAAGGTTTCTCCTTGTTCTGAAATGTTATTTCACTGATTTAGCGATCTGTTCTGTAATTTTAAATTTTATATACTTTTGACCTAAATATTAATAGTAAATTTGTCATATTTAGGCTTTTGAAAAATAAAGACTATCTTATAGAGGACGCGCGCATCTAGCGCAAAGAGGGTGAACAAAATCTAACAAATTTTTATATTTATATAAGACCGGTGTTTTACATTTTATAGCTAGTTTGACAACGCATGAACCTGTGTTCAGTGTATGCCGCCTTTAGGTATGAACTCTATGTATTTCGCATAAATTCAGTTAGATTACTAATAAGCCTGGTTAAATATTGCACTTATTTTTAGGTTTTAATATAAATTTTCTTTATATTGTTTTAGAATTTGAAGATGGTCATTGTATGGCCGAAACCGGTTATGACTGTGTCATAAGAATGTGATTGCGTCTATAAGTAAACAAAAATTTTTTACAAAATATTCAATCAGTCACTGCATTGACAAAATATCTTTTTTCAAACATTCCTTTGGCTGTGCCAGAGGACACAATCCGTACATACTGTAAAAATACAAATAATAAACTCGATTCCAGATAATGCTGTTCCACTGACACCTTAGAGCGTATGCTAGCCACCCAAGCAAGCTCCTGATTTCAACCTCCTGCGCCAGTAACGTTACCTCCTCAACTACTCAGCCCCAATGTCTATTAAAAGCCCTGATCCGAGGGGTGACCACTACAGCTGATGTCAAGAAGTGGGCCTCACGCTGAAGCTACAACTAGCATCAGAAGTGGCTGATCGCTGTGACAACTGGTGGCCTAAAACGGGTCTCACACCACCGGTTTTACAGCCTGCCGCCAGTTTCTGTATCACCATCATCACCACGGCAGGTTCACTCATCTTGCAGCCACATCCCGTAGAATGCAGGACAGTGTGTGAGAAACATTTTGTTTACCTTTTAACTGGCTGTGTTCATTGTGTAATTTGTTGAGCATGGTGGACTGTGGGAACATTCATTCTAATCTAAAGCTACCTCTTATACACCTGTGGAAACCTCATCACTTGTCTGTTTAAATTATAACTGTCGTGAGTTATATTTAACACCTGTCAGGTGCGCATTTTGCAGTCTTTCTGGGCACAAGTTGCCATACACTTAGGCTGTTCCAGTAATACGTTTCACTTATCGATGTTTGGTTCATTTGGCACGATATTATATGGAATGTAAGTGGACTATGATACACTGCGAGAACTAGAGTTGTGTTTGTATACATTGTAGAGTGAATATGGTGTCATTCCCTTTCGTATTGTGTATTTCCCTATAGTTTGAGCAGTAACGGATGTCGACAGAAAAACACATCGCTAGTACGAGTGACTGTATTGTCGCTGTGATGGAGCAGATTGTTAGGCTACAAACAGCGCTCGAACAGAAAGCTGGGGAATTAAAACATTACAAGGACCACGCAGAGGTACTGCATGCTGAGGAGCAACAAGTACTTGGACAAATTGACGACGTTAGGACTATACCGAGGGCACGCTCTCCTTCCAACGAGAGTGCAGACGCAAACTTGATATCACCTTCTTCTGGCAAGGCAACAGAGGTCACAACTGCGTTTGTCAATGAAGTGTCAGCACCAGCTTAGTTGTGCGATTGGTCTGTCGAAATTTGCTTTCAATGACCAATTTGCAGTTGACTGGAGAGACTAAGGCATGAGACCTTTCGGAATGCACTAAAATTCAAACAGCCAGCTGAGGGGTCACGACAGCAAAATCATGAGCAGAACAACGCTTGCTTCTTGTGGGAAAAATTGAAAACGGATTGTCACACATTTGGAAGAGACAGATGTAGTGATTAGGGAACGTGGTGACTGCCAAATTTTAGCATTAGTAATTAAATGTTGCAGATGTGGAAGTGAGGGCCACGTCCAACAACACTGTCGTCAGCCGGAATGCTACGATAGTGAACAAGTAAGTCACAAAGCGCGTGGTTGCAGGAGTAAGAAACAGGAATGATTTGTGGAACGATGTCACTGAGGACGGGAATGGCATCAGATAGTATTTTCGGACGAATCCAGGTTAAGTTTGTTTGAAAATGATGGATGCATTGTGATTCGCCACAAACAGGGGGAAGCGGCATTACAGTGACTACATTCTCACAACACATACAGTGCTAACTCAAGGCCTTGTGATGTCAGGTACTATTGAGTACAACCTCAAATCACAGTAGGGTGAAAGTCCTGGGCACTGTGACCAATGTGACCTAAGTGAATGATATCCTGCGACCCCTAGGCATACCCTTTCTGTACGACACCCCAGGTGCCATTCTTCAGCAAGACAATGCACGACCATATGTTCTGCACGAATATGTAACTTCTTGGTGCCAGAGGATATCAGCCTTTTGCCCTGGCCTACCAGATCCCCTGATTTGATACCAATAGAAAATGAGTGTATATGGTGAAACGACGGGTGCAGTGCCAATCACCACAGATGAACTTTGGAACCAGATGAATGCAGCATAGATGGCTATGCCATAGCATGCCATTTGCGCCTTATGCGCGTCGATGTCATCACGCGTGGAACAAGTTTTCAGAGCCCATGGCGGACCCTGTGCCTACTAGGCACCAGAGCACATGCTGAACCGAGGTGACGCAAATGCAAAGGAATTCGAGACACTGGCTGCCACTGGGCATTGATTTAATTCAGTGGACAAGGTTAAAATTTGTCCCTGACCGGAATTCGAACCCAGAAAGAAATGACACCACATTATATGATTCGGATGAATCACTGGTCCTTCCCACTGAAAATGTAATACTCAGGGAGACAGAAATGTGAAGTGACTGAAGCCAGTTGTGGTTGATCCAATTGCTGGAGATATTCTTTAGAATGCGATGTATCTTGCTAGAATCTGGGAACACGACGTTAAGCTCGGAAGATGTATTTGTCCTGCGATAGATAGGCATAAAGGGACATTATTGTGAGATTACACAATTGCAAAGGAATCATCGGAGGCAGTAGTCTTCACTAAATATCTAGCAGTATGCACACAGAGCAATTTTAAGTAGAACGATCAAATAAAAGTAGCTTCAGGTAAGGTATGTGCTAGACTGAGATTCATTGGAAGAATTCTCAGAGAGTCGTCCACGTACAAGGGAAATAGCTTACAAAACCCTCATTCGACCGATACTTGAAACTGCACGGCAGTCTGGGATCCGTACCAAGTAGAATTGGTAGAGGAAGTGAGAGGAACCTATGAAGAGCAACACGTTCTGTTACAGTTTCATTTAGTAAGGGCGAATTAGTCACGTAGGTGCTAAGCCAATTTCAGTGGCAGACGCTGTGAGAGATCGGAAACGACAGAGGCGTTCTGTTTCACAGTGTGGTGTCCTCTTAAATTGGAGAGTCAACCATTGTATTGCTTACTTCTACGTATAGCTCGCGAAAGGCCCACGAGTGTAAAATGAGAGGTTCGAGCTGATGCAGAAGCTTACCAACCACTGTTCTTCTCGCGGACCATTCGCGACTGAAACAGGAAATGTGGTACATGAGTACTCTTCGCTACACACTGTTAGGTGGCTTTCTGCGTGTACATGTGCACTACTGGCCATTAAAATTGCTACACCACGAAGATGACGTGCTACAGACGCGAAATTTAACCGACAGGAAGAAGATGCTGCGATATGTAAATTATTAGCTTTTCAGAGCATTCACACAAGGCTGGCGCCGGTGGTGACACCTACAACGTGCTGACATGAGGAAAGTTTCCAACCGATTTCTCGTACACAAACAGCAGTTGACCGGCGTTACCTGGTGAAACGTTATTGTGATGCCTCGTGTAAGGAGGAGAAATGCCTACCATCACGTATCCGACTTTGATAACGGTCGGATTGTAGCCTATTGCGATTGCGGTTTATCGTATCGCGACATTGCTGCTCGCGTTGGTCGAGATCCAATGACTGTTAGCAGAATATGGAATCGGTGGGTTCAGGAGGGCAATAGGGAACGCCGTGCTGGATCCCAACGGCGTCGTATCACTAGCAGTCGAGATGACAGGCATCTTATCCGCATGGCTGTAACGGATCGTGCAGCCACGTCTCGATCCCTGGGTCAACAGATGGGGACGTTTGTAAGACAACAACCATCTGCACGAACAGTTCGACGACGTTTGCAGCAGCATGGACTATCGCGTCGGAGACCATGGCTGCGGTTACCCTCGACGCTCCATCACAGACAGGAGCGCCTGCGATGGTGTACTCAACGACGAACCTGGGTGCACGAATGGCAAAACGTCATTTTTTCGGATGAATCCACGTTCTGTTTACAGCATCATGAATGTCACATCCGTGTTTGGCGACATCGCGGTGAACGTACATTGGAAGCGTGTATTCGTCATCTCCATACTGGCGTATCACCCGAGTGATGGTAGGGGGTGCCATTGGTTACACGTCTCGGTCGCCTCTTCTTCGCATTGACGACACTTTGAACAGTGGACGTTACATTTCAGATGTGTTACGACCCGTGGCTCTAGCCTTCATTCGAGCCCTGCGGAACCCTTCATTTCAGCAGGATAGTGCACGACCGCATGTTGCAGGTCCCGTACGGGCCTTTCTGGAGACAGAAAATGTTCGACTGCTGCCCTGGCCAGCAAATTCTCCAGATCCCTCACCAATTGAAAACGTCTGTTCAATGGTGGCCGAGCAACTGGCTCGTCACAATACGCCAGTCACTACTTTTGATGAACTGTGGTATAGTGTTGAAGCTGCATGGGCAGCTGTACCTGTACACACCAGCCAAGCTCTGTTTGACTCAATGTCCAGGCGTATCAGGCCGTTATTATGGCCATATGTGGTTGTTCTGGGTACTGATTTCTCAGGATCTATGCACTCAAATTGTGTGAAAATGTAATCACGTGTCAGTTCTAGTATAATATATTTGTCCAGTGAATACCCGTAAATCATCTGCATTTCTTCTTGGAGTAGCAATTTTAATGGCCAGTAGTGTAGATGAATATACTTAAAATATTTTATGCATTTGTAACATAGTGTTATTGTCGTATGTGGTTATTCTTACTCTACGGAAGAGATAATTGCGAGCACTGGTCTGGTGCTTCAGTGCGAGAATCTGACGCTGGCGGTATACGACGCGGCTACGTCACTACACGAATGCTCCACATCCATCAAACGGTCGCTCCTGCTGCTCATGCTGAGATCTCAGCGGCCGCTGTGCATCAGTGCCGCCGGATTCTTCCCTCTCTCCAGGGAGTCCTTCGTGGCGGTGAGCATGTTTCTTCGTGTGTACAACCACAAAAATCCCTCGACTCTTCATAATGTTATAGAATTAGTTGTGCGCCAGTACGGGGAGACACAACGAAATGTCATCTTTTGAAATCGCTTGTAGTGTTGCTGCAGGAATCACTCCCGAACAAGGACTGCGATTTTTGCACAGTCTCACCGTTTTAACAGGTCGATTCACGGAGCAGAGAAATAGAACGGTTGTAGGTTAAGTGCATACACGGTCAAGTCACACTAACGAGCGAACTGGCTATGTTAGACGTCAACGTGCAAAAATCGCTCATTCAGCAGTACTAGGAGTGGTGGGTATATAATGCGTGTTGGGGCGCGGAAAACAGTGCAATCGTAGTCATAATGTGGAAACGGAGCTGTTTATCTGCCGTATAAAAGTGCATGATCGTTGGCTTTCGGGCCAAAGGTGGAAGCATTTCCGAAACGGTTAAGTCTGTTAACATTCGCGTGCCGCCATGGTTGAAGAACCCGCGGATGACAAAATGGCGCTATCCAAAACCGGCGCCGAAGCAATTGTTGTGCACCACGGAGCACAGATGACAGGTGTGGACGACAGGTACGGAGCTGCGTGCGGGCTAATAGACATGAAACTGCTGAGTAACTGAACGCACAAATGAGCCAAGGGGATACGAACAGAGCCTCCTCAACAACCGTTCAGCGGACGTTGCTCCCTAAGGGCCTCCGCAGCAGGAGTCTGGTCCATGCACCCATGCTGACTGCTGTTCATTAGCGACGAAGGCTGGATTTTGCATGCCGATTCCGCAGCTGCGCTCCCTCTGAGTGGCGAAGGGTGGACTTTACAGAAAATCACATTTTATGCTCCATCGGACAGATGGCCGTCTGAAAGTAAACGCCCTGCAACAATGGTCGGAAGGGCCCAGGCCAAAGGAGGGAGCGTTATGGTCTGGGGAATGTTTTCGTAGCATTCTGTGAGTAATCTCGTCATTTTGGAAGGCAGAATAGAAAAACACAAGTATGCATCCCTCCTAGGGGTCCATATCTACCCCTAAATGCAGTTTGTTTTTCTTCGGCACGATGGCGTCCAGCAGCAGCACAGTGCAATTCGTACACAGCTCGCAGCGTACGTGCGTGGTTCGAAAAGCACCAGGATGAGTTTACCGTACTTCCATGGCCACAAAACTCTGCGGATTAAAACCCAGTCGAGAATCTGTTTATAGTACGAATTTGATATCTTTGATTAGTAGTATTCGAATCTTCAGGTGTTTTAGTCGTTATCCACGATGGCTAGATAAGCATTATGATCTTACAAATTTGCACACAGAGACTTAACGGAACGCATTTCTTCCAGTAACGAAATGTGCATATCTTCCCTGTTCTCATGTATTCATGTTCATCAAAGAAAGTCAATGTCTGATATTACGTTCTGTTCTGTCTTAACCTGAAAGTCATCCATTTAGAATTCTCAAACTAATCATGTTAAACCATTTAATTACAAGGTGTACAACTCTGCTTCCGCCGTTTGCCGATAGGTGGAAACAACGGAAGTAGCTCTCGAAAGAAACAGATCGCAGACGTCAGGCAGGAAGCTAGGACCTCGATCAACAAACATCATCCGAACATTAACCGATTTGTGTCTGCATCGTAAAGTTGTTCTTGATTGAAAGTGTCAGTTTACGAGCCTAATTCTCGTCGTTTGCGAGAGGTGTTACTGTTTTGTTTCAGTATGAAGAAAACAGCGTCTGAGTCTCATCGAATGCTCTCAAGTACGTATGGTCAGGACGCTATTAGTGAAAGAACGTGTCGTGAATGGTTTCAACGCTTCAAGAACGGTGATTTTAACGTCGTAGACCGGCATAGTGGTGGAAGAGAGAATGGCTCTGAGCACTATGGGACTTAACTTCTGAGATCATCAGTCTCCTAGAACGTAGAACTATTTAAACATAACTAACCTACGGACATCACACTCATCCATGCCCGAGGCAGGATTCGAACCTGCGACCGTAGCGGTCGCGCGGTTCCAGACTGTAGCGCCTAGAACCACTCGGCCACTCCGGCCGGCGGAAGAGAGAATGTTTTCGAAGATGCAGAATTGGCGACATTGCTGAGTTAAGACTCGCGTCAAAGTCAAGAAGAATTGGCATAATTAATGAGAGTGACACAGCAAGCCATTTCAAAACATTTCAGAAGAAGTAACTTGGGTCCCGTGTGAGCTGAAACCAAGAGACGTTGATCGGAGTTTGTGTGTTTGTGAACGGTTGCTTCAGAGGCAAAAACGGAAGGGATTTCTGCATCGCATTGTGACCGGGGACGAATAAATGGGTTCATTACGATAACCCTAAACGTAAAAAATCATGGGGATATCCCGGCCATGCCTCCACGTCGACGGCCAAACCGAGTAAGATCATGCTCCGCATTTGATGGGACCAGCTCGGCGTCGTGCGCTATGAGGTGTTAAAACCAAGTGAAACAATCACAGGTGCTCGTTATCGAAAGCAATTAATGCGTTTCAGCAGAGTATTAAAAGACAAACGACTGCAATACAGCGAGAGGCACGATAAAGTGACTTTGCAGCACGACAACGCTCGACCCCACGTTGCAAAAGAGGTCAAAACGTAATTGGAAACGTTAAAATGGGACGTCCTACCCCACCCGCCGTATTCTTCAGACATTGCTCCCTCTGACTATCACCTGTTTAGATCAATGGCGCATGGTCTGGCTGACGAACATTTCCGATCTCATGAAGAAGTCACAAATTGGATCGATTCGTGGATCGCTTCGAAAGATGAACAATTTTTTCGACGCGGGATTCGTACACTGCCCGAAAGATGAGAGAAAGTAGTGACCAGCAATGGAAAATACTTTGAATGAAACTTGTGTAAAGCCTCAAATTCTGGGGAAAAACGGCGGAAGCAAAGTTGTACATCTTGTACATAAATGAGAGAAATAAGATAGTGAAAAAGGATACAAAAAACTCTATGTCTACTCTTTCTATAACGTGAGATGTCTTTTTAGCTCGTAACCAGTGCATAAGAATCGAGTCGCCAATACAGCTCCGTTCGAAGTTTGTGCTGTAACGCGTGTGAAATACTTTCACAGAGACTCAGGTGTAAGGTGTAGAAGAGTTACACTCAACATTGTGATTCCGAATAAGAACTGATTTAATAAACATTTATGTTGATGTATCAGCTGCCCAAGTAGCATCAAAAGTAAAGGTTAGCAACAGACTGTGAACCACATAAATTTATAAATTTGTACCGTTTTCAGAGTTTTGTAAAATTTGAGCCAAGATGAATCAGCACTGTTATCAGGCTGTTATGTGAGGACACATGTGACTAATTTATTGCTTATATGTGTATGTTTTGTGTGAAACAATAAAATACAAACAACTGTCAAGCGGTGAAATGTGATTTATTTGTTTATTATAGGTGCTTACGAGCTATATCTTCTTTTTCAGATCCTAAACCTCTCTTACTCATTCTTCGCTATTCTTCGAAATTTCAAGGAAGATTAAAATTGGATGGATCTGCTTCTGCACTCGCTGCTTTTTTATTGTGATGTATCTAAAGTAATACAGACTTGCAAACCTAGAAACAAGAATAGTTTATTTGTCTGTGAAAGCCACTACCACCACGAGAACAGAACAAATTTTAATAAATAAAGAGTACGACAAGAGTACCCATATGACCACTCTCCTTAATCTTTATGTTAATTACATTATCTTAAATTGGAGGCAACACATATGAAAAGTTATTAAAGTATCAAAAGCCACGACGTTAAATATTTTACTCTATGTGGATGATATCTTAATATCGCAAGAAAAAGAAGACGACTAACAACATGTACTTTTCCACCTGAATTATCTTTGCAAACAATAGATATTGAGAGTTCTAAAACCAAGACTAGAGTGATGACTTTCTGGGGCAAAAGTCCCTACCGATACAAAAATCAGTGTGGATAATGTGATTTTAGGAAAAGCATCGTCTGTCACGTATATGGGACGTCAAACTGGCCCAAACAGTAATAAAGGTCTAAATGTAAAATTGGCTAGAATTATGTTAGAAATAAATGTGGCAACTTTCATAGTGTATTTAGAAATAATAGTAATATTTTATAGAACTATAGCCCTTCCAGCTCTTCTACTAAAGGAATATTAGCTAAAAACAAAGTAGAGAAATGAAATTTCTAAGAACAGCAAAAGTCTACTCAAAAACAGACCACACCGAAACTTAAAGAAGAGCGAACTGAAAGTAGAATAACCAAACACCCCAACATCTGTAACGAACGTGTGCAAAGAATGGACAGTAAACGACTTTGGAAATTAGCCTTAGATTACAAACTGAAAGGAAGAAGATATGTTGGAAGACCAAGAAAAGATGGACAGACATATTGTGAGCGCATAACAATCTCAATGTCTAATCCATGAAGTGTAAAAGAAGAAGAAGAGGAAGAAGAAGTAGAAAATAGTAACGTACTGTAAGATGTCAGGTAATTTCCCCAAAATCCAGCTCCAGGACGAGTGTACGGGTTATGAGATGGATTAGTATATTGTAACTCTTTTAATTATTTCAATATCTTCACTAAACAAAACTGAGCTCCTTATTATGTGTTTACACTTTCTCTGAAAAATAACAATTTAGCAGTGCTATTGGCACCATACTCTTGAACCCAGCTAACGTACTGTGTCTTGTACCATGCGGGTATGGCCCTATGCAAACTGCATTAGAGATCTGTTTATTAATTATATATTGATATATGCCCTCGAGTAGATAAATAGATTTTCAGAAGTTTATACAAATGGGGAAACACTAGTAAATTTTTCAGGTATTAGCATCGTAGCACAAAATAATTCTGGTTGTTTCTTAAAAAAAATAGTTTTGCAAAAGATAAGTTAATAATACATTAACACATTGTAAAACGTAATAAATATGAACGAGCAGTATTAAGTAAATTAGCAGAGATACAATTCGCCTTGCTTTAACGGCAGTGATGTTTTTAAGTGATGCACTGTATATATCCTATTTTCTGTCACAAATAAAGATTAGTTGATGGCAGAGTGTCCCGTACCATCATCATTTACAAGCAAATATTTATGTTTTAGAACAGGTCTGAAGTATATGATGATTTCAGCATCTATACAAAAATTTAACTGTACTAAGAACAGGTGGGGTGAGTCCTTAATGAAATTTAAACGAGGATTGTTGGAACCTGCCATTGTTGACTACAATGTTCAGTCCAATGTTCATGCTACTCAGTTGTTTATACCCTTAAGATACCCATCTCAACGAATATCTTTGTAGTGAAGAAATGTGAATGGGCTGCTCACAAAGTGCCACTGCAAACTTCATTGTGATTCAGCGACTACCACTATAAATTCTTGAATGCATTAGAAGACGCACAGGCTGACAGCAAAATGGCAATACTGGAATGAAGGCTTTTTTGGTATGTGATCAACATGCAAAGTGGTACTGTTGATATATGCTCTGAGATTCGGAATCACTCAGACCAATGACGAACGTTGCGACCCTAAATGCTCCAAAATTGCGCACTACTCACGAATTTTCATAAATTTTTCAGGCCCTGGCTGCTTGTGTATCATTGGTGGCTTTGTACATCCATGTGGTATTTTCTCTTAGATCGGTAGTCCGGTTTTCGGCAGGATTAAGCGGTAGCAGTGGCTCGTCGGATCTCACGCAATGGATTTATCCCCAGCGACTCTAGCGCCCGCACCAAGTCGTGTTGTTTGGAAAACGGTCAAGAACAAGAACCTTAGAAACCACAGCGATTTTTCGGCGTGTTATTGACGGATGATAAATTTCAGAACATTGTGATACAATGATATGTTGTTTTTATGGTCTTCAGTCTGAATATTGGTTTGGTACAGCTCTCCACGCTAGTTTATCCTGTGGAGACCTCCTCATCTGAAAATAACTACTGCGAACTTCGTCCACCTGAACATGTTTACTGAATTCATACCAAAGTATCTCTCTAAATTTCTCTCTCCAAAATTTTTCCCTCACACACATCCTCCCATTATCAAACTGAAGATTCCTTGATACCTCAATGCTATGTGTGCTATCAACTGTTCCCTTCTCTTGGTCAAGTTATGGCATACATTTATTTCTTCCAGAATTTGATTCAGCACTTCGTCATTCTACCTACTCATCTAATTTTCAGCAGTATTCTGAAGTACCGTATTTCAAGAGCTTCTAAACTCTTCTGTTCTGAAATGCTTATCTCCCACATTTCACTTTTGTAAGACGCTACACTCCAGACAAATATCTTCCGAAAATACTTTCTAATACTTTAATTGATATACAGGATGAATCATCTAAAAGTTGCACCGCAAATATTGCAGAAATGGAAAGTACTATTGATGTGCGGTTTTCACAGAATGGATTGGTAGTCAGAGGCTCGTATTATTAGCAAATAAACAGACTTAGAAAGTGTATTTTTTGTGCAAACATGAACTTTTTTTAAATGGAACAGTGCCTATTGATATTAACAAACTAAAAGGGTAAATTAGAATGTCAGCGGTGTTTGTTGCAGGACTCTTGTGCGAGTCGTTTACGGGATATCGTATTTTGAAAAGTTCCCAAACTGACAATTGTACAATACCTGTGGTAGCACACACTAAAGAACAACACAGCTGCCTACACTAGTTATTTGGATTCTGACCAGGCAATGGACAATCACGTGTTGTATTCAAAATGACCACCGGCAGCGGTAAAACACGCTTCTAGTCTTGCATGGAACGACTGCTGCACACGTGCTAGCATTTCAGTGGAGATGACCGAGCAGTTTGCAGCAATACATCGTTGGCTATCATCCGGTATAGTTAGTATGTTCCTATGGACAGCGTCTTTCAGTTTTCCCCACAGAAAACGTCAACAGGCGTCAAACCCTGGAAATGGGCCAGCCAAGGTACAGGTCCCCTGCGGCCAATCCATCCCAACGATTTTGAAACAATTCGTGGAGAGTTGCTGTGGTATTTCGTGCGCTCTGGGATGGACAGCCATCTTTTTGGTGCCACAGGTTCCTCCTAGGCTGCAGAGGAACGTCTTCTAGCATCTGCGGAAGGTGATCTGTTGGAAGACTATGATACTTGAGCACGTTCAGTTGGCGTCTATGAAAAACGGGCCTATGAACTTATGGTTCATCATCCCACACCACACGCCTACATTCCATGGACTCTTGGCTGTCCACCTAACGAAGCCAAAGCGGATTGTCAAAAGACCAATAGTGCATGTTTCGGCGGTCTACCTGGCCATAATTGGTAAATGTGGCTTCATCACTAAACAAGATACATGATATATCTGGAATATCCAGTGTTAATGCCCTTGTACAGAAGTTAACATGATTCTTATAGTCGTTTCCATGCAGCTCTTGATGAAACGAGATGTGATAGGGTTGGAATCTATGACGATGGAGAATGTTTAGGACACATGACTGACTCTTTCCGCTTTCTCCTGCAATTGCGCAGGATCTAAAATGTGGATCAAAAGCAACAGCAGCAAGATCATTAATTTCCCGTTCTTCTGCCATCACTTGTTTCTTTTTGTTACTTTATCTAGATGTTACACCACCTCTTTCACATAACTGGGAAAAATGTTGATAAATAATTGTCGACATGGTTGATGCCTATTGGGATGCCTTGCCGTATACACCGTTCAAGGACGAACTGAATTCTTCCTACACTCTCCATACGCCATAAATATGTTGGCTTTTACTGAACTGGTAAATCCCATCATCCAGTCACAACCTACTGCTTGAACTGTCACATACTGACTAGCAAGTCGCAGTGCACTTAAGGAACACACAAGCACACTGTAAGCAAGCATAACATCGGAGCTAGCAACAATACAGGTTGAAAGGCAAAACAACTGTCGGTGTGAAAACTTTTCAAAATACGACGTCTCCTAAACGACTCTCACTAGACTCCGGCAACAAACCCCGCTGACATCCTAATTTACCTTACTATCAGTTTGTTGATGTCAACAGGAATTTTTCAGTTTAAAAAATGTATGTTTGCACAAAAATACACTTTCTAAGTATTATTGCAGTCTGTTGATTGGCTAACGATACGAGACCCTGACTATCGACCCATTCCGTCGAAACCGTACGTCAATAATCCTTTTCCATTTCCACAGTATTTGCGGTGCAATAATAGGTGATTCACTCCATATATGTTTGACATTGCATCGATCGTTGGGGGCGATCTGAAAGTTACATTATTCTTGAAGAATCAAGTTTCCTAAAATCAGTAGTAAATCTTTTTAATACTGCTACCGGTTTCGACTGATCTACGCTGGACCAAGTGAAGTAGGTTCAAACATAGAGGATTTCAAATAATCACTGCGTACACTAATGCAACATTAGGACGTACCTTGTAACATACATTGAAAGTCATACAATGATGTTGCGTCAAATTGTAATAAGCAAAAGAGAACATCAGCGTTTCACAAATAAAATACCACACACGCTATTCGCTATTTGCTAGACGCTGCAGTGGAGACTTGGCTAGTGTAATACTTTTACAGGTAAGTGAGTATACCTTCGTTTACACAGTGGTGCCTGATAATCGATAAATTTCGGTACATGTGCCACACAACTACGTATTATGTCTTCTCTCCAATCCCATTAAAATTATTTTTAAGACAATTTACATAACATTTTTAAAAAATTCGATACATGTGCCATGCTGCAATTATGTCATCTGTCTAATCTCTAAAATTATTTGTAAGGCAATTTACGTAACATTTTAAATCTAGATTTAAAATAAAATTATGTTTTGAAACTATACAGAGTCATTTATTTAAATGTAAAATTTACAATGAAATTTACATTGTAGATTTGTGAGTAGTGGATTACAGTGTGGGATTTGTTCAAAGTGTTTTCATTGGGAGGAACGCAGTGGGGAAGCCAGTGGATATTCTAGCGAGATCCTCTCCTGGGAATGCAGAATCTGTAGTAAAAATAAGTTGATAAAGGAGCAGGAGCCTAAGTTCTGTGCCCTTCAGGTGCAGTTACAACACGCAAAGGATGAACTAGATAGGTTGAGGGAGGGTGAAGGGTGCTGGGGAATTGGAACTGGCAGTTGGCAACAAGGCAGCTAGGAGGAGGAGGTATTCAGATAGTTACACTTTACATATATCCAATAGATTTTACCAACTGTCAGAGTTGAGTGGAGAAGAACTTATTGTAGCTGTAGGTATAGGGAACATGCAGCAGTCCTCAGCATTTAGGAGACCTAGGTCAGTTGCAAAGTCTAATAGAAAGAAGAAGGTTCTTCTGCTAGGTAGTTCGCACGGTAGAGGTGTGGGCCAGCAGTTGCAGGGAGTGTTGAGGAGTGAGTACCAGTTCACCAGCATTGTGAAGCCTACTGCAGGGTTGTCTCAGGCGACTGACAGCATAGTGGAGTTACGTAGAAATCTTACGAAAGAGGATCAGATAGTGACAGTGAGTGGAGCAGGGAACAGTCTTGATAAGGATCAGGAATATGATGTAGGTAAAGACAGCTACCCAAACTGGTGGTTCGTGCAACTGTTTCAGCGTCAAGATCGGCCTCATCTTAGTGCGGCTCTTAGGCGCATTAACATGGGGCTTGAGAGGGAACTGATTGCAGAGCGCATGAGTCACATTTCAGTGGTGCTAGTTGAGTCTATCAGTAGATCGAGTTTTCTATCAGTAGATCGAGTAGATCTCAAGAGTGATGGGAACGAGAGGCTGGCAAAGTTTATAGGTAACAGTGTATCACGGCATTTAGTGAAACTAAACTTCTAATTGTTGTTGTTTATAGATCCCCAACTCTGACTTCAGATCATTTCTGCTCAAGCTCAAGAGGGTCCTTGATTCACTTTATAGGAATTACAAGAAATTAGTTATATGTGGTGACTTCAATTAAATTTTGTATATGAAGGTGCAAGAGGAAGGATGTTGGTAGGACTCCTAATTTCATATGATCTGATGCAGACTGTGTTTTTTTCCCAACTAGGATGTAGGGGAACAGTAGCACAGCCACAGACAATACTTTTATTCGTTCTTCATTACCAGATGGGCATTCTGTTAGTAAAAGGATGAATGGCCTTTCAGACCATGATGCACGAATTTTAACATTAAAAGGCTTTTGTACTCAAACAAACGTCACATATAATTACAAACTATGTAGGAAAGTTAATCTAACAGCAATAGAGAGTTTTTGAAACAAGAGTGGCAGGATGTTTACAGTGCCGATAACATAGATGACAAATATAATGCTTTCCTTAACACATTTCTCATGCTCTTTTAAAGTTGTTTTCCATTGGAGCGTTCTAAACGGGGTACTAGCAGTAAAAGGCAGCCCAGATGGCTGACTAATGGGATAAGGATATCATGTAAAACAAAGTGGGAATTATATCAAAATGTTAGAAGCAGTCACAATCTAGCTACAGTAGCTTATTACAAACAGTACTGTAAGACGCTTAAAATGTTATTAGGAAGACAGAGTATGTGGTATTCAAATAGAATAGCTAATTCACAGGATAAAATAAAAACCATATGGTCAGTTGTGAAAGAAGTGTTTGGTCAGCAGCACAACTTCGACGATATAAAGTCAGTTCGTAGTAAAAATATTTCTGTTACTGACAAATCAGATATACTTACAGTATGTAACAATCTTTTCTGAGCATTGATGGCGAATTAAACAAAAGTTTATTTTGTACAGGGAATCATATACACTATGTGATCAAAAGTGTCCGGGCACCTGGCTGAAAATTACTTACAAGTTCGAGGCACCCTCCATCGGTAATGATGTAACTCAATACGGTGTTGGCCCACCCTTAGCCTTGATGACAGCTTCCACTCTTGCAGGCATACGTTCAGTCAGGGGCTGGAAGGTTTGTTGTGGAATGGCAGCCCATTGTTCACGGAGTGCTGCACTGAGGAGAGGTATCGATGTCAGTCTAGCACGAAGTTGGCGTTCCAAAACATCCCAACGGTGTCCTATAGGATCAGGACAGGACTCAGGATAGGATCAGTGCAGGCCATACATTATGAACAGGTGCTCGACCGTGTTGAAAGATGCAATTGTCATCCCCAAATTGCTCTTCAACAGTGGGAAACAAGAAGGTGCTTAAAACATCAATGCACGCCTGCACCGTGATAGAGTCACGCAAAACAACAAGGGGTGCAAGCCCCCTCCATGGAAAACACGACCACACCATAACACCACCGCATCCGAATTTTACTGTTGGCACTACACACGCTGGCAGATGACGTTCACTGGGCTTCGTCATAACCACATCCTGCCATCGGATCGACACATTGTGTACCGTGATTTGTCACTCCACACAACGTTCTTCCACTGTTCAGTCGTCCAATGCTTACGCTCCTTATACCAAGCGAGGCGTCGTTTGGTGTTTACTGGCGTGATGTGTGGTTTATGAGCAGCCGCTCTAATGGTGTCTAAATATCTTAAATTTAACAGTTTTTTAGATAAAACATACCCTTGTAACATGGGGCAAAATATAGTCTTTATTTATGAACATTATGATCGTAACTGGACATTTCTCAAGGTTTCTTATTAATATCCTAGCAGATTAAAAGTATTTTGGGGAAACCTACACACTGCCTTTCATGTTCAGTGTCAAGGAAGATACTAGAATTAAGACGATCTTCTCATATATACATACAAATTATCAATCACGGGTAAAATAAATTGACGTCTATTACATATATCTAAAATGAATCATCTCATGGTAGCAGCTCAACTAATGTAATTAAGGCAATAAATAGTGTAAATAAAACATCCAAAGCACATAATTTGATAAATATTTGATAAACTAACATAATTAATAATAAAAGATCGATACATGTGTGCCAACAATGCAATGACCACATAAATAAGGTGAGTCTGTACCTCATGCAGGATACAATGGGTTTTTCCAGAATGAGACGAGAAACAACATTTTGATAGTGGCATTTGTAAAACTGCCTTTCATTTTACTCAGCACTAGGTAAATACACTAAAATCATAGAGGCTGATCTAGGACTTTCGTGGAGGAGGATATGTTTCTAAAAGAGAATTAAAGGCGTGACGAAGAAGGAAAATGGCTCTGAGCACTATGGGACTTAACTTCTGAGGTCATCAGTCCCCTAGAACTGAAAACTACTTAAGCCTAACTAACCTAAGGACATCACACAGATCCATGCCCGAGGCAGGATTCGAACCTACGACCGTAGCGGTCGCGCGGTTCCAGACTGTAGCGCAGAGAACCGCTCGGCCACAGCGGCCGGCTACGAAGAAGGAACACTGGATTAGAAGTTCTCAATGACGAGATAATATTCTCTAGTGGAAGTTCCAGTCACCTCTTCTTCTCACTTCAAATTTCCAGAGATCTCTCCAGTATGTCTCTTCATCTCATCACCTCCCGTTGCAGTGGTAGAAGACTTTCTTCTCACAAGGGAACCTCCCCATCGCATCCCCCTCAGATTTAGTTATAACTTGGCACAGTGGATAGGCCTTGATAAACTGAACACAGATCAATTGAGAAAACAGGAAGAAGTTGTGTGGAACTGCGAAAAAATAAGCAAAGTATACAAACTGAGTAGTCCATGGGCGACATAGGCAACATCAAGGAAAGCGGGAGCTCAGGAGTGCTGTGGTCCCGTGGTAGCGTGAGCAGCTGTAGAAGTAGAGGTCCTTAGTTCAAGCCTCCCCCCCGGGTGAAAATTTTACTTTCTTTATTTTTGCATAGTTATTATCTGTCCGTTAGTTCATTGACGCCTCTGTACACTGTAATAAGTTTAGTGTCTGTGTTTTGCGACCGCACCGCAAAACCGTGCGATTAGTAGACGAAAGGACGTGCCTCTCCAATTGGAACCGAAAACATTTGATCGCAAGGTCATAGATCAACCGATTCCTCCACAGGAAAACACATCTGATATATTCTATACGACACTGGTGACGGCATGTGCGTCACATGACAGGAATATGTTGTCGACCCACCTAACTTGTACACTTGGCGAATGGGTAAAAAGATTCTTCTACCTTGCCCGATTTAGGTTTTCTTGTGGATGTGATAATCACTCCCAAAAAAGTGATGAAAACATAAGAGTTTGTCACATAAACTGAAAATAAAAAATTAAACTTTTCACTCGTTGGAAGATTTGAACCAAGGACCTTTTGTTCCGCAGCTCCTCACTTTACCACCAGACCACGGCACTTCTGCGTTCCCAGTGTCCTAGATGTTGCCTATCTTCCCATGAACTACTCAGTTTGCATATTTTGCTTATTTTTTCATAGTTCCACACAACTTCTTCCTGTTTTCTCAATTGATCTGTGTTCAGTTTTTCAAGGCCTATCCACTGTGCCAACTTATAACTTAATCTGAGGGGGGTGCGATGGGGAGGTTCCCTTGTCAGTAACAGGATCAACCATTTGGACCATGTATCCTAGGAATGTAACGTAAGGACAATCAACTAGAGTGAAGTAGACTTGCAGTAGGTGTGTGTGTTCCAGACCAAAACAGGTCATTATATGTCACAGGTGAAATCTGCCGTTGATGGCATAAACACAACTCGTTTGTCTTCTCCTCTTAAAAGGCAGTGAATGTCTTGGGAGGCCACCACCAGTTCGCCTGGTACAAGATAAAAATGCGTGTAGTCTCTTCTTTTAGGGGCAGACTACCACTGTAGATCACTGGATCCAATGCATGACATGGTGTACGCGGGCATTGAGCACCACATCACATGATAGTGCTGTGTACAAGACAAGGTGCCTTCGAGCTTGGTTTCCCCAAGAGCTGCGAGGGATATGTCCGTTTCCTTAAGCATCAATCAGGGGGACGTCTGCTCAAACTGTGACTTCAGCCCAGAGCAGGTAGCCCAACTACTCAGCAGCCGGTTCCCTCAGCGTGAAGTTAATGACATCACCGAGATAGGTCCCTGCTTCCAGTGACCTGCTGTGTTACTGTCAGAGAGGTGTGCCTCTTCCATTACATGCGTTACCACAGCTATGCGAAGGGATGCCCTCTTAACAATCATATAAACAATCGTTTTACGACATTTTACGAAATATGGATGCGTTTTAGGTACAACATTTTTGCATGGGACTCCATTGGTGCTTCACATAAGGAGGATGCCACCATCTAAATCTTAAGGTATTTTTACACAGAAATGATTCATAAGGGAAACTGGATATTTAAAGTAACATCTCACAGTATACAACGTGGAATAGATATGAATGAGGAATGAACAAACAGTTAAATCAACACTGTTCTCATTCTCTGTCATCACAATCATAGGACGCACATATGCTTATTCTACATAATACCATTTACAACATTCAAGATGACCTCCCCATTTGGTAACTACTGCTGCCTGTACCCAATAACTTGTTAGCATTATCTAGTGACATTTGCATCTATATCATTACTCTACCACTACTCTGACTTAAGTCATGACTTAGATAACTTCACACACTTACAATTATTTAAATAATGATAGTACCCATCAGGATACAGTGCTTGCTAACAACTTGCAGAAACAAAATGATGTTATCTCAGGCCTTGTGATTGCACAATCAGAGGAACAGTTACACAGGGCAATACAGTAAACAAATTGCACTTCAGACAAAAAATAATCATTGATTTAGGAAATTTGTTGATTTATGTAGGTCATTATATACAATCTGCCCTAGAATCGTCTTTCAGCGGTTTGATTCACAAATGGACATAAGGAAAATTATTAATTAATACATTCTACATGTCTATCTAAAAAAAAGAAAAAATATGCCAGTTCCACTCCGACCTCTGACTCTCGAGATTCTCCTTACAAGTGTATATTTAAAAATTCCTTTTACCATGATAACAAATCACTTGTCATATGAAGGATGGTATAATTTCACCTATACATTTTTCATGTCTCCATTCACCAAATAGGTTCTTGTCAGATGACTCCAAGCCATGTCGTTAACCATTTATGAACCATCTTTCTGTACATCTGATCTGGTGGAACTTAGAGTCTCTCGAGAAAAACATGCATAATTATTCTTCAATGTCTATTTTACTTGAGTGGTCCTTTTCCATGAACACTCAGGCTTTCTATAGCCATCGCTCACTACCCAAATGCATGGAAGTGGTCCTTGTCCATGAACACTCAGGTTTTCTATAACCATTGCTCACCACTCAGATGCACGGAACATATGAAAACGATACAGGTTAGTACAAAACAAGTTACTGATAATAGATTTCCGATTGTCCAGTCATTGGTCAGTGTCCCCCTTCTGTCTTCGTTTCCCTGATTAGTTGCTCTGTGACCTGTTCCCTTGTCGTGGGCATTCCTCATCAACAACCTGCTTCAATAGTGGTAGCAAGACACCTGGATCCTCTGATATGGGTGTCCCATTTCTCAAGCCACAGGAACTACTTGAGCAGAACATATCCTATGCACCATCATCTATTAAAAACCGTACACTGTTCTCTTGGCTTGGACATGCCTCTGTGGCAACAACTAAGAAAAAAAAAACCACTCCATCAGTGCATCTCACTACCGTTACTCTCAGCGTTCCTTTGGTTCTAAACTCCATAAATCTTCAGTCCGTCTATAAGGTCCTACACAGCTAACTTTCGTAGTCATTTTGATTAGTCATAGTTCCATATTTAGAAATTCACTCACGAATTGCTCTTACATACTCTCAACCATACCACTTCACATCATGGACAAAACTGCAGACTGGCAACACAATTACGATAATCAACAACATGGACAGTCTTTGTTTCTCGTAATACGTATTCTAACAGAGAAACGACAAAAATAATGCATACTAACTGATAGTTTAATGCATGATTACTACAGTTGAAAAGGAACCACACCCACGAAATTTACCAAACCATCTAATATTTAAGAATTTTGGGATTCAGTATATTGCACAAGTCACTTAACTTATTCATCCATAAAGTCTCAGTCTGCATTTTCATGCACAAAGTTTCTGACATGAAAAGGACCAGTGTAGATACTGAAGAACTTACACAATAATCTAAATTTCTTCCAATAACTTACATCCTACTTTCAGGTCTAGTTGGCACAATCGTCTCCTTGTCCAAAATTTACTGTTAACTGCTACTTTATTGTAACTCTTCAGGCTTTCCCGGCGATCTAATGACATCTTGGGTTGTCGGGTGTTCTGCCGGATATCAGCGTCGTACTTGCACGATATTTCGGTCACGTAGCTCGTAACCTTCATCAGGTGCGGCCTCTCAGGTTACGAGCTACGTAACCGAAATATCGTGCAAGTACGACGCTGATATCCGGCAGAACACCCGACAACCCAAGATGCTTCTTTATTGATTACGTCAGTGATGGATTCAACAACTTATGCATGCCTGAGCCTTCAGATGGGCGGGAAGTTAACAATTTGTGATCAGGTAGTGCTCTGTTCTTTAGAACTGTTACAAGAGAGACCCCAGCTGATCTATGGAACACCTTATTCATCATTGCCTGAACGTCGCCTAAAAACACTTTCCAACTGCAGTGCTGACAAGTGCAATATACGCAACATAAACTTGTAACTCCTTCATAAAGCATTTCGCCATACTCAACACTGAAAGCTGATTTAATTTATCGCCACTTGAGGATGGTTTGCCACCATGTTTACTAGAATTGCAGTGTATTGTCTGAGAGTACTTACTCGATCTATCCTTCTTCCTGTAAGAGGTCATTTGGAAATGCCGCCATCAAGGTTTTCGCTGTTGCACTAAAAAGTGGGATAAAAGTAATATTCAGAAGCGAGTTCTACAGCAAGAAATATACATTTGAAATCTTCATGTGGTACATGGTAATGGTCCATACTGGTTCGATGCTGCAAATTCTGACAACCGTGCAGGACAATGTGGAATAACAATGATTCATCAAAGGTAATGTTTGGTTTCACCTTAATGGCCCCTGGCGAAATGAAAAATACGCTATTGTTGGTGTGCAATACCTCACCTAGTTTTTAATGCTCATCTCAGGCTTCCACATCATCTCTCTTCTCTTCCTTAACTACTTCATCCATTTCTTTCGTGGTGAAATTTTCCTTTCATGATCAAATGATATTATGTGACCAAAGCTTCGCTTGTATAGTCAAATATACTACTGTACTGAGTGATTCACGTACCAAATCATCTTCATTTACAGAATCCTCAAAAGCTAGGATGATTACACTTCCATCTAAAGTTAATGTTGTTCAACTTTCCCTCGAGCTGAACACAGCCAGATAATGATTTAGAAAATCTGTGCCAAGGATTTCCTCAACCATTAAGTATGTGACAGTGGCACGTACAATCCAGTTGTGACTGCTGTTTAACATCCACACCTTTGCCAGGAACCGCACTTCATAATTTGGTTTTCTACAGCGGTAGTACTGGTAAGACTCTGCACTGCGGCATTCGAAATGTTTCCACTGATGGCCGATACCTGACTTCTATGAATCGAGCCTGTGGTGTCACCGTAAGGCACCACACTTGCTAGGTTGTAGGCTTCAAATCGGCCGCGGTCCGTCAGTACACACCGGACCCGCGAGTCGCCACTGTCGACGCTAGCAGACCGAGCGCTGGTCTTACGAGACAAGCTAGCGCACTGGCCATTTCTGCAGGCGACTTCAGTTGGAATGGTTAACTTGTTATAGCTTCAGAGATCTCATTTGCAGTCAGTAGCTACGACCTAGCCAGGCGCCACATACAGTTTAGTCATTGACAATTGATCTATGAGTGTGAAGCAGTCAGAATTGTAAAGAAGTATTCGCAGTTCAGTCAATAACTGCACTTGTAAATATTATTGTACAAAGTCAAGATCGACGTTCGCTGCCGATGCTGAATTAAAGCTAAGTATTTAATTGTATTCCTGTCTACTAACCTCTAATCACCTAAGATGTTCCAGATACATCCCGTCAAGTATAGTTAATTGATCCTTCCGTCAGCTTACGTGATCAGCGCGTGCAATGGTCACACCTCGTGATCAGACTAAGAGTCTGTCGGGTCACCCTTTTTCCATGAGGCCCATAGTTCCGCCTCATACACAACAGAGTCTATAATGAATAATGATATTATCTATATTTACGTAATTACGGGACACTCAGCACACTTCACTTTCTTTCTTTCCTCCCATAAATATTTCCCTAACTCCATCATAGTGTATGTACAATCCACTGGTTTCTCCCTCACTTCCCCTCATTTCACATTGATGGGTTCATATCTTTGCTCCTGCCGCTTCTCTGGGTTTTCAACTTTTCCTCTGTCTCGTTCATTTTGGTGGGGATCGGCTGACTGTACTTCTACTACATCTGGAGGAGGTTCAGCTTTCATGTATGGTGTAATTTCGTTAAAATGATACCTAAGAACATTATAAGAACATGGACTCAGCGAACCATGTCAACAGTAATTCTTATTGCACTAGTAATTCATCCACCAAACTCTCCATTCTCAGCGCTTGGTACTTTGAGAACTGTCTCCTCCTGAAATTCTCGCGAAATTGGAACTTTTTGGATCACTATCAAAGCCCAAACCTTTTAGTAAACTTTGAAACGAATTTACGTCTTGCATATTTCTTCCAGCAGTCACGATTTACCGTCATAATTGATGGGGTAACTTCGTTATGCAAATCGGGATTAATTTCAGCGGATCACACATGTCATATAACTATCTCCTTGAAAAATACAATGCAGTTACGATGACCTGCATCATCATGTTTTCCGTTGTGAGGACGCTCAGCTTCACTCTATCCTGTATGCTCGTCAACAAAAATTCATTGAGGAAAGCTCTCCTAAACTCGTCATACATCAGAAAACTGTTTATCATAAACTGCATCCTCGAACCCAGGATCTCCTGCTTACATGGCAGATGCTCCATCCAGCTGAGCCACCGAGGCTACAGATGAATAGCGCGACTGCAGGGACTTATCTCTTGCAGGAGATCCCGGATTCGAGTCCCTGTCGGGGCACACATTTTCAGCTGTCCCCATCGAGGTATATCAACAACACCTGTCGGCAGCTGAGGGTTTCAATTAATTATCATGTATCGTTAAATCTTATTCGATCTCCGGTTACTCAGGTAATTCTTGCTGACCTTCCTGAACTTTGCTGATTCTCCCTGGTACTTTGTTTTTCCAGTGACAAATTCACTTATTTCCTGTCTCATTTCACTCAGTTCCTCAGTAGTCATGAAGCCTTCTGCAACTACTACCTCTATTCTGGCCCCCAGTTCAACAAACCTTTATTCTGAGCCTCTAATTTCTTGCTCATTTCCCACTGACCGTCCATTAGTCATGAAGCTTTTTTTACTCCCGTTGTCTCGTTTTTTTCTCGTTAAACTTTTCATCAGTACCCTCCTTAAGACTCTCCGGAAGCAGTGAGAGTACATAAGTATGCAGAAGAGTCAAAACAGTCCTTGTTTCCGCTGTTGAACACAGTTTGGTGACACTTCGATAACAGGGCCCTCTGTTGGTTTCATGCACTTGTTTCCACATAGTGGACCTACAGAGGGGTTTGTCAAAGTATGTCTGGCCGCAAGAGCAGGATGAGTCCAATACGCGCCATACTGGTTCCCGTTATGACTCCGTCTGTAACCAAGTCAAGGACGACTGTAATTGCCATGGCGAGCTCGTTAAATTCCTCTTATATCTTTCTATTTCTTCGTTATTTTAACGTGGTATTCGAGCATCTTAATCTTCATGAACACCGGATGACAAAAATATGTCGTTTCCGATTGAGGGAAAATCTAATAAGCCTCTAAAAAATTGCGACATATACATATGCACATAAGTGAAACTTCCCCAAAAGACCACACAAATGCATTAGCAACATGGAACTAACGCTATTAGTCAACACAGGATAAACACAAGCCAAACTTTGTGGACTCTGAAAAACATTACTTTTTAATGCACATCCTATTATTTGCCAGTTTTTCAGAAAATCTTCTTGTTTGCGTAGGTCCACGACGCAGCTTGCCACATGAAATGTGTCTGTGTGTGTGTGTGTGTGTGTGTGTGTGTGTGTGTGTGTGTGTGTGTGTGTGTGTGTGTATGTGTGTGGTGGGGAGGGGTTGTATAAATTTTTTTATTAATGTATTATAGAAAAAGATTATGAGCAAGAATGCTAAATCAAGAGGGCAGATTTGTGAGCATATATTGATGAGTAACGTGTGATCCTGCTTATATTACGTTCACCACCTAGCAGAATGATTGATATATTCGAATTCGACACAGTCCAAAAAGAGAGTTATCTTGCACTACAGATAATGCAAATGTCAACTAACATGCCAGTGGAGTATAGTCAGGACTTGGCCCCTGCATCCTCAGCCACTCCTGTTTTTGGCATGACGTCTGTGATCTTGCAGGCTGCCACTCCTTATTCCCGTAGGAGCTCCTCCTTTGGAACAGTACATCCCCTCTTTGGATTCAGTGCTGATAGTAAACATTCTGTTTATGACTCAACACCAGCAGGCTCCACCAGGTTCCACTACTATTGGCTATTAGTAACACACACAGCAACTATAGCGGCGCTGTTGTCAGGGATTATCTTGGATTTGCGGGTCACGTGTTCCTCAGGATATTCCTCTGTGTATATTCCTCTGCCACAATATACTTAAGCTATGACGCAATCTCGAGCAGGCAGTGGTAGTCGAAGCTCCATTCCAAGGTACTTGCAGCAGTCACCTATGGTGTCCCATCTGTTGGAGCTTCAGCCAACTCTTCAGTGCACCACATAGCACGACTACATCACGACACTGTCAGGACCCAGCGCTACAGTGTAATTGTGCAGCATGACTATGTCACCAAGGGCTTGTCTCATGACCTACGTCAGAACATTGTCACGATACAGGTCCTGGCAGACTCTTGGCTTCGCCGAATTAATTTCGGATCACAGGTGGTCATTTCTGTTACTACTGATGATGTGGAACATTGCTTTGTTGTTGTGAGGATGCAAACTAATTGTAGAACAAAAACAATCCTTCTGCAGTAGAGTCTGCTATAGAACCTACGGACATAAAATCAGGAATGGTAACATCACAGAAATTGGAGAAGCGTTTATATTTCTGCACGTCTTTTATTCTGGGTGTCGAGTGTGACATTATTTCCTAGGTCTCCACTACTTTCTGTTGATAGCTGAGGAAGCGGTTAATATCGACAAAGGTGGTTGGCTGCCAACACTGGTTTACTGCAAGTCGATAGTGGGAAAATATCGGTGAGGCCACCCACATGCATGTGAGTTATTATGGGACTGCTTAAGCTGAGCAGATTTGAGGTGCTGGAACCTGTGGCTTATAGACAATGGTTGTAGGGTGTCAGTATTCTTCTCACGTCAATGATTTATACTATTTCCATGATGTTTACAGTATATAACTAGTTGCACCAAGCAGCGTTATATATTTAACAGGTACCTTAATCTAGTGGTTCCTAAAACTGGCAATATCTAACAACTGCCCACAGACAGTGGCTCACTAGACTGTGCTAGTAACTGATGATTGAAGTGGCTGGCCAAAGTCTATTAGGTTTACTGTATAGGATACAGATTTTGTACCAGATGTATCAGTTGCACAGTCTGATGGCTAGATGTTTTTATGTTTTATTGTCAATATTTTGTTTTGGAAGTATTCCATTTATGAGTTCGGCGTTTGTAGCTTGCTGTTCTGAGGTGGTCTCAGTCCATAAAAATTCACAAAGACAAAGTTTCTAAGTACAAATACAGCAAAAAAATAACAATAAAGACTAAGCTTAAATAATTTTTAAATGAATCAGCATCATAATTTAAGACCACATCTGTGCAACTGGCGACAAGCAGCAGTTCATTAATGGTCTGCTTTCAAAATAAAGTGTTAACAACAGCAAAAACTTATTAAATAAAAACTTCAGATTAAATAAAATTTAAATGAATTTACATTATACTTAAAACAACGATAGCGTACAGAATCAAGCCATTACAAAGCAACTTCGGAAATTTATTGTGTCTAGAAGATAAAATGTTTATCATAAATACTATGACAATTAAGAACATTATCTTCCCTTCTGAAGGACCATGGTTGCTTGCCACTTGATAACTTCTATAAACATCCATATTGGTACACGAAACTCAGTTCACATCTTCAAACATAAGGTACAATAAAATACTACAAAAGCTAAGCTGAAACAATTCAGTGTTAGAAACAGAAAGGAGTCCTGTCTTATTCTATTAATATTATAAGCTGCTCATGGTGAACATGACTACTATAAGATCGTAGTTAATCATGTGTGGAAACATCAGCCAAACCGACTGTCCTAGTGATACCATACGGTCGATACAAAATCAGTATTCTATACAGAAAACATAATACGTTATGGGAAGTCGTTTCACATTAACAGTTATTAACACAGCCTAGTGGCACATTGTCTGTGGGTAGTTGTTTCATATTGCCAGTTTTAGCAAACACGAGATTATAGTATCTGTTAAGTATATGACTCTGCTTGGCACAATTAGCTTTATACACATCATTGACATAATTTATCTCTGTTAGTGTGACATGAAAAAACGAAAAAAGAAAATAGCGACACCACGAGAAATATCCATAAGCGACAGTTCCCAGTTCCACAGATCTGCTCAGCACAGTCGACTCACAAAACTACCATGCATGCAGGCCACCTCACACAAATATACCCGCTCTCAACTTGCGGCCAGAGTTGTACAGGCAGCTGACCAGCACCACCGCCACCTATGTAGTGCTCACAGCACCCACTCGGCTGTCACTGCCTGTAGATAACTCGGCCAGATAGCGCTTGACAGGCTATCCAGCGGCCATAGACAGGAAGTAGTACCAATAATAGGAACCCGAGGCCAAATAGTGCCGTAATTCCCTCTAAAAACACACTAATACTACACATGCACTGATCATTTGGGTGTAACTGCACGTGGGTGGATGGAAAAAGTATGGTTGAATTTACACAGATGGTAAATTCTTTTACTATGAATGGCGACAATTTATTCAAGCCAAAACTTTGGTATGCTACTGACAATAGTTCAAAACGCATTTAACAAGTATATTTTTCAAGATACGAACAGTAGCAAACAACCTATGATTCCAGATCATAGTGCCTTATTCATTAAGAGGTCCCTCAGCATATACCCAGATGGAACAGTGAGGATATAGTGATCATTGCAAATGGAACCAATCTCATGGTCAAGACATTAACTAAAGTTCTAGACCATGGGATAAGGATAAGCGAAATTCAAATACATTCATACCATGTGAAAGCTGGAGACCGTCAGTGTTACGACATTCTCCCACTGAGATAAGCACAGTATGAACAGGGCGGGCAACGAGTGGTAGTGTGTCAAAGATGCATTGTCCCAAACATTTTGTTAATAAATCCAATCAAAATAAGTCAACAGATAATAGTTCTCCCAGCATGCAGGTATTCTTTGCAGACAGACTTTCAAGTTACACAACATATACGGCCATGTCAACTGCAAACTTTGGAATCACAAATACGTGACAGTGTAACAAGTAAAGACAATGGTATCAGTCACAAAGATTCACCACTTAAAGTGGAACTGGAATGTTCTCAATATTCCCCACACACTACATCATTTATTAAATAATAAAATTAACAAAGAGGGCGAGTTCACAATACCTAATGCATCAGACTTCAGATACGTGTGGTGGTACCTCACAACTGAACCTTCTCACGAAATTAAGTAACAAAAATTGCAAAAGGGATCATGAAACATGTATCTAAAGTAACGAAGCTGAAACAGAGTGGATTAAATACTTCTGCCAGCTACGCTACCACATCCAGATTCATGGTTCGACAACCAAACAAGAATTCTGTACACTTATTAGTCTGCGGCAATGGTGACAAAAATGTGGTGGTTGGCCAAAGCTGATCCTCTTTTCAAACTCTTAGGTCTGAGCATCCATTCGTGAACAAAGTCCCGAACTAGCATTTATCTTTGGACTTTCCCATTCCTTTTCATTCTATGCTGTACCTCCCCATAAGGTTAAGTTGGCAAGGGCTACAGGCTACGTTTGCTAACACTAAATGCCAGCGGAAACATTTGAAATCCGCTTGCACACACACACACACACACACACACACACACATATATTCATGTATCAAACGACAACGTTCTACATTTGACTACAAACTCATGTTAAGTTTTAGGCCTGTATATTCGCAATGGCAGTTACATATTTTGTTACTGTAAACTCAAAATGGCCAAGAAGGAAATACTGTAATAGTTGTGGACTGATTGTTACTATCGCCAAAATTTAAAATTCCTTTAATAGAGAACTTTATATTTGAGCGTAGTAAACTTGCATTTCATTGCTCAGGTGATCTACATGAAGTATAGATGTTTTTAAATGCATCATTCATGTAAATTTGATTAATCTTTTAAGAATACTACTGATTTTATACAGAAGGATTATCTACTGAAACGTTTTCTTATAACATAAATTTTGAAAAAACGAATGGAGAAAGAAGGAAGATAGTAATTTAACGTTCTATCAACTTCGGGGCCAACTGGGACAGAGGAAAAGCTTTGAAGAAAGAAGGGTAGGGAAAATCGAATATGTCCCTTTGAGAGGAATACTCGCAGAATTTGACTGAAGCAATTTAGGGAAACGTTATTAAACCTAGATCTGAATGGTTCAAATGGTGGAACCACTCTGCTTAATTGTGAGAGTGTGGCTGGTAGTAGCAACTTAACAGTACACGTGAGAGCTTCGAGTGTACACGTACAACGTCAGTTCTGATAGCCCACCTTGCATCTTCTAAAGCTGAGTCTCTCTCATAGAAGATCATGCACAGTTGTGGTTCTGTTGACGATTTAGCTCTGTGAAATTGTTACAGGACTGTGCAGGTCTACTTTCCATTAATAAGTATGTAAATTTTATGAAATTCCTGGAATTTATTTCACAGTTGGAATGCTTGATGCAACACTTTCCAGAGCTATTGACACAATTACAATTACCATCTGCTATATGATTGCACAATGTTGTATTTACATGTACTCCGAGTCGGAATTCAAGCCAAGAGCTTATGTTACTGACTTTAATAACGAATCACAAAGTATTTAAATTAAGGTATCCTGAGCAGTAAAAACACTTGTACGCAGACCACGAACAGTGACACCTGGCTCACGACTGCTCTTGGCTGTGCGGCCGTCACCCAATTTGTTGTCAAACCGGTGGCGCCTCTGTAGCTTACTTCTGGCCAATCAGAGTCCACGAAAAACAACGCTACCATATAAAGAATGTCCTGCTACGATCAAAAAGGGAGGTGTGATGACGTTGTCTCCACTTGAACGGTCACCCCTTAGCTCGTCACCACGACGCACTATGCTGCCCACTAGCAGGATTTAGCAACACTGCACAACATTACGGCTTGCACCCAGCCAATGTCCATATATGTTACAATGGGAATGAAACTCCAATCTCCCGATAATTCAGCCAGTACCTTAACCACAGCGCCACTGGCTTGGTAACTCACAGTTTTAAACAAGGTAACCTAATAAACCCAGTTTCATTTTCTCCTTCATCTGGATAAACGATACTTATTTGTACGCAATAAAGGTGAGTAACTCTTGGAGTGTCAGCTTTGACTCATCATATTCCAAAACATTGCCCTAATAATGTAGGTATCCCTGTACTAGTCGACATCTGCCAGTACTGAGACAAATATGTCGCTAAAAATTCCTGTTAAAATGAATACTGCACCTAAGTAAAAAAAATTCCCACTATCTCTTTTCGCACCGTTTCAGTTGATTCTGATGCAGTGATGTTATTTTTTCTCTGCATTCAAAATATTGACATACCATAGAGACACAAGCAGAGCCCTGCGACTGTTGCAGTGAGGCTGTAATTTCGAATAGCTCGTCGCGGAGATCGATGTGACAAAAAAAATAAATAAATAAATAAATAAATAAATAAATAAATAAAAAAAATAACCAGTGCCTGAGATACTGAGCTCACGACAACGAAGCAGGAGGTATACAACGGATGTTTAGTAAAACAAATGTGTGACTGACAGTTTAATGACGTTATTTCATACTTTTACTTTGTCGAAGCAACGTGAGAAGAAAAGAAGACCACAAAATGGAAATGATTTCCGACGTCAGTTTTTTAAAACTCAGGTAAGTAATTTTCGTTGGATAACATACCTTTTACTGAAATAAGTTGATTACCTAACGCGCGAGAATCAAAATGATACATTTATTGGTCACTGACACGAGTAATTAGGTCTTGGATGAACAACGGCAGGCATTTTATAATTTTTATGGCAATGATAACAATTATCAGCCAAACCCAAACGTTCGGCTCATTACTTACAAGACAGAAGACCAACTACTTTCTTTTCTTCGGCGACTGCAGGATTATTACGTCTCATAAAAAGGAATAAATTTCAACAGAGAATCCAGATGGTGGAAACATTTATGTGAACCGAGGACAGAGGAAAGTTGCATGCAGTGCAGCTCTTAAGAAGCCCAGCACGTGGCCACAGCCAACTGTACAGTGACAGAGTCCTCAGACAACTGCTGAAGGCTCTTGATAAAATGTTATTTTACGTGGGGAAAAGTCGTCAAAAATGACTATTATCTTCGAAACGGATTTATGCCCTGTACGGAATCGAGTTATCGTGTGGCGGATTCTCGTATAGATAGTCACAGTAACTGTTTTCTTTCATCCTCAGTTACATTTCAAAGAAACGTGAGATTTAGATTTAGAAACAATATGCCAGTTCATCTTGCGAAGCTGCAACCACAGAAATATGGTATTTGTGTTTGATGAGACCATTTCAACTAGAATGAGTTTTATTTTGGCAAACGTTAGTGTTTATTGCTCTTATCATTCGTGTGAAGATATGCTTTTAAACACGAGGTTCGCAATTGTGTTAAGCCATTCTGCAGACAGATCCAGATACAGAAGTAGAATAATATTCTGTAAGGCAAGGTAGGAAGTCTGAGTGATGATCCTTCTGATATTACCAGAATACATATAAAATGTTTGCACGTAGTGATGATAGCGAATTTTATAAAATGTGAATGTCGTTTGAAAGACGTATTTTATGACGAATACTGAAATGACAATCTTACTTCCTGAACTTAAAAATATGTTTCAATAAATTAATCGTATATATTAGAATTAAGTAAATCGGAGAAAATAAAGGCTAGGCATTCTTAGAATACGAGTGCTGTAATTAGTTGTCATAAGAGATACGTATAATTGTTCACATGTATGTGGCGTGTGGGTCAAACACATAACTTTTAATCAGTTTTAGCTATCAGCAAAGAGCAATGTATAAATTTGAGAAAAACAGATGCATAATTCCATTACTCCTATCCCCAAGAAACTGCAATTTTGTCGGAAACACTTCTTTAATTGACACTGTTATTGTTAGGGAAAACTATAACCTTGGAAAGATTACTAACCTAGTCCGTCGGCTGCATTACTGTTTTAGACGTCAACAACGCTTCTGTTGTAGCCTCATTCGTGGAATATCTGCGTAGCACTCACTTACAGATTAGAGGAAGTCAGAAATCCGTGCCAAAGCAACTGTATTTTGGATCATTTAGGGATCTGACACCATCCTGGCAATAATATACTTCCATCATAATAAGATTTTGTGAGAATCATGTTAAAATGTGTGAGCTCTACCAAATTAAGGCGACAATATCAGAAATTTCCTTCACACTCAATACTACTTAGTGAATCCAAATTCAATCCACAAATATTTGGTGGTTGTACAGAGAGATTTTCTGTGTGTTAGAAAGCAAGGGACCCAATGGCTCGCTATAGTGTGATAATGTAATTATAACTTATTTGGTTTCTTCTGTGTATGACTGTTAAGGAACGGCTAACACTGCCAAGAAAATAAACCAAAGAAATTAAATGAGTAGCACCGAATGCAAATTTGAGGACAAAGAGTGAACTGGACATTACTTTTGTCAGCATCAAGTACCGAGAGTAAATGGACCAAGTTTGTTTCCAAAAGGACACAAAGTGGGTACTGTCAACTTGAGTATTGTTGTATTGTTGTACAGATGTTTTCAGAGTAATACAGATACAAAGATAAAGTCAACGAAACGCAATTACTGTGTAATGAGCCAACAGGGACCACAGTTCCCTAATGCTAAACTGCCCAGGAAATATCTGTGAACAGCCTCCTGCACTTTTATGAAGGACGTCCAGTAAGCTCTGCATAAATCCAAAATAAATCCGATAACAGTCTCAAGACTTTACAGTTGGTTAAGAGGGTATTTTGTATTGCTGTGGCTAATGCACTAAGTGATCAAAAGTATCCGGACACCCCTAAAAACATACATTAGGTGCATTATACTGCCACCTACTGCCAGGTACTCAATATCAGCTACCTCAGTAGTCATTAGACATCGTGAGAGAGCAGAATGGGGCACTCCGAGGAACTCACGGACTTCAAATGTGGTCAGGTGATTGGGTGTCACTTGTGTCGTACGCCTGTACGCGAGATTTCCACACTCCTAGACATCCCTAGGTCCATTGTTTCCGATGTGATAGTGAAGTGGAAACGTGAATGGACACGTAGAGCACAAAAGCGTACAGGCCGAACTCGCCTGTTGACAGATAGAGACCGCCGACAGTTGAAGAGGGTCGTAATGTGTAATACGCAGACATCTATCCAGACCATCACACAGGAATTCCAAACTGTATCAGGATCCACTGCAAGTACTGTGGCAGTTAGGCGAGAGGTGAGAAAACTTGGATTTCATGGTCGAGCGGTTGCTCATAAGCCACACATCACGCAGGTAAATGCCAAATGACGCCTCGCTTGGTGTAAGGAGTGGAAACACTGGAAGATTGAACAGTGGAAAAACGTTCGTAGAGTGACGAATCACGGTACACAGTGTGGCGATCCGATAGCAGGGTGTGGGTTCGGCGAATGCTTGGTGAACATATGCCAGCGGATGTAGTGCCAACAGTAAAATTCGGAGGCGGTGGTGTTATGGTGTGGTCGTGTTTTTCATAGAAGGGGCCTGCACTCCTTTGCGTGGTACTATCACTGCACAGGTCTACATTGATGTTTTAAGCACGCTCTTACTTCCCACTGTTGAAGGGTAGTACGGGAGCACCTGTTCATAATCCACGGCCGGTGGCGTAGTGGCCTGTATAGAGTCCCGACCTGAACCCAACAGAACACCTTTGTGATATTTTGGAAAGCCGGCAGACATTGATACCTCCTCTCAGTGCAGCACTCCGTAAGAATGGGCTGCCGGCCGGAGTGGCCGAGCGGTTCTAGCGCTACAGTCTGGAGCCGCGTGACTGGTACGGCCGCAGGTTCGAATCCTGCCTCGAGCCTGGATGTGTGTGATGTCGTTAGGTTATTTAGATTTAAGTAGTTCTAAGTTCTAGGGGACTGATGACCTCAGAAGTTAAGTTCCATAGTGCTCAGAGCCATTTTTAAGAATGGGCTGCGACTACCCAAGAAACCTACCAGCACCTGTTTGAACGTATGCCTGCGAGAGTGGAAGCTGTCATCAAGGCTAAGAGTGGGTTAACACCATATTGAATCCCGCCACGAACTTGTAAGTCATTTTCAGCCAGGTGTCCGGATACTTTTGATCACATAGTTTAGGTGCAGTGTCACATCGGCAGCAGGGAGATCTCTTATTGGGAAAGCCCTGTCCGAATTCCATCACGGTTATCTTCATTTAGCTGTATGGGAGCGAGTCCTCAAACAGTGCCACTGATAGAGCCCTTATCCGCTGATAACCTCGGAGTTGAAAGCCCGTAAGCTCCTCCCACTCCTTCTCTACTACTGGTACAAATATTGCTACTATTGAGTTCAGAGAGAAAGCAGGTCTTTTGGGAGGCTTGATATTAACATGGTGTCATGTACTGGTCCTTGCATTGTTAGTTACTATAAACGTTGCGTACTTAACTGCAAAATGTATAGGGGAAGTACCTGTCACATTTCACAATAATTTTTCCGAGGAATAGAGTGGTGAGTGAGATGGCTGAACTTTTCGCAAATACTTTCTTTATCTTCTTCTAGATCTGCATCTATGTACATAGTTAGTAATCTTTTGTGAAGTTCATGGCAGTGGATATTTAGCATTACGACACGCGTTAGCGATTCTTCCCATTCAATTGCCTGGAGAGCACGGGAAGAACAACTGCTTGGATATTTTTGTGCGCGTTGTAATTAGAATAATCTTGTCTTTGCTGTCAAAAAGGGAGTGATTTATTTGAGATCGAAGAATGTCTCTAGATTCTTCACTTAATACTGCTTCTTGACACTTCACAAGTAGATTTTTGGAGAATAATTGACGTGTGCCTTCAAGGGGGTTCCATTTCAGGTTTTTCAACATATTTCAACATTCGCCTCAGTCAAACAATCCTGTGACTATTCGTGCTGCCCTTATTTGTATTGAAACACGTCAGTCAAATGGTGGACTGATACGTCTCATGTATAACTGCTTTTGACCCAGTTAAACGTAATGTGTAAGTTTAGATAGACATCAAGATACCACGTGTGGGAGGGAGAAAGAGGTGTGAATTTTGATTTAAATTCTATAAATGAAATGCAAGGAGTGCTGTTCAACACGTAAGTGGTTTATTCAGTGAAACTGCGTTCAACACGTAAGTGGTTTATTCAGTGAAACTGCATTAAACGGCACATGCAATAATTATTGAAATTTTATCAAATTCATTTATCATTCACAAATTATTAAAAGAATGATAAACAAAAATAAAAAAAATTGGGTCGCCAGATACTGCAGAAAGTATCAAATAAAAAAACAACAAATAGAATTGAATTGACACCAAGAGCTCACAACTAGTGAATTATATAAGGTGCCTGCCCAGGTATTTGTCTTTTAACATGAGTATTGTACGACTTCATTCTAATTTAACATATAAATAAATTACGTGAGACGGGTTGACCTGGTGTATTAAACGAGGAAGGAATAAAAAAAAAAAAAAGAAAAAAAAGAACTGAACATATGACTCTCTTAACGGGCAAACCGTGAATACTGTGCCTTGCGTCTTTATGAGCATCTAACACATTGCAAAGAAATTGAAGAAAGCGAAAGAAGAATGCGCAGCTAGGAAGGCGGGCGTTTTCTGCATTACCATGGCCGGCCGGAGTGGCCGTGCGGTTATAGGCGCTACAGTCTGTAACCGGGCTACCGCTACGGTCGCAGGTTCGAATCCTGCCACGGGCATGGATGTGTGTGATGTCCTTAGGTTAGTCAGGTTTAATTAGTTCTAAGTGCTAGGCGACTGATGACTTCAGAAGTTAAGTCGCATATAGCATGGTCAGCGTGGCGGTGGAGTCGGCCGATTGCGTGCGGCTGCATCAAGACTCTGCCGGCGTCGTAGTTGATAGCGTCTAACATGCCCTACGCTGAAATAGTGAGCGAAACCTGCTACTGGAAGTTATCATTACTGGACGACGATATACGTCCATCTGCAAGTGCAAACCTACGTGAAACTGCATTAAACAAAGTTCAAAACTCTTCTAATAGTACTACCGTCATCGGAAATGTAGTAAATCAAAATGATCCTGAATTAAGTTCTTGATAACTCGCACAGTGAGTGAAGCTCGCCTACTTGGATCTAACAGACTTTGCTCTCTATGCTGTTTGCAACGAATACTAAGTGCATTGTCTCATGACAGACGATAAGAGAATCTTTGCGACTTATCGGAAGCAGTTAAGAGTGAACTCCTGCCTCCTCAGAAGCAATATCCGGAATGCTTAATACTAGTGCGCTCCTCGCACCTGGAGAGAGAGAGCCGCTCCCCTCCAGCGTCTTGTTTCCGCCCTTCTGCAAATTACGTAGCGCGTACTATTTTTCAAAGCGAACATGAGATTCTTGCCAATGAAGAGGTCCGTTTTAAAATTGCCTCCCTCTTTGCCGTCGCATTCCGCGAGGAAAAGAGAGCGATAGCCTGTGTGAGACAGAGTATGCAAATAAACCAAGACTTCTCCCTTTGAGTATTGCCGCTACGTTCCCAGGTGTTCTGCTCTCAGGAAACGGCCAAAATTCCCCGGGCAACTTGAGATTCTTGGACACGCAAGTCGTGTTGTTGCTATTCAACTCGCCGCTCTGTCCGCGTTACCTAGAATCTTGACAAAACTGTTTGTCGCTCTAAGTTTGTAGTTTCCGCTGCCTCGGGCACACGTGCGAATGTCCACGGCTTCCCTTGGCAGCGTGTTGCTGTATGCAGCGTCTTCGCCTGTCGCTAATCTTCTGGGGGCCTGCCCTATGTGAAGCGTGCCGACATGGGCGCGCGACCGCCGCTCGCCCGTTGGCACTACCTGTGTCCACCTGGTCGCCGGGCTGCCCGGCTAAGAACGCATCAGAAGAATTCCTTTCATGCACAAAGTGTACCAAGTTTGCAAAGAGAAGAATCGTAGCCCTTTACCGATGCTTAACTACACAATAGTTCACCTCCCTCACGCTTCATATATTGCAATAAACTAATGACTGTCAAAATATCCACGGGTGTGCTGCCGGTCTATAGTGTCCAACGGGCACAACATTTCGGCGATCATACATGTCGCCATCATCAGGTGAACTTACGGACTGAGCTCCTGTGAACGTGCCGGCACGGAGATCCGTACGCTATGACTGCTCAGATGGAACTGGGTTCGGTCGCGGCGGCGGCCGATTTAAATACCCTCCGCCCGCGGCGCGCTCCCTCCGCCGTCCGCGCCCCGCGCCGAGGTCGCGCGGTGGCACAGATTGCGACGGCGTCTGAGATGACGTCGGTGTGATGGCTCTGTCCGCCGTGGTCGTCACAACTATACGTTTGCTCGATTTACTCTTGATCAACCCAATCGCTGGTTCCCAAGCCTTGCTAAGATTATAGCCACAGTCACGGTTTATGAGGTCGTCATTGGTTCGAATTTCGATGGCCTCTCTAACAACGCTGTCCCAGTATCTCGACGTCTGTACCAGAATCCTCGTGCGGTCATACTCCATGGCGTGATTTTCCGACACACAATGTTCAGCGACCGCCGACTTGCTCGGATACATCAGTCGAGTGTGCCTCTGGTGTTCACGGCATCGATCCTCGACGGTACGCATCGTCCGACCAATATACGACTTGCCACATTGACACGGAATCTGGTACACGCCGGCCTTCCTCAAATCGAGGTCATCTTTGGCGCTCCCCACCAGTGCACGAATTTTATTTGGAGGACAAAACACAGTTCCGACCCGGTGTTTCTTCAGAATGTGGGCGATTTTCCCCGAGAGTGCGCCTGTGTATGGAATAAATGCAGTGCCTACCTCCTCCCTCGTGACTTCATCCATCTCAACAGGTTGTGCTGCAGTGGTTGGGTGGACAGAGCCATCACACCGACGTCGTCTCAGACGCCGTCGCAATCTGTGCCACCGCGCGACCGTGGCGCGGGGCGCGGACGGCGGAAGGAGCGCGCCGCGGGCGGAGGGTATTTAAATCGGCCGCCGCCGCGACCGAACCCAGTTCCCTCTGAGCAGCCATAGCGTACGGATCACCGTGCCGGTACGTTCACAGGAGCTCAGTCCGTCAGTTCACCTGATGATGGCGACATGTATGATCGCCGAAATATTGTGCCCGTTGGACACTATAGACCGGCAGCACACCCATGGATATTTTGGTTATCAAATACGCCGGGAGAAACTCAAGAATCACAGCTAATGACTGATTTTAAAAACAATTATCTCCTTTAATTATAAACATGAAAAGCTTTGACGCTTCTCAGACTGATGAGTATCTGTTGCCGATAATATGGGTTACATCAGTGATCGAAAAGACTGAGCCACTAACACATGCCTTAATTTCTCTCTGTCCGCCGCGCGGGGTAGCCGCGCCGTCTATTGCGTCTTGTCACGGCCCAGGGCGCGGCTCACCTCGCTGGAGGTTCGAGTCCTCCCTCGGGCATGTGTGTGTGTGTCGTCCTTAGCGTAAGTTAGTTTAAGTTACATTAAGTAGTGTGTAAGCTTACGGACCGATGACCTCAGCAGTTTGGTCCCATATGGCCTTACCACAAATTTCCAGTTTTTTCTCTCTGTCTAAGTAGTGAATTGCGTGGCCAGTACTGGGCTCAGACACGTGGTAGGAAGGAGAGAGGTGCCACTGGTGACCACTCTCTGGGTAGAACAGCCGAGACTTTCACAAAGTGAAAATCATAATCCTACAAAGTGCGGTGAAGTGTCGCAAACCATGGGAGCAACAGCAGTATCAACAGTTCTATCTGGACCAGAACCAGCACATAAAACAAACCCACCAACAGAAGAAGAGGAAACAGCTGCAAGTGATGCACATGTCAGTGTGTCATTCAGATTGTTCCCACACTGCAGTTTTCACATATGCTGTTACGCAACATCTCAGTTCAGTCATTGTTGTTGGTAACAGAGGCACATAAACACAGTCTTTTATAAACGCCCACAATAAATAGTCATATAGAGCCATGTCTGGAGACCTTGGAGTCAGCAATATATGGCTGAATCATTTGGTCCAGTACGACCAATCCATCATACAATAATTCTTTGATTTAAAAATACCTTCACTTCCAGATGCCAGTGTGACAGTGCCCCATACTGTTGGTAAATGAAATCGTTCGAATCAATCTCCATCTGTGGGAAAAGAAAGTTCTCAAGCATATCGAGCTATGTGATTCCTGTTCTCAGCAAAGAAAAATGGGCCATACATCTTTTCCCGTGAAAATGCACAAAATGCATTAAATTTTGGAGAGTCCCTCTCATGTTGTACAGCTTCATGTGGTTGTCTGATGGTCTGTAGTTCTGTATGAAATGCACATGCAGGTAATGGGACAATATGAGGTGATGCACCACCGAATAGAAAGCTGCATATTTTTGAGTATATTTGTTGCGGTATCTTGCAGGGATTACTGTACACGTAGCTGCTGTTTTCCTGTAAGTACCAAATGTCACCTAGTGCTAATATCTATAATAAAGTCCAAGAAATTTATATAAGAGCGTCCAGCTCCATTTTGAACTGAATTTGCTTATGTTGGGATTTTAAACGTTGTAGTAAAATATCTATTTTGTCCGAAATCGTTGACAAAAATTTCAGATAGTGTAGCACTAAGAGGAGAACCCACTGCTAGGTCATGAGACTAACTGCAACATGTGTTCTGAAACTGAAAGTAATTCTGTTTTACAACATTAGAGTAGTAACGATAGTGTCATGTAATTATGAGTATACAGGACTTGCTTTGGATTTGTCAGAAAGATCTGTAAATATATTTATACACTTACTAGTAGGAGCTTTTGTAAATAAACTACTGACATCAGACGATACTAGTTTTGAAATGGTTGGAATTTGTATTGCTTCAATTTTATGAACAAGTGCTACAGACTTTTTATACCAAACTTTGATTTAAAAACGGTTTTGTTGATATAATCTGGCTAGTAAGTAACGTTGGGGAGAAAAGGATGACACTACTGGGGGTAATGGAATGCCATCTTTATGTAATGTATGTAAGCCATATAATCTAGGAGCCACTGGATTCGTATTAATGATGAATTGTTTCAGATATTGTTACATGATTTGGTGGTGGTTTTTATCTGTTCACTGAAACCTGTAGGTGGATCTTTGTATTTATGTTTGCAGTCACAACTATCAAGAAATTGGTTCACTTTGATATTGTAATCGTTTTAGTCAAATGAACTGAGCTGTTCGATTTGTTTGCTTCATTAGCGGTACATTGTTGGAGATTATTTTCTTCTTAAACTCACTTATTGTACTACTTAAAGTTTGCTAAATTATGTACTAAATTATTAGAGCAGAATTTCAGCTTATTACTGACATCAAACAACTTCAGTTTATCGAAAGAGGGATTAGAAACAGTCTTATTCATTGTTCAGGTACACATACTGCTTCAAACAATAGTTGCATGGCTAATTATGATAATAAAACTGACAGATCGTACTTTAGATGTCTTGATATGCATAGCGTTTACAGCTGGACAGTTAATCAGCATCTACCAGCGTCAAACATCTTATGGCTTCCTCCAGAAAGGGTTATAACTTCTGATAACAAAAGTATATATGACAATTCTGACACAGGGTGGATTTCAGAAGCAGATCTCCTATATCCTGGTACTGCCTACGAATTTCATTCAGTTTTGATCTTATGTCAATAAAAAAGTACAGCACTGCCATCTGATAGTAACAAACAAAAGATTATTAAATTCCGGTTCGTACGATAAGAATAAATGTGTTATTCATTGCAGAAATATAAAACCATTATTTGCATCGTAAATTGACATTAAAAATGTTCATAGGATTTTATCATTTAAACAAGATCCCTAAATGTAACCATAAATTGAAATTAACGCGCAGAAACTTATGAGAGCAAGCAATGATTTTGAGAAGGATTTTACAGACTTACGAATAACAGTGTGTTTGGTAAAAATTGCAGAATGTATGGAACATGAGAGACATAAAACTGGTGACATCCTGGGAAGGGAGATAATGGGCAGCAGCACTATTATTAAAACCTAATTTTCAAAGCTGCATTAGTTTTAGGAACCCAATTAAACAATTTTAATGTAGTATATTGTAAGCCAATAGCATTAGGAATTACTATTTTAGATATTTCAAAGACTTATCTTCAAGAGTTTCATTATGAAAGTATACTAAACAAGTTTGCAGCAAAGAATACTAATGAAGATATCAGGAATGATCTACATAAATGATGTGATGCTTCAGATTACTCTGTAAATCACCGATACAACATTCCAATTACAAATAAAATGAGTTACATGGTGAACATATTACTAAATTCATTGGTCTACGAGCTAAAATATATCTACTTGACCTTGAATTAGGACATTAATGTACAGACCAAAGGGAGTGGAAGTCTTCTTTTACATAGTTTATCACTCATGTTTACTAGCATTATATGTTGATTCATGATGCTGAAACAACTACACAGTATGTTATTCAATCCAAATGCCACATACTTTCTATTGTTAAACAGTACATGATAGGTTTATCAACACAAGATTATAAATGTTACACTGCTACACTCCTGGAAATTGAAATAAGAACACCGTGAATTCATTGTCCCAAGAAGGGGAAACTTTATTGACACATTCCTGGGGTCAGATACATCACATGATCACACTGACAGAACCACAGGCACATAGACACAGGCAACAGAGCATGCACAATGTCGGCACTAGTACAGTGTATATCCACCTTTCGCAGCAATGCAGGCTGCTATTCTCCCATGGAGACGATCGTAGAGATGCTGGATGTAGTCCTGTGGAACGGCTTGCCATGCCATTTCCACCTGGCGCCTCAGTTGGACCAGCGTTCGTGCTGGACGTGCAGACCGCGTGAGACGACGCTTCATCCAGTCCCAAACATCCTCAATGGGGGACAGATCCGGAGATCTTGCTGGCCAGGGTAGTTGACTTACACCTTCTAGAGCATGTTGGGTGGCACGGGATACATGCGGACGTGCATTGTCCTGTTGGTACAGCAAGTTCCCTTGCCGGTCTAGGAATGGTAGAACGATGGGTTCGATGACGGTTTGGATGTACCGTGCACTATTCAGTGTCCCCTCAACGATCACCAGTGGTGTACGGCCAGTGTAGGAGATCGCTCCCCACACCATGATGCCGGGTTTTGGCCCTGTGTGCCTCGGTCGTATGCAGTCCTGATTGTGGCGCTCACCTGCACGGCGCCAAACACGCATACGACCATCATTGGCACCAAGGCAGAAGCGACTCTCATCGCTGAAGACGACACGTCTCCATTCGTCCCTCCATTCACGCCTGTCGCGACACCACTGGAGGCGGGCTGCACGATGTTGGGGCGTGAGCGGAAGACGGCCTAACGGTGTGCGGGACCGTAGCCCAGCTTCATGGAGACGGTTGCGAATGGTCCTCGCCGATACCCCAGGAGCAACAGTGTCCCTAATTTGCTGGGAAGTGGCGGTGCGGTCACCTACGGCACTGCGTAGGATCCTACGACCTTGGCGTGCATCCGTGCGTCGCTGCGGTCCGGTCCCAGGTCGACGGGCACGTGCACCTTCCGCCGACCACTGGCGACAACATCGATGTACTGTGGAGACCTCACGCCCCACGTGTTGAGCAATTCGTCGGTACGTCCACCCGGCCTCCCGCATGCCCACTATACGACCTCGCTCAAAGTCCGTCAACTGCACATACGGTTCACGTCCACGCTGTCGCGGCATACTACCAGTGTTAAAGACTGCGATGGAGCTCCGTATGCCACGGCAAACTGGCTGACACTGACGGCGGCGGTGCACAAATGCTGCGCAGCTAGCGCCATTCGACGGCCAACACCGCGGTTCCTGGTGTGTCCGCTGTGCCGTGCGTGTGATCATTGCTTGTACAGCCCTCTCGCAGTGTCCGGAGCAAGTATGGTGGGTCTGACACACCGGTGTCAATGTGTTCTTTTTTCCATTTCCAGGAGTGTAGATAAATTGAGTACCTTAGCCTGAGGTTAAATTGCCAGATAAAATGGATACCTTAGGCTGGAGTTAAACTGCTAGATAAAATGAACATCTTAGCCTGGGGTTTAACTGCCAAATAAAGCGAATACCTTAGCTTGGGGTCGCATCTACTTGGTCATTTTATTGTATGCAAAATTGATATTATTTATAAGTGGTATGAGAAAATATAAAAAAACCTTAAATATAATTCTAACTGATTTTAGTGTGTGTGTGAGAATGAAAAGAAAAAAACATTAAATGTGATTTGTAACTGATTTATTACTTTAAAATAAGAAAACGCGTAACGCATTAATTTTATTCATTTCATCTATAATGGGATGTAGACCATTAATCTGACATATGTTCACCTGACACATTACGGGGTGTATCTAAAAGAACCATCCGATTAAAAAAAATCGTAACTATCATGTTACTTGAGATATGTGCATGAACAACACACTGTTGGAAAGAGCAAAATTTCGAGTTTTACATTGTTCCCGCTAGGTAGCAGCAATGTGCACCCACTTCAGTTCTAGTAAAAATTATGTCAGGACAACAGAAACCGTTTTACGTTCTATGTTTTGTGCAGTGCGGATCAGCAATAACTGTTCAGCTCGACTTTCGTACTAGGTATGGTGTGGATGCTCTTATAGCACAGAGCATTAGACGATGGCATGAACAATGCCGAGAAACAGGTTGTTTGTGTAAAGTTAAGTCATACGTCGAACGCATCCGCCGTAGTCTCACAAGGAGTTCGCCGTGCAGTTCGACCACTCAACATGCCCCCAATGTCCGTCTGGCGTGTCTTGCGTCGACGTTTACACATGAAACCATACAAAATTCAACTAGTGCAAGCTCTTCATAAAGGTGACAAGCAAGTTCTGTAATTTGGTTATTGGCAAGGTGGAAGATGGCTGTTTTCTTCTACACTTAGTGTTTAGTGACAAGGCAACATCCATTTAAATGGAAAGGTGAACCCTCATAATGTGAGAAATCTCGCAACTACAGACCTGCATTTTATAATACCAACAGAATATCAAAATTGTAAAAACAAACTACACTCCTTGGCTCAGAGTGGTGTGTATAACATCACATGCAATGTACAGTATACTGGTCAGTCAGGCAGACAGAGCTGTGGCAAAGTTTCACTCATGGGACGTAAGGTCGCCAGAAATTGTAAACAGTGTGAAACAAGACTCATCTGACGAAATGAAATTCGTTCACAGCTTCATAGTCCTGCTGTCATGGCTTCAGCAGCACATTTTTCCTGTTACAGGCATTTTCATCACTGATGAGTGGTTTTGGAATTCCAACCCCCCCCCCCCCTTCAATTCACTGCTTATGGATCTCCCTTCCTGTTATTTTGGTGCTGAAAGGGTTCGCGAGTGCGACGTTCCGTTCTGTGGTAACTTTTACAGCTATTCTTCTCTTATTTTTCATCACAATGCTCTTCAATGGCCGTCCGTCACGACTGTTGAACACATACTTTCCTTCGCGTTGTGACTTAGCGGATGACGTTTTTCCGCTTTCACTGTATGTGGAACGAATCTGTGATACGGTACTTCTGGAGACACCAAACTCTTCGGCTGCCTTGGTTACGGAAGCACCCATCATACGAGACTCACAATTTGCCCGTGTTTAACTGCACAGAGATGCGACGTAATGCAACACAACTGTACATAACAGTGTTCTTACCTCACTGACACTTGGAACATACTGAAGACAATATACAGGTGCCGTTCGTGGTCAAATACAACAGCACAACCTGCAGGCTTGACTAGCGTCTGCATTTATGTTCAGGCATGCGTTTCCGCATTTTTACCCACCCCCCCTGTATATGAGAATGTAGTTTTTGCTATCTGTAGGCCCTTTTGCTCCCGGGAACGAGGAATAGTTTATTGCAGCTTCTGTGGACATTTCCTTAATTTTCTCGACGTCATTACCCGTGACATAGTGAAAAAGAAGAGGCGGCACGTTGCAGGCAGTACCGCTGCCACAGTTCGGTGTGTGTGTTGTGCACGGAGACGCGCAGCGCCTGTTGTGCTGGCAGCTGCTGGTAGCGGGTCGGGTCCAGACAGGCCCCGGCAGTCGTCAGGCCGTTATCGACCTGCCGCCCAGGTGTCAACAAGCCGGCCACGCCCCCTTGGCGTCTACGACTTAAAGGCGAGCTGAGGCAGCCCTCTGTTCTCCCAAGGTCTGCACAGGCCTACATCCCTAGCCACTTTAACAGTCATCTCTGTAGCATGTGACATCTCTTTCTCACGTTTCATTCTTTACTACATATTTATTAGTTATCGTACGTAGGATGTCCCACGAAGAATGGTCAATATTCAGGGATATGACACGCACAATCCTTCGAAGCTACAGACCCTACAAGACGTAAGCACTTGTTCATCTTCGCTACTGTGAAACATATCTCTTCTACTGAACAAGCATTCATCGCTTTTCAGGTATCCATTTTAGGGAGACAATGTTCACTAGACGATATCTTCTTTTTCTGATTCATACTGAACACTCCCGAACTCGCAGAAGTATCGAGGATGAAGAAGAGCTCAGTGCTTTTAACGTTCGTATTTTGGAGTCCAAGTTTACTGGACGTTTTTGCTTCGATTTTTTGTTCCTGTTATACCTCTGAATACTGACCATTCCGCCTGGGACATCCTGCACATGAAACTCGTTGCCTTGTGCTGTGATACGCCATGCTGTGTGTATGTGTGTTGCTACTTCACCGTCTTACCCCCCCCCCCCTTTCTTTTTTTTTTTTTTTTTTTTTTTGCACCTAACAGTGCCCCCAAACACGTCACATACGAGTACTTTACGACACGATGTTTTCTGCATGGTGTAACTGCGCAATTAACTATACTACGTCATTCAGAATAGACTAACCGTTTTGCGCCCGTGCGTCTACACTTCGACACCTGACGTGCTGCTAGGCGAAAATAAGTATTAGTGTTTTGCTCTTTCCACATGTATTTGAAGGTGCCTACAAAGCTAAAAGTATACTAATTGTAATAGCTATAATTATTAGTCTATAAATGAAGTAAGCACGGATGTAATGTTGTTCAGTGTTTTGTCATCAGACAGAAATCATCATTCCTTTCCTGCAGTTTCTGCTGGGTGAAAAGTTTCTTAGTAACTATCCAGAAAATGTGGTCATTTACAGGACGGTATGAGACAGCTGTTCTTAATTTGTTTTTTACGTTATTGTTATAGTGTGGGAGGGAACGTCTGGTATTTAATTAATTCTGCAGTGTAGAGGGAGAGATGTTCGAAGTCATGAAACGATAATAATACGGAAACAACAGTAGCGATCTACGCTGCCTGACAAAACAAGTGTAGCACACAGGAAAGTTATCAGGTGTCAATATGACTTCAGACACGTACACACTATCGGCAGATGTCTACATGATGACAGTTGCAGTTCTAAGTGACAGGTTGAACGGCCGCCAGAGTACATTAATGTTGTTCGCGTTTAGTGTTGTTACAAAGGCTGGAAGGGCATACAAGGACTCGGACAACGTCAGACAATCTCTGGACACCGCCAGGGTCATGGAGATGTCGTGCACTAGTGGGAGACAGCGTTATCAACGCTTGACGGTATGAAATGCGTTTGATTGTCGGGTTCTACACTACTCGCCATTAAAATTGCTACAACAAGAAGAAATGCAGATGATAAACGGGTATTCATTGGACAAATATATTATACTACAACTGACATGTGATTACATATTCACGCAATTTGGGTGCATAGATCCTGAGTAATCAGTACCAAGAACAACCACCTCCGGCCATAATAACAGCCTCGATACGCCTGGGCATTGAGTCAAACAGAGCTTGGATGGCGTGTACAGGTACAGCTGCCCATGCAGCTTCAACACGATACCACAGTTCGTCAAGAGTAGTGATTGGTGTATTGTGACGAGCCAGTTGCTCGACCACCATTGACCAGACGTTTTCAGTTGGTGAGAGATCTGGAGAATTTGGTGGCCAGGGCAGCAGTCGAACATTTTCTGTATCCGGAAAGGCCCGTACAGGACCTGCAACATGCGGTCGTGAATTATCCTGCTGAAATGTAGGGTTTCGCAGGGATCGAATGAAGGGTAGAGCCACGGGTCGTAACACATCTGAAATGTAACGTCCACTGTTCAAAGTGCCGTCAGTGCGAACAAGAGGTGCCCAAGACGTGTAACCAATGGCACCCCATACCATCACGCCAGTATGGCGACGACGAATACACGTTTCCAATGTGCGTTCGCTGCGATGTCGTCAAACACGGATGCGACCATGATGATGCTGCAAACAGAACCTGGATTCATCCGAAAAAATGACGTTTTGCCATTCGTGCACCCAGGTTCGTCGTTGAGTACACAATCTCAGGCGCTCCTGTCTGTGATGCACCGTCAAGAGTAACTGCAGCCATGGACTCCGAGCTGATAGTCCATGCTGCTGAAAACGTCGTCGAACTGTTCGTGCAGATGGCTGTTGTCTTGCAAACGTCCCCATCTGTTGACTCAGGGATCGAGACGTGGCTGCACGATCCGTTACAGCCATGCAGATAAGATGTCTGTCATCTCGACTGCTAGTGACACGAGGCCGTTGGGATCCAGCACAGCGTTCCGTATTACCCACCTGAACCCACCGATTCCATATTCCGCTAACAGTCATTGGATCTCGACCAACGCGAGCAGCAATGTAGCGATACGATAAACCGCAATCGCAATAGGCTATAATCCGACCTCTATCAAAGTTGGAAACGAGATTTTACGCATTTGTCTTCCTTACACGAGCATCACAACAACGTTTCAGCAGGCAACGCCGGTCAACTGCTGTCTGTGGATCAGAAATCGGTTGGAGACTTTCCTCATGTCAGCACGTTGTAGGTGTCGCCACCGGCGCGAGCTTTGTGTGAATGATCTGAAAAGCTAATCATTTGCATATCACAGCATCATCTTCCTGTCGGTTAAATTTCGCGTCTGTAGCACGTCATCTTCGTGGTATAGCAATTTTAATGGCCAGTAGTGTATTTGTTCGGCTGGTTGAATCGTCCAAATTATTTGGGACATTCGGATGCGACAGTGGCTCGATGTTGGACTGCATGGCAACATGAGAGCAGGCATACTGTTACCAAGGTTCCAGTCGGCCACGTCTGACCACCACAGTGTGGATCACCGTATTATGAACAAGCAGAAACCCCTTCAAACCTGCCCTTGCCATTCGAGAACGAGTAAGGGACTCCCTGTACCATTCGGTGCCATCTGGCACTGCTGGAAGGAAACTTGCAGCACCTTGGGTATGAGATTATTGCAGGCTACCGTTAACACGACAACACAAACGGCTGCTTCTGAAGAAGTACTGTGACAGGGAAGCCGGCCGCTGTGACCGAGCGGTTCTAAGTGCTTCAGTCCGGAACCGCGCTGCTGCTACGGCTGCAGGTTCGAATTCTGTCTTGGTCATGGATATGTGTGATGTCCTTAGATTAGTTAGATTTAAGTAGTTCTACGTCTAGGGGACTGATGAGCTCAGATGTTAAGTCCCATAGTGCTTAGAGCAATTTGAACCGTTTTTGTGACTAGGAAACATTGACTGCTTATGAATGGCGTCGTACTGTGTTCACCGACGATTCACGCTTCTACGCTATCCTGGATGTGCATTGTTGGCGAGTAGAGCGGCCTTGGGGAGGGGTCTCATTCTTGCAATGGTTTGAAGAGAGACAGCAGTGCTACTCCTGGCGTCATAGTGTGGAGAGCCATAGGATCAGAAAGATCCTCAAATCTGTCCTAGTAGAACATGTGTCCGGCCTGAAAATCCAGGATATTCAGGATCAGTTACTATAGCTGTGGGCTACTTGCGTTGGTAGAGGATACAACAGCCTTATGACAGTCTTCCAATTCGAATTAGTTCATGAATCCAGGTCTGAGGATGTATTATGTTATACTTATAAGTCGACTAATACTGCCAAGTTCTTTGTAAATTTGCCTCGCTTTTGTAATCACTGCAATAACATCATATACCCTATACAGTGGGACCAAATCCCCGCAAAATTAAAAATATAGTTGCAAGGTCTTCAAATGACATAGGCTGGATGGAAACGGCAAAAATAACCCTCACAGCACCAAAAGAAATAAAGGAGCTGGATTTCCAATCCAACATAACAGGACTGAGTTCTGCTTGGCGCTCGTACTTCCAACGTGCACAAAATTAAAAGCGAATCAGCATCCACTATTTTTCGAAGTTCAAACGATTGCCACAGTACTAGGCCGGTTATAGGAAGGAAACTGGTTAACCTTGCTGCTGAGGAAGCGGGAATACATTCTGTCCCATACGTGGTCACTCCATGAAGGATCGAAGTAGGAAGTAGACGTATTTAAGTGACATTCGTGGGCATTATATATGGTTGGTGTGAGGTAACTCACGAAATTTTTCACTCTGCAGTCGAGTGTACACTGATATGAAACTTCCTGGCACGTCAAAACCGAGTGCATGATCGAGACACTGACTTGGCAATTTTGTCTTTTGTGGGCAAGTCCTCTACTGACAGAATGAAAAATTCATTCTGGGAACAGTCCTCAGGCTGTGGCTAAACCATGTTTCTGAAATGTTCTTTCTTTCACTAGTGCTAGTCCTGCAATTTCCGCAAGAGAACGAACGTGAAGTTTGGAAGGCGGGAGATTAGGTAATGACAGAAGTGAAGCTGTGAGGGTGGAATGAGTTGTGCATAGGTAGCTCAGTCGATAGAGCACTTTCCCACGAAACGCAACTCTGTCGAGTTCAAGTACAGTCAGGCACACAGTTTTAATCTGCCAGTAAGTTTCATACAAGTGCACTCTTCAAAGCAGAATGAAAAATTCGTTCTGGTTAATTGCAACTTACTTTTGCTTATATTAAGCATATATTCTCACTCTCCCTTTTGGGTGAAATGCAAAGTTACTAGTACAACACGATTAGTAAAAGTAAAATTCAATATGCTTTATCTACATCTGCATACATGGTCCACAAGGCACCATACGTTGCATAGCGGGAGGTACCCCGTGCCAGTAATAGGCAAATGTATGTTGGTAGCACCTTCAAATGACGGTTCTTCAGATTTTCTGACTAGTGTTCCATGAAAAGAATGTCGTCTTCCTCCAGGGTTTCTCCTTGCATCTCACGAATCATCTCTGTAACACTCGCGTGATGATCAAATGTACCAGTAACAAATCTAGCAGAATGCTTCTGAATTGCTTCGGTGTGTAGCGCGTCCTCTTATATTAACATATTTTGCTATTGTTATTGCTAGAAAAATCTTTATTCAGTCGGTCGTCGAAATTTTGAAATAAAAGTTGTTGTGGATGTCGCGTAATAAATATTTCGCGTGAAGCGCTGTTGCGACACAGGCAAAGATCAATTGTGGAAACTAAGCCACTGAATATCACACATAATGTTCTTAAAGAATACGGCCGACTGACTACATCAAATAAGAGGGCACGTACATTCGCGAATGAGTGGTAAAAAAAGAAAAGAAAAAAAAAGCGTTAATACTATGTAGGAAATGAGTCTTAAATACAGTTACGCTTGTACAAACTCAAATGTATGTGAACATACGAACGGGATAGAGGCACGCACATTTTGAGTGCAATCATCCACCGTGGCCTGGATAAAAAGAATTACAGTTAAATGCATTTATTCATCTTAGAACGTAAATGCGTGGACTTCGAAATTAAATGATAAGAAAGACTGCAGGTTCTGAATGTCGCGGCAAATATATTGAAATTGACGGTAGCGGCCACGAAAGGAAAAAGATGAACACATTCACGTACCTCTATTGTTGAGCAGCGTCGCCGTGAAGATCGTCACCTCCATCTAAATTCTCTGCATAAACTTAAAATAATAGTACTAATTTTCGAGAATTTCAGGAGCTGGGAACCGTAGTGTCACAAAAAACGAAATCACTCTGCTTCAAAACCACTTTCATTATTTAACACAATTTTTTCAGTAAGAAATGGCACAACACGTCTTAACACTAGGACAGGATAACAGCGAAAAGTAAGTTATTCTAAAACTAATGAACGAAGAGCGTAAAGCTTCTTTTGTTCAGCAAATGCTTTATGCACTAATCTCTGGTAGTTGAACTAGTGTCTATATATTCATTAAAAAATTTATATAATTCCTTTACAGGTGTCTTCCTTTAATGTGACGTGGTGGAGCACCCAGGCAGACGAGCACCACTCATGAATGGGTTGCATCAAAGTTCTATAAGGGCTTCCTTTTTAGTGATGATCTTTCCTCCTGTATGTTGTAAATTCTCCCTGTACAAAGTCTATGTATTCCTGTATACAGCCACGCCCTTTATTGTTGATGACATAATTAACATAATTTCCCCATAACCATAATATGGCGTTATGTTTCTGTTCCGGAAAGTAAATTTCGTATGGGAAAATTAAGTTGTTTAAGATAATTTCTCTTCTGTCGCATCGCTTAAGGAATGCGACCTGTTTCTTCACTGCATTCCATATCTCCTGATAGCCATTACAAACTAAACGATGAGTTACAGAATCGACTGCGTTTGCAATCTGCGCAGGAGTTTATGTCACATAAACCTAATGAATACAGCTTGTCATTTGTGCAAACTATATTATTTATAACACAGTACCACGCCACTTTAATATGTATAGAAAATGTTTTGTTATTGATGTTTCAGTTTCCAAGTTTTGCTCGGATACTTTAATTCCATTTTATTTCAGCCATCTTTTGTGTTAACCGCATTCATTAATATTTGCTATTCTTACCGTTTTTCTCCTCTACGGCATATTTTAAATAACTTATAATTTATCCTGTTTATGTTGACAGATGGTGCCACACGCATGCTTTCAGGTTTCAGTATCTTGAATAGTTTAGCTGTAGTACTACTCTGGTGGTCATCAATCAGTTGAATAGTCTTTTTAATAAATAATGCCATATTTTTGCTATAAATGTCAGTAAGACCAAGTCATCCATCCTCAGGTTTTAAAATAACTATAGTCATTGCCCCTGGACAAGTGCCTTTGCCACATGTATCTAAAAATTTGACTCATTATGTTTTTTGCTATTGCCTTGGGAATCGGCAGAACTTTGGCCTATGTACACTGCTTTGGACAGAATAACACAATTGACTACTTCAATCTTTTACATAATTTTCAAATTTCTAATCTGATTTAACATTAAAGCCCCCCCAGAATATGATTCGCCATTTGCTTGCAGTTAAAAGTTGTTTGAAGTGGGTTCCGTTAGAAAATCACTCCTAATGCCGTACGCTGGTCAGTTAACTTCGTCTATTCCAAGTGTATGTTGCTGAACCGTTGAATCTTAAGAAGGAACTCTCCATGTCATTTATTTCGGCACATGTCGCCCTACAATAAAGGCGTACAGTTTCTGTGAGACGTTTAATCTCTTCCTCACTTCGTATAAGAACTGCTACGCCATCAGCGTAGGCGTTCGTGACTCTACTCGTTCCTGATATTTGATTGCCCTCTAGTTCGTTATCAAGAATCCGGAACAGCGGTTCTAATACAGCTATATAAAGTAACATTGATAAGGGGCTCCCTTGTGGAATACCAATGTTAATTACAATTGGCTGGGTATGATACCCATTTATTAAAATGTTCGTTTTGATACCTTCCACAGTTTCCTTTAAAATCCCCATGTAATTTTTGTTAAAACTCGTCTGTATCATAAAAATAAATAAATACTGGTGATTGACCCTGCCGAAAGCTTTGGAAAAATATATAAAACGGAGGCTTGCTTTTGCTATGATCGTGGAAAATGTTGCTATAGTATCCTGATATTCGCTCACTGTCTTGAAAACACTTTTACCAGGACGGCATGTGTCTAAGTCTGCTTTTCATCGCCCACGCAACGATTTTATAATCGTGATTCATAAGACATATGGGCTCATTTTGGAAAGGTCTTTAACATTGGTTAATTCTTCCTTTAGAAAGAAACACATTTATACCTTCTTTGAACTCTGGGGGAACAGTTTTTCCTATCAGGACATCGTTCACCACTTCTGCAAAGGTATTGTCTATAATATACCAAAGATATGGGCAATCCGTCGGGACCTGGTGACTTCTTGACGTGGGCCCTTTTAAGTACGTCCTAAACGTCATCGCACGTCATTTCTGTAACTAAACTCCTATTTCCTTCTTCGGTTATTATATTCTGCAGACCACTCCTTCATCAGGAGTTCCCTTACAGAATGTGGTTCAAACTGACTTTTACCATATGAAACGTTGAAAAACCAATGTGTCTCAATTAAAATATCTTTGTGTTCCGTCAGAACTGCTTTGTCTTCTTTTCGCAGACTCTCGATAAAATTTCTCCTTCTGTTCTTTTCATGTTGTATCAAATGGGGAACTGACGTGTTCTCCTCCTGCACAACTGACCTAACATGCGACTTAATTTTAGGCCCTCCAACTGTGCTCGTTTAAGACTTATCAGTTTAGCCTTAACGTTCTGTATATTTATTGAAACATTTTGAGACGTTGGCTGATCGTAAAGCTTCCGCAGACAAGCGTAATAAAGTTCAATTGTATCTTTCAACCACCTTGCTCTTTCTCTTCTATAAGCCATCTAGGAAGATCGTAGCTTCCCTTTTGCACGTAATGTCCACCAGTCTACAGTATTCCAAAGTTTGTGACGTAACCGGAGAGAAGCCTGCCAAGTACAGGATATTCGCTCATCTAAATCATTGTCATGAAGCATATTAATGTTTAGTTTCCATGTGGGACGACCCCAGTATGGTTTTGTTTAGCTAATCTTATTCTACACTTTACTGCCAAGTGATCCGAAAAGGCAACAGGTATTGTTTCGACTGCACTACGTTTGTGTGCTAAGTTGCTTGTAACATATATTCTATCGATCCTGCTTTGTTACTGTGCACTGAAATACGTATATTTCACTGTCGTAGAATATTTTAATTCCCACTCATCTTTCCAACCTATATTTTTAACCAGTCCCTCAAATTCTGTGGAGGAGTTAAAATTTGGGCTTTTGATCTTTTCTATGTTCAACACAGTTCCAGTCGCCGCCAATTAAAACTTCCGTGGGATTGTCCTCAAGTAAAAATACTAAATCTTGGTCCTCTGTTTTCTAAGACTGTTCTCTGAGGATGACTAAACGTTTATTATTGTAATATTAAAAATCCGACAGCTAATACCCCGTTCAGATTCTAAACAACGAACGTCTTTCGTGTCTATTACATCCTTCACGAGGACCGCGGTACCACATGATTTTTCATGGGCAATATTTAAAAATACTTGAAATCCAGGAACATGCAAGTTTTTAATGTTCACTTCCTAAAGTAGAGCAATGTCCGTATCAGATTTATATAAAAAGTCTTTTGAAGTAGCTACCTTCGTGTCATTCTGTATTTTATTTATGTTAAGAGAAGTTACAGCATACTTTTGTTCCAAGGACATTTAAAATGTTAGAGGTAGTGACACAAATGAAGTCAGTTTAGCTCCAACTTCATGTACCATCACACTCAGATATTTGTAGCTTTGCCGTCTGCGTGTTTAGTTACCACTTCCAAAGCTTCTTCCGTTTCCTGGCCAGTCTAAAATTCTACGTCTTCCACCAAATTGTGTTTATATTCCGACCTGTCATGTCCACGTAGAGTGCCAGTTTCTCGTGCACAGTCTGTCTACAACATCGCCAAGTCGGTGTCCTGTTCCATCGCACGGTCGTCCACCTCTTTTCCACGTCCGAGTATCTGTCACAGTCTGCCTCTTATCGCGGAAGCCAGCCCCTCTGCCGCCCGGTGTGACGTCCTCGTTTCTTATTTTTGGGAGATTACTTGGGAAACAGCGAAGGCGACGCCGCTGGCGATCTTCAAGGCGAGATCGTCGGGGACTGCTTCCCATTCTTCCTGAGTGACGTGACGTCATCTCGTGTCACTCCTTTCCGTGCAGACAGTCCTGCACATTGTCTGTATTCATTTACTCGCCATAGTTCGAATCTTGGTCATTTCTTACCCCGCTCTGTTCCCTTTTCTTTATTTCATTACACATCATTCACGTGTCGCATAATTCCTGCACTGTTCCTCCTTTGTTGTGTGCCACCGGTCTCACTGGTTCGATTACATTTCGGGGGAAGATGCGCACCTCATGGAAGAGCTTGTTCGCGGTATCCTGTTCTTGTGACGACTGCTCAGTCTGATGTTCACCAGACAGCGATACAGCACAGTTCCTACAGGAATCGGACTTAATGGTGCTTACTTGAAAGTTCAATGGAGTCACTATCCGCTTGTCCTGGACAGAATGTAATTCAACATTCTGATTCGAGTCCCCTTTGCGTACCGGATTCTGCCACCTGTCCGTACAGCTCCCGTTCACGGAGATCACGAAAGACCGTGGCATCAGCGTATCACAATTTCGTACAGGTTACGGGGCTTGGAGCATCACTGGTAGGAATCTGCGGCACGAACTTTCTTCTACATTCAACACGAATATGTTCAGTAGAAATTGCACAACGCACATGTCCGAGGTTGTCCATCATAAATTACAAGAGCACGATACCAGCATACATTTATAAAAGACGGAATGTGCTTCTGAAGTTAGATTTTTACTTGCAGAACTTCGTTAAGGACAGGAAACATAAATGGTTCAAATGGCTCTAAGCTATATGAGACTTAACATCTGAGGTCATCAGTCCCCTAGACTTAGAACTACTTAAACCTAAGGACATCACACACATCCATGCCCTAGGCAGGATTCGAACCTGCGACGGTAGCAGCCGCGCGGTTCTGGACTGAAGCGCCTAGAACCGCTCGTCCACAGCGGCCGGCAAACGTAAATGGTCCCGACCATCTATCTGCAATATTCGATATGACTTCACCGTAGTCTTTTAGAGTAGAATTCTTTTCCTCAAAAGGGACTCAAACGGAAGTTCAAAAATTCTAACTCTACGAATACCCAAGCCAGCATAAGACAAAATCGTGTAACTGTTCCATCAGAATGATTGACCTTTACGACACCAGCAAACCTCTCCACAGTAGAACAGTGTATTTCGGTGGTTTCCATCTTCAGAAATACAGCATTTGTAACAAAAGGTAAGTAAATGCTAATAATATCATCTGGAAATATTCCTACTTTTTCCTGTAGCCACATCTTGTTTTCAATCGCCTTAGGTGGTACAAAATTACGGTTAAATCCGAATATAATCGTATGTTTCCTTCGATAATTTGAAATACTCATTATATCTATTCCAAAACAATATAGTAAAGCTACTAACTCAGGCTAACCTCGTACGCGGCGACACAGCCGTTGTTTACATCGAAAGAGCGCCCGACTCCGCTACAAGTCCGTCTCTCTCGGCGGCTGGCTCGGAACTTACAACTTCGGTTATGCGGGCACGCGTCAAGGACTGATCCACAGCTCCGTATGTCACGTAGTCACAACCTCTGTGATCGCACAGTTCGTGATTCTCATACAGGGGTACAAATATCACATAGTCATTTTAGGCCGTCAAGGCATGGATACATCAATAACAGTTACAAAAATGGCTCTGAGCACTATGGGACTTAACATCTGTGGTCATCAGTCCCCTAGAACTTAGAACTATTTAAACCTAACTAACCTAAGGACATCACACACATCCATGCCCGAGGCAGGATTCGAACCTGCGACCGTAGCAGTCGCGCGGTAATAACAGTTACAATTTCTGTGTTTATACAGTGTATGTGTATTTGTATGGAGTGTAGCCATGTATAGAAGTGAAACATGGACAATAACCAGTTTGGACAAGAAGAGAATAGAAGCTTTCGAAATGTGGTGCTACAGAAGAATGCTGAAGATAAGGTGGGTAGATCACGTAACTAATGAGGAGGTATTGAATAGGATTGGGGTGAAGAGAAGTTTGTGGCACAACTTGACTAGAAGAAGGGATCGGTTGGTAGGACATGTTTTGAGGCATCAAGGGATCACAAATTTAGCATTGGAGGGCAGCGTGGAGGGTAAAAATCGTAGAGGGAGACCAAGAGATGAATACACTAAGCAGATTCAGAAGGATGTAGGTTGCAGTAGGTACTGGGAGATGAAGAAGCTTGCACAGGATAGAGTAGCATGGAGAGCTGCATCAAACCAGTCTCAGGACTGAAGACCACAACAACAACAGTGTATGTATTTTCACAACACAATGTCCTTCAGTCATGCATGCAAACTTGAAGGAACATACACTGTGGGAACAACGAACTGTGTGAGTATAAAGTCTGTGGCTATGTGATATTTCGAAATTTACATCGTTAATGGAGGTGTGCTCGCATAGCTGAAGCGTTTAACACGACTGCTCGTGATAAGCGGGCAATTCGAATTCACGTCCCAGTCCGGCACAAATTTTCGTCCGTCGCAAGCAACCGACGTCAATGCATAGGTGCAGAATACGAATCTATTTGATAATATTTATTACAGCTGTAATCGATAGTGACTGTTTGGGTCTTGAGGACATTCTATTGTGAATATAGAGACGCTGTATAAACACAGAAACTGTAACCATCAACGATGTTCCGTACTGCCGTCCTTATTTGCTTTTTCCAGTTCATATTGCTTTGCAACGTTACGTATAGGTATTTGTCTGGGGTGACTGTGTCGAGCAGTATGCTACTAATGTTTAATGTTGCATTTGAACATGCAGCAGTGTTTTTTTTCTACTCATATGCATTAACATACATTGTTCTGCATTTGGGGTAAGATGTCATTCATCACACCAACCAGAAATTATCCCCCAACGGCGACACCTTCCTGTACACCGGAGCATCATCTGCGAACGGCCTCAGATATCTGTTCACCCTGTCCGCCAGATCATTTATGCATATACGTAGAAAATCGCCGGTTCTGTCATACTTTCCTGGGACACTCTTGACGATACCCTTGTCTCTGATGAACAGTCGCCGTCTGGAACAATGTACTCAATTCCATTCATAAGTCTTAGAGCCACTCATGAATCTGGAAACCTAGCTTGTATACTAGTATATTCGTTCATAGTCTGCAGTGAAGTGCCGTGTCAAACACTTACCGGAAACCTAGGAGAATGGAAAATACCTGTTGAACTTCATCCACGGCTACCAGGATATCATGTGAGGAAAAGACAAGCTGAGTTTTGCACGAGCAGTGCTTTCTAAAACAGTGTTGGTTTGTAGTCAGGAGCTTTCATCTCTCAAGGAAATATTTTGTATTCGAGCTGAGAGTATGTTCAAGAATTCTGCGTCAAACCGATAATAAGGATATTGGTCAGCAGCCGGTCGTTGTGGCCGAGCGGTTCTAGGCGCTTCAGTCCGGAACCGCGCCACACCTACGGTTGCAGGTTCGAATCCTGTCTCGGGCATGGATTTGTGTGATGTCCTTAGATTACTTAAGTTTAAGTAGTTCTACGTTCTAGGGGACTGATGATCTCATCCCATAGTGCTCAGAGCCATTTGAACCATTTTTTTGGTCAGCTATTTTGCAGGTGCTCTGTCTTACCCTTGTTGTATTCAGGAGTCTCCTGCACTTTTTTCCAGTTCCTTTGGGCCTTTGCGCTGGGTGAGAAGTTTGGGATAAATGCGAGTTAAGTAAGGGGCCAACGCTGTGGAGTACTCTCTACCAAACCGGATTTGGTGGTAAGTGAGCCGCAGCGGCTTTAATCTCGGCAACATGGCACACCGTTGGAGCCACTATCTACTTGCGTTGCCGATATCGATCTGATCGTTTGTCGCGAGCTAGGATCTCTGGTCGAGGCGTGTATTGAGATTTGGCGGGGCCTGACAGAGTGAGTTGGCTGGAGGGCACGTGGGTGCCAACTTGTTGCTTTTGGCGGACTCTGGTTGTCCGGTACGCCTCGAGAAGCTGCAAGTGGTTAAATCGGTCGGCGTAAGCCTTGCCGGCTCTCTTAAGGATTGGAAGCGGCGAGTTGCGGGAAGAGCAGCGGACGCCGCGTGCAAGCTGGTCGGGAAGTTCGCTGCCTACTTTGAAAGTTTAAATTTTACGTACCTCGAAGACCGGCTATACGGATTGGAGACAATAACACCTTGATCGGAATCCTGCAAGTAACGGCTCCTTCACACCTGAGTGAAGTGTTGTTTTCTTATTTTTGGGCACTTGATATGGCAACGCCATGTCTGTGTTATTAACGTGCCAATGGGTGATTGTCTGATCATCAGTCAGTGTAACTGATCACAGTTTGAGTTCCATGCCATATTCCATGCAGGTGTACGAGTATTCTCTGTTATAAACTGAATGGACGAAATTATATTTGTGACATAATCTGTGTCGGAGGCAAAACATCCTTTGTAGATGAGCATTCCCAAATCAGTGGATCAGCAGGCACTGATATTTCCGTTTCTAAATAACAAATAATCTTAAGGAGTGTTACGCTTGCAAATGTGCAGTCGCTTGCGTGATTAGTTGAGATTTTGCACATCTTAGGCATTCTCATCTGTAGCCTACTTTGCACAGATTACTGTTCCCTTTCGATGTGTGTTGGAAGGGTAGCTTTGGCAGCAGATGAGACGTTCCTGTTCCCTGGGCCCGGAGCAGAGACGTGTTTGCTATCAGCCGCCGTGGCAGTTCCGTCGTCGCACGACGTCTGGGTTAGCCGGCAATCTGGTGCCTCTACCAGCGTCGTGGTGGCTCAAGTTAGGTAAAGTTGATCGTTTGATACGTTGCACGATGGAATGTCACCGATTAATCGGGAACAAGTAGTCTGCTCCATTTTAAAACGTATTTTCCAATCCTGAAGTTCCTACTCGCGATACCTGCCCTTTAACTACTAGTTTAAACCTTGATCCTTATTGCTACTTCTGAGCACGTTACGCTGAAGGCCTTTTACTTATCAATATAAACTGTTGAAATTTTCCTATGATCCACAGTCATAAGCTAACTCCATTCATTGTGGACCTTGCTTGCTTGTTCCTTGTTGGCTTTGATAACCATCTGATGTAGTTCTCAGCTTACCTTGAATTTTGGGCAATTGTATTTTCATTAAAGGTCATTGTCAACGTTTCTGCTAGTTGGGAGTCACATTTAAATTGCATGTTCTCCCAGCTTATCTTGTATTTTGGGCAGTTATCTGTTTATTTCAGAATCATTATCAATGTTTATGTTGGTGTATATCAGTTGGGAGCCTCATTTAATTGTATACCGTCCCAGCTTTGAATGTATTTTGGGGGATTGTGTATTTTATTGCTGAAGGGATTTTTATTAAGGCTTATACATTGTTAACGGCTCTCCAAGAACCATGATTAGTGGCGTGACTTGTTATCCTTTCTGTATTTTGGATGGGCGTTATTCACTTGTGGAATGTGTTACCCGAGCTTGGAAATTGTTAGTACATTTAGTGGCTGTCACTGCCATTCACTTTGCTGATAAAATTGTTTGTTGAACCTGCTTGCAGCCACGCCTACTTGGTGTGACTTCTTTCGTGTTTTGAGAACTGTATACTTTCGGTTTCAAACACTGCTCTTAATGGTTTGGTTTGTATTAAGACACTATAATTCTTATTAATTTTAAGCTTTTCCGTTGTCACAATAAAATTTAAGCATTTAAATCAATATTCAACTTGATTTGATGTACATTAAAGTATGTTTCTTGATAACTATTCGCTTTATTTTGATATCCTAAAGTTATACTAGTTTAACTTATCAATATATTACATGGGTCAACGTGCCCCAGCCCCTGGGCCAACTTACCCCGAGGAAGGGGCAGATTGGCCCACTTGACATATGTCCAGTAATTATTTTTTTTAAAACTTTTTAACTCATATTTTCAAGGTTAATAATTGTGATCCAGATTCAGTAAGACTGCTCTAAATATTTAGCAATAATTTCATAAATTTAAATATGTAAAAAAAAATAATTTTTAAAAAAATATGGCCAACGTGCTCTGGTCTCCCCTACATACTTCCAGCATAGACTCCAAACCACAGCACAACTGCTTTTCTTTTGCACACACACAGACAGACCATTCTGAGAGTTGAAAGCAGCTGTAAGTGATAGATAGAATCCCAAGACTGACTGAAAATCAGTAAAAGCTAACAGCATGAGGATGCAGAAAGCAATGGAAAGCTTTACACTCAACAAACATAGTGCGTATCCTACGAATAGGAGGTCTCTTAGATATACTCATGATTACCACTTTATTTAAGAAAAGTGTAAAGTGGGGAAACTATACACTATGGGCAGGGGATGCACAATGAACCGGTTAGTTTGTTGAGGGTTAAGGGACTGAACAGCAATGTCATCAGACCTTCAGTCAAGAGATAGTTGTCTGGAGTTAGTGATGTCAGGCCTAAATTTGATCAAATTATGAAAGTATTATAAGGGTCCAGACCCAGACCCCGCAGTTGTCAGGACTGAAACATACGGGGCGTGGCGAAAAGGATCTATTCACACTTGTGCACCCAGTCGGCAGAACCAAGCACATTTCACCAGAAGTTCTGCTGCAACTCAGAAGAATCATATGCCACACATTACATCACAGGTGAGTCGACGACCCCCAGGTTCCGACAGCTGCAGCCCTTTCTGGACAACGATGGACAGATATCTCTGTGGGTCAATCTCTGAAGCACTCTCATTGAGGATGTGCATCCTAGAGACACGCCCTTCAGGTTGGCCTGAAGTACTCGTTGTCATATGAAGTCCAACTAGTGGTTTCCATTTAGGAGACAAAGGGCAGCAGGTCAGTGTTGGTTGCAGGAACGGGTCAAGCAGGAGCAGTAGCTCCCTCTCATTATGGCTGATGGTATACAGGTTCCTGATGTGGTGTCACCGCCAGACACCACACTTGCTAGGTGGTAGCTTAAATCGGCCGCGGTCCATTTAGTACATGTCGGACCCGCGTGTCGCCACTGTGTAATCGCAGACCTAGCGCCACCACCAAGGCAGGTCTCGTGATACGAGAACCAAGCACTCGCCCCAGTTGTACGAGAACCTAGCTACCGCCCAGTTGTACGAGAACCTAGCTACCGCCCAGTTGTACGAGAACCTAGCTACCGCCCAGTTGTATGAGAACCTAGCTACCGACCAGATGTACGAAGCCTTTCTCTCTCATTAGCCGAGAGACAGAATAGCCATCAGCTAAGTTAATGGCTATGAACTAGCAAGGCGCCATTGGTATCAGTGCCTATAGCTTACGAGTATTCAAGAGAGATGTATTCCAAGGACTAATAAAAAGATAAGTAATAAGCATCTACATACTTTTCTTCTTATTCATTTATAAGTTCTCATGTTCCAGACTTCACGCCCGTCTGCTTTAGCCGTGCGTGCACCATCGGCTACAGCGTTAGTCTAGAGTTCATTTTCAGCAATCTCAACTTCACGGTGTCGGCCCAGCTACCGACACAACATTTATTGGCGACGAGCAAAAGAGTTTGTATTAATTCGTTTGCAACATTGGCGACGAATTAAAGTTTTCTTTCTGATTGCTTACATTTATTTGTGTCATGGCTTCGCCACATTCTCCAGATGTACTGTCCGAATTTTATCGCTTGCAGAATCAGCAGACGCAGGCGTTACTGGATGCCCTTGGACAGCTCGTCCAGGGTCAACGTACCATTCAAACCGATGCGGCCGCCGCCGCTTCTTCGCTACCGCTGCCACTGAACGCTGTTGCACCTCCCTTTCGACCATACGTGGCAGCCGATGAGACCTGGCACGAGTGGTCTCGCCAGTTCAACTTTCATCTAGCAGCCTACAGAATTCAAGGTAAAGAGCGGCAGCCGTTTTTGCTTTCTTGTGTCGGTGTGTCCACATACCGTGTGATAGTGAAATTGTTTCCCAGACGCGACGTAGCAACTCTGTCCTACGAGGAAATTTTGTCTGCATTAGATGCCTATTTCAAAGAAACAGTTAATGTGGTTGCAAAACGGTATACGTCCTTTCGTACAAAACGTACGGCCGGTCAAACTAATAGGGAGTGGGTAGCAACATTGCAAGGACTTACTAGGGACTGTGCCTTTGAATGTGACTGTGGTCTTTCTCATTCAGATACAATGGTGCGTGATGCAATTGCACAGAACGTTTGTGATGTTCGCATACGGGAGCAAATTTTGAAACTAGTTAATCCCTCCCTTCAACAAGTGATAGACATATTGGATAGACAGGACACACTTGACTGTGCTCAGGAATCTTTTGAAACTTCGCCAGCTGTGTGTAACATTAACCGGCCCGCCGGGCGCGCTCGCGCAACGCGGCCCGGTCAACTGCCCTCGCGGCCGTCCGCACAGCTGCCGCCGCGCGCTAAGCCAGGTGTGCCGCGCCAGCACACACATGTAGTGAAATCGTGCCCGCGGTGTGCTACTAGACATTCGCGTGAACATTGCCCGTCACGCCAAGCTATTTGCTTTTTCTGCAATAAGAAAGGACATGTTCAAAGTGTTTGCCAGAAAAAGCTCCGATCAGACAATCACAATCATTCCAGGCCCTTTGCTTCGCGCCGGAATCGAACCAAGGACACTCAGGCTCGTGGACCTTCGCCTATGGACATTCATGTCGTTAATTCCACTTCGTCCAGTGACACTTTCTCTAACAGTGACTGTGATCGTCCCACAAAAACTGTGCGTCGACGTCGCCGGAAATCACGTCAATTAGCAAGTGATTCTGTACCAGTGTCTGTTCCAATTGCACAAAACAGTCGCTCTTGTCGTCAGCAGAACAATAAACTTTTTGTGGACTTAGACTTTGAAGGCAAAGTGATACCATTCCAGCTCGATACCGGAGCTGCAGTTTCATTGCTCAATCACGACACGTACAAACAACTGGGCAAACCTCCGTTGCGTTCCGCAAATGTTAAGCTAACCACATATTCAGGACAGACAATTCCTGTGTTAGGACAGTGCAGCCTTCTTGCAACATACAAGGGACAAACAAAACTTGTGTCATTTTACGTTCTTCGTTCTTCTTCTGCAGTGAACTTGTTTGGTCTAGATTTATTTAAGTTGTTTAACATGTCTATTGTAAATCAGGTCCTATCAGTGAATCAGACTGTGCCTACAGACAGTGTTTCTCGGCTGTGTGACGAATTTGCAGACATTTTTGCACCGGGCTTAGGTTGCGCTAAAAACTATGAAGCACATTTAGAACTGAAGGTAAACGCGCAACCGAAATTTTTCAGGGCGCGCAATGTTCCACACGCATTGCGTGATGAGGTCGCAAGAACGTTACACGATCTCGAATCACAGGGTGTAATTGAACGTGTGCCAGCTTCTCTCTGGGCCTCACCCTTAGTAATTTTGCCAAAACCTTCCGGAAAATTGAGACTTTGCGTGGACTTCAAGGCCACAGTGAATCCACAGCTAGTGACTGCTACTTTTCCTTTGCCCCGCCCGGAAGATCTTTTTGCTAAACTGTGCCCCGGAAAATATTTTTCGAAGTTGGACCTAGCCGATGCGTACTTGCAAATACCGGTGGACGACGAATCCCAGCGCGTATTGGTGGTTAACACGCATCTTGGATTGTACCGCTTCAAAAGACTGCCATTCGGGTGTGCATCCGCCCCTGCCTTGTTTCAGCAATATTTACAAACTATTTGTGCGTCGGTCCCTACTGCAGCAAACTATCTGGACGATATAGTGATCTCCGGACAGACAGAAGAAGATCATCTTGCGAATTTACGAACATTATTTCAGGTCTTGCGGCAAAATGGTCTTCGCTTGAGGAAGGACAAATGTGTGTTTTTTGCTCGTGACTTACCATACCTGGGACATGTCATTAATGCCCAAGGCATACATCCGAGTCCAGAGCACCTCCGTGCCATACAAGAATTGCCTTCCCCTCAAAATGTGAAACAGCTACAGAGTGTGTTGGGTAAAATTAATTATTACAATAAATATGTGTGCAATGCCTCTTCCATTTCAGCTCCGCTTCATCGCTTACGCCGTAAAGGTGTTCCGTTCGTCTGGACGACGGAATGCGAACGCGCCTTTCGCCAGTTGAAATCGGCGTTGCTTTCTAATACTTGCCTTACGCCATTCGATCCCCAGAAACCCCTTTTGTTGATGGTAGATGCATCGGATTTCGGGATCGGTGCTGTGCTTGCGCACAAAGTTGGCTCCCATGATCGCCCTATTGCCTTTGCGTCCAAATTGCTCTCGTCTGCGCAAAGAAATTATTCACAGATAGAGAAAGAAGCTTTGGCTCTCGTGTTTGGTGTTACTAAGTTCCATGATTTCTTGTATGGTCGTCACTTTACCATCATCACAGACCACAAACCTTTGACATCGCTTTTTCATCCGACCAAGCCTGTACCTCCACGTACAGCGCAGAAATTCATTCGCTGGTCTATTTTCCTCTCGCAGTACCGCTATGATATCTTGTATCGGTCTACTGCTAAGCACGGAAACGCCGATGCGTTGTCCCGTTTGCCTGTTGCTGAGGATAAAGCATTCGATTCTTCCGAACTTGCTTGCATGTTCATTGATTCGGAAACCGATGAAGTGGTCGACTCGTTTCCGATTGATTTTCGTCGTGTCGCTACAGCCACAGCTGCTGACCCTGCCCTTGCTACTGTTTTACGTTTTGTTGCTACGCAATGGCCTTTGTCAAAGTCTCGGATCGAGGATCCGTTGGTTCGCCGATTTTTTGCTCACAAGGAGAGACTTTTTGTTCGACGTGGTGTTTTGTTGTTGCGTTCTGATAATGATCAGTCCAGAGTCGTGGTCCCACGTTCGTTACAGTCCTCTGTTTTACGGCTTCTTCACCAAGGACATTGGGGTATAGTGCGAACGAAACAACTTGCTCGTCAGCACTGTACTTGGTTCGGAATCGATGCTGCGATTACGAATATGTGTTCTTCTTGCATGGCGTGTGCCGAACAACAATCCGCACCGCCGCGGAAAGTCTTTGCATGGCCAAAAGCCACTTCCCCTTGGCAACGCTTGCACATTGATTTTGCTGGTCCATTCTGGAATGCTCGATGGTTGGTTCTGGTCGATGCCTTCAGTAATTTTCCTTTTGTTGTCCGGATGTCTTCCACGACGTCCTCCGCCACCATCCAAGCGTTGTCTGCTGTCTTTTGCATTGAAGGTCTTCCGCAGACTATTGTTTCCGACAATGGCCCACAATTCATGTCCGCAGAATTTCAGTCATTCTGCCAGGCCAATGGTATTCAACATCTGACATCCGCGCCGTTTTCGCCTCAGTCCAACGGTGCCGCTGAACGATTGGTCCGGACTTTCAAGTCACAGATGTTGAAATTGAAAGAGTCGCATTCTCGGGAGGACGCATTGTTGCTCTTTTTGTCTTCGTATCGCTCTCAGCCCCGAGATGGTCGCTCGCCGGCTGAGTTGCTCCACGGTCGTCCTCATCGCACCTTGATGTCTTTGCTGCATCCGCCGCATCAGGTTCCTGTGCAGCGGCAGACTCCTGCTTTTGCTCCAGGCGACGTTGTATTTTATCGCAACTATCGAGGTTCACGGCGTTGGCTCGCAGGGCGCATTCTTCGCTGCCTCGGCCGCGCGATGTATTTGGTTTTGGGGGCCTCTGGTGAGGTGCGTCGGCATCTCAATCAGCTGCGCCTCTGTCGTCGCACGGGTTCTGCCGCTCCCCGTCTGCTTTCAGCGACGGTGCCGTCCGGTCAGCGCCCTGGGGACCCATCTACTGGCTCGCCTCATCCCCAGGTGTTACCGACGATGCCTTCCATTTTGCCCCATGGCGACGCGCCGCCGCAGCAGCAGCAGCCGCCGCCGCCGCCGCCTGTTCTCCCGCCGGCGTCGCCCGCATTCGACGCTTCGCTGCAGCCGCCAAGCGCCTCCCAGGGTCACGCGCCGCCGATCGCTTCCCGTGACCAGCTGTCCTCCGCCATGGAACTCCCGCCCGCTCCGGACCACATGACGTCATCGCGCGTCGGCTACCCCGACGCAATGGAGGTCGACCCTTCGGTACCTCCTGTCTCTTTACGGGCGCATACACCGCATGTTGACGTGCACCCTGGACTAGTTTTTCAGGCGTTTCCTAGCTCCCCTCGGACCGGATGGCCGGGTGCGGGTGGCACAGCCTCGCCTGTTGTTAGGCTCCCCACCTCATCGCATACGTCAACATGTGGTCCTCCCCACGGCGGGCGGAAGCCTTATCACACGACCGTTCGCCGATTTGCGGGGGAGGAATGTGGTGTCACCGCCAGACACCACACTTGCTAGGTGGTACCTTAAATCGGCCGCGGTCCATTTAGTACATGTCGGACCCGCGTGTCGCCACTGTGTAATCGCAGACCTAGCGCCACCACCAAGGCAGGTCTCGTGATACGAGAACCAAGCACTCGCCCCAGTTGTACGAGAACCTAGCTACCGCCCAGTTGTACGAGAACCTAGCTACCGCCCAGTTGTACGAGAACCTAGCTACCGCCCAGTTGTATGAGAACCTAGCTACCGACCAGATGTACGAAGCCTTTCTCTCTCATTAGCCGAGAGACAGAATAGCCATCAGCTAAGTTAATGGCTATGAACTAGCAAGGCGCCATTGGTATCAGTGCCTATAGCTTACGAGTATTCAAGAGAGATGTATTCCAAGGACTAATAAAAAGATAAGTAATAAGCATCTACATACTTTTCTTCTTATTCATTTATAAGTTCTCATGTTCCAGACTTCACGCCCGTCTGCTTTAGCCGTGCGTGCACCATCGGCTACAGCGTTAGTCTAGAGTTCATTTTCAGCAATCTCAACTTCACGGTGTCGGCCCAGCTACCGACACAACACCTGACCTTATTGGTCAAGCCTCCTGTAAGCCGGCAGACTGATAACAGTCTCTTCACTTCGTCAGTGATGACCTGAATGCCGGAACTGCAGCTTCCAGTGGCAAAATCTCTCCAGTAAGACTTGAGACTTGTAGACGATTATGTACACAGAGGGCCGATTGACATATCTTTCTCTGTACCACGGGACTGTTGCACCTGAGAGAGAGATTAAGAAAAGCATAGTGTTTATGTTGGCGTTCCCCATATGCTTTACCGTGATGGGAGTAGCAGTGGCATTTAGTTTTCTTGTGTGGTCAGCTCTGCTGGTAACTTCGTCTTTCAGATGCTCTTTTCTGCTCAGTCACTGGCTGAATAGTTACTTTTGCTTTATAACTGGGCTTTCTTGTGTGACTCCGCTCTGTCACCAGTATGACGATATCTTTCTATTGCCATGACGTACTGCGCTTCACTTGCGTATTGGGCCATCACCCAGTTCCGTGTGTCACAATGGCTTCTGTGTTTGCCTCGGGCTGCTCAGACTCCTCCTAGGTGGCAGTTTGCCGGTCATTGATTCAGGTTGCATGACTTCTGGTGTTGCGAGTGAAGAACTTAAACAAATTTTTAGTGTTAGTATGTGATAATATTCTGGGGTGCACATCTCAAAAAATTCGCCTCGAATTTTTCAGCTTAGAATATCTCCATTACAATTTCATCATCCATATTTCACGGTACCTTTTATACACTACTGGCCATTAAAATTGCTACACCAAGAAGAAATGCAGATGATAAACGGGTATTCATTCGACAAATATGTTACACTAGAACTGAAATGTGATTACATTTGGGAGCATAGATCCAGAGAAATCAGTACCCAGAACAACCACCTCTGGCCGTAATAACGGCCTTGATACGCCTGGGCATTGAGTCCAACAGAGCCAGTTGCTCGGACACCATTGACCAAACGTCTTCCATTGGTGAGAGATGTGGAGAATGTGCTGGCCAGGGCAACAGTCGAACATTTTCTGTATCCAGAAAGGCCCATACAGGACCTGCAACATGCGGTCGTGCATTATCCTGCTGAAATGTAGGGTTTCGCAGGAATCAAATGTAGGGTACAGCCACAGGTCGTAACACATCTGAAATGTAACGTCCACTGTTCAAAGTGCCATCAATGTGAACAAGAGGTGACCGAGACATGTAACCAATGGCACCCCATACCATCACGCCGGGTGATACGCCAGTATGGCGATGACGAATACACACTTCCAATGTGCGTTCACCGCAGTGTCCCCAAACACGGATGCGACCATCACGATGCTGTAAACAGAACCTGGATTCATCTGAAAAAATTACGTTTCGCCATTCGTGCACCCAGGTTTGTTGTTGAGTACACCATCAGAGGCGCTCCTGTCTGTGATGCAGCGTCAAGGGTAACCGCAGCCATGGTCTCGGAGCTGATAGTTCATGCTGCTGCAAACGTCGTCGAACTGTTCATGCAGCTGGTTGTCGTCTTGCAAACGTCCCCATCTGTTGACTCAGGGATCAAGACGTGGCTGCACAATCCGTTAGAGCCATATGGATAAGATGCTTGTCATCTCGACTGCTAGTGATACGAGGCCGTTGGGATCCAGCACAGCGTTCCGTATTACCCTTCTGAACCCACCGATTCCATATTCTGCTAACAGTCATTGGGTCTCGACCAATGCGAGCAGCAATGTTGCGACACGATAAACCACAATCACAACAGGCTGGAATCCGACCTTTATCAAAGTCGGAAACGTGATGGTATGCACTTCTCCTCCTTACACGAGGCATCACAACAAGGTTTCACCAGGCAACGCCGGTCAACTGCTGTTTGTGTATGAGAAATCGATTGGAAAATTTCCTCATGTCAGCACGTTATAGGTGTCGCCACCAGCGCCAACCTTGTGTGAATGCTCTGAAAAGCTAATCATTTGCATATCACAGCATCTTCTTCCTGTCAGTTAAATTTCGCGTCTGTAGCACATCATGGTGGTGTAGCAATTTTAATGGCCAGTAGTGTACATTGTCCCCTGTGCGCACAGATCTCAATTATATGATTAGTTGGATTGACCCTTTCTTCTAAAATGTTATTCTCTACGTTCAACTCATCAAGTTAAGCACCTTGGTCCTTATCAAAGCTATTCCTTACTCGCTAGTAAAAATTCCATGTAATTATAAGGGTATGTAATCGTCTACACGTGATGTTTTACTAGTTCCTAGCTTGATTTACGAAGCAATCAATGGGTATTAAGAGCACTGCTGTACTGACTTTCGTTTGAAACAGAAGTGGATTGCGCAAGCAGAAGCACTACGGTGCTGAACGATGTCATGCTCATAGTTGTGGTACTGTGACATTGGCTATCATGATACTGCTCTGTCTGCCAGAAAATTTTCTCTGCTGTAATGCTCCTTTTCTGTGTTGCTACTAAAGTCTGGTTTAAAGTAGTTGTCACTTGATGTTTGCGCTGCGAAGTTGCGGCGCTGTCGCGTCAAACACTGGCTGGAGGCAACCGCCTCAGCGCATCGCTACCCCCGGCGATAGAAAATCGTTTGAAAGTTTGTATCTTCTACAAAAAGTAAGTAAAACATTACAAACCCACATATGATGTATATCTCTACAATGTCTCTCAATCTGTCAAATATCTATTTTTAATTTTAATTAGGACAAGAGTTACGTTAATTTGTTTGAAACCATTTAAATTCTCGATTTCGCAAACAGATTCTAACTTATCATGTCATTACTGAAAAACTATTGGTGTCACAGCAAAATATATTTTTTCCTTTCATTACCAAAATCATGCACTCGGCAAAGAGTCCTTAAAAGTTTTTGTAGTGCATTACGTTCCCTGTATACAAATTTCTGAACACAGCATTTTTAAGCAACCCTGTCAGTACTGAAGTCGAAACAAGTATGACGTTTAAAATCTCTATCTCCTATAAATATTATGTAAATATTTTGAAATTTAAGTATAGTATCGGTCTCAGTGGTATCTATAAGCATATCAAATACTTTTCTTAATTTTAATTAGGGCCGTTGTTACAGTAACTATTGAAGTGTGAGAAATTTTCGCATCCGGAAACTATTACACACATTGAATAACATCTTACTGTATATACAAAATGAAATAGAATGAAAATTCAGTCTAACTTACCGTAAGGAGATGACGAGAGTTGGCCAAACAGTATTTCTTAGTCTCACAACAAGAATAAGAATTAATCGAAACAAATTCACAAACACAATATTTAATGGCAGTAAGTACACTACACACTAATCAGACAATGCGAAAATACCGCTTAATTCAGAGTCAGTGGAACTATCCGTGTCGCTGCTCGTATTGACAGATATAATAAAGTCTTCCACACTTTGTTGTAAGATACCTTCATTGTTCCATGCGTCCTTTCACGTGATGTACTACCTTCTGCCAGTCTTCCGATGTCACAATTTCAACTGCCTCTTTCAAAAGGCGTTCCACTTCGGTTAATGTGAATTTCTAATTTTCTGCAGCAATATGCCGTTTAACCTGAGCCCAAATCAGCTCTATTGCGTTGAAATGGCAATGGTAAGGAGGCAATCCGAGCACTTTATGCCCGTATTTTTTTGCTACTTCATCCACAATGTAAATCGGGTTCTTTGGCTTGTGTTGCGATACAAGTTCTAATAATTCTGCCGTTGTCAAATTACTGTCGAACTGTACCTTATGTTTCTGTAAGCATCTAACAATGTCGTTTTTCCTCGTTGCCTTTGTGGGTGCTTTATCTTGTATTACTGAGTGATAAGGAGCGTTATCCATAACAATGATAGAGATTTTGTTAAGTTCTGGAGCACACAGTCTTCAAACCATTTCACAAAAGTATTGTGGTTCATCTCTTCGTGGTAATCGGAGGTCTTATTTGAACTGAATAGCAGCAGACAATTTGGAATGAAACCTTTTGAATTTTCGGCATGAGCTACAATTATCCTTTTTCCTCTGCCGATCGGAGCTGCCATTCTACCGCCATTCTGTCCAGCCGTTTTTTTAAAACTGTGTCCTGCATTCACACACGTTTCATCAAGCCAAACGATATCATCAAAATTTGTCCCCACTAATTCCCTAAGAAAGCGGCATCGCCAGGCTGCAATATCTTGGCGTTCCATTAGTAACTTTCTACCAGAGATGGATTCATAGCAGAATCGTAACATTTTCACGACTCGTAACAAAGACGATTTACTACCTTGCAACAGGTCAGCCGCTGTGAAGGTAGCATGTAGATTTTTTGAGTGTTGGATACTCCTTCCTCGAATAAAATGCGTATATTTGATGACGAATGGCATCTTCCTGAAAAGAGTAAAGTATTGTGACTCTCTTCTCTAGTCGCCTCTTTTTCCCAGGTGTCTTCAATTTAGATGATTCACTTGAGCCTTCTTTCGTGAATTTCTTCTTGCAGATTCTTATTACTGATCGTTCGCTAACTTGCAGAGCAACTGCATTTCGCTCCACCACCTTATCCAAAGGAACGAGAGGCCGTCCTGCATCCCTCTCTCTCTCTCAAAATACTCCTTTAAGGAACACACGTATTCACGCGCCTGACTGCGTATAACGACGCCATGTCCGCCACTTTTTGGAGGTTTCCGAGGAGTGTGCAGCCTCGGCCTCCGTCTCTTGCGACTGCTTTCATCAGACATCATAAACACGCGAAGCTACAAGTCACTCAAATCTCTCACCCGCACGTCTACAACGGCTCGCTGAGGACTGGCTGGCACAATGCCTTAATCAGCTCAGCAGAGCGAAGTGGCAACGCAGTGGTAGCCTAGAGCGCCGGCTGCCATTGGTTTATTGGTGGCGGGAGCCCTGCAGTCCGTTGCCTGTGAAGTGACAACTAGTTTAAATAATAGTATAGTTAACTGAGTAAGAGTAAGACGTCTGAATTTAGGGTCTTATTCAGGAAGGTTGAATTTTTGGGTAGGCAGCACATCTGCTGGCTTCTTGGACCACTACAACATAGACTGTGTCCACATAAGTGTGGTTGTACTAGTGGCTGCAGTTAGTAGAAGAAATGTGCCTGCTATGTCAAGAGCCATACAATTTATTACTATTCTGCTATTCTGTAACTCCATTCTAGCCATGCTTTTTGGTTTACATAACAAGTTACAGTTACTATTTCCGGTGGAAAAACTGAGAAGACCCAGTGTGTGTCCACGCTCTGAAATTGTGGCTGTAGCATTAACACTTCCCTTTGACATTCATTCATTTCAGTATGTCTTAAGTATCTCGCATGTTTGTACACCATTCTGTATCATTTTATTCGGGCAGATCAAAATACTTACTGTCTGGCATCCCAGTAAGTCTTCCAACATCATCAGAGTGTAGCTCTCCCTTTGCTCTGTAATTATTAGTACTTCCTTGGTTGGTACATGTACCAATTTCCCTGCAGTTTTCCACTTCACTTCTCCAGGATCGACATTCGGTTTTGGACCTGAGAGACAGGAACCTTTATCACTTCTTAACCCTCTGGCAAAAGGCGGGGTTAGTCAGAGAAAACTATAGAACCCTCACATACAAAAGTAATATTGACGTGAACAAAGAGGGATAGTAAACAAACACCCAAAACACACTACGAACGGAATGACAATAAGAATTTCAGTACTTCCCAACATCCTAGTACGAACAGATGCAGTAGAGTACAATGAAACTGTATTCTCAACTCCCATGTATCAGTGTAGTCAAAGTGCACAGGGCATATCGGACGTATTTCATTCACAATTCACTTGTTCCTTCTTCGCCTTCCTAGGTTTTATATTCTACACTACAGATGGTAACTGTGCTTCAGCCAAGACGTCCACAGCTGCCTTAAGTGGCTTAACTCGCCCCACATGAACAATCAAAGTTTTTGTTGGCATCTATATCTTAATTTTGGCAGTTGATGTCAATTCCACTACTTGGTAAGGTCCATGGTATTTCTTTGTTTTACCCTTAAGTGGTTAATGGCTTGGGCACCATTTTCCACTGGCCAATCACATACCGTGGAAACTTTCCCATATGTTGTCCCATCTGCTCATGGTGCTCTAAATGCTTTCATAAGAGCCAGTTTCACTTGTTGACAAATGTATTGCTACCTTATCATGAATTGTTTCACTGATTCAGCATCAGTTTCAAGTTTTGGTTTCATCACTTCAAGATGAAAGCATTTTTCTCCCATATATTTCCTTATATGGCAAAAGACCGGTAGCCATGTGAATTTTGGAAATGCATGCTGTGGCTGCATAATTTAGGTACACATCTTGATTGTTAAGATTCCTATTAACATAATTGTTCAACATCTTTGAAATCGCATGATGAACACATTCTGTTCTCCGTCGGCTTGCGAATGAAAGTTTCTTGTGAGTTTGCTTGTTGGCCAGAGATTTGAAACATCATGATATATTGTGAGAAATGGTCTATTATAGGCAATAGTTACCTGTTTCCTGCTGGTTCCCTATTAAAAGGGCTTAAAATTTCCACCCGTAAGATATGAAAAGGTTGGGACACTTCTGACAGCCTTCTCAACAAACACAGTCAATGGCTGAGATCTGTTCATTGCACATATGGTAAACAGTTCCTTACATATTTCTCGACATCTCTTTTCCTGGCCCTCCACCAAAATTTCTCAGCAACCCATTCATCAGTGCAAATTTTGTGCACCATTATGCCCAACAACTAAACCTCATTGCAGAGTGCCATGTAGTACAACACAAAGAACTTAGAATATTTTTTAGCAATTTACATGTATTCTCTACTTTCTTCTCAAAGCCAGTGAAAAGAACTGCTGTACACGATAATGTTGAGAAGAAACATACTGGTATTCCAAGAAATACTGACACCAGTTGGAATCTTAAAATGTTTAGGCACCATATTTAAGAATAAGAAAGAAATAACTGAGTGCCTTGGGATCATTGAGAACGATGATAGCAATGATTACTCAACATCCAGAAAAACAGTTGGACATCTCGAAATTCTCAACAACGACCAAGAGTTTCTCTTTTTCTTGAATTTTTCATTAAGGTCATGCCACACTGCAACATTTTGTTCAATCAGTTGCAGCATAGAGATTTTAAGGGTGTGAAAGATCTAAAGAATGTCTCTGACTTCAAGTGAGTGGTACAGTTGACAAGAAATTTTCTTAATCATGGTCATCGCTGGCATAATGAAAAAGGGAATGAAGACATCCCTGATCCTGTTTTGTAGTCTCTTGTAAAACTGTTGCAAAGGGAGTCTGTGACCCTGTTGTGGCTCACACTGACTAGTGTTTCACATTTCGCAATCACTTGTCAGCAGCTAATTTTATTCCAACCCAGTACATTTCTGAAACACAAGCTCTTGTTAAACAACAAAGAATTTTGGACTACAGTTGAATTATTTACATAAATGGGAAAGAACTGTGACAGGCATTGAAAGTCATATACAGTAGAAATAATTTACAAACTGCAAATTGAGCTTGAATACTTCTGAAGTGTGTGACTCTTCTAACTCTCCCAGCAGATATGTAGTAAATAGTTTTCACAAGTCTGCCACCGTATGACATTGTGCAAATTCCACAATATTTCCTTGGAGCAACTGTCCAACATCATCAGGTGCTTCAACCTTGCTGGTGGCTAGGTGCTACTGATGGTATCTCCACATCGATGCTGCTCAGTGCACCCCCCCCCCCCCCTCCCCCGTCCCCACCTCCAGTTTCTTGTTGTTGCTACTGTCCGTGATGGTGAAGTCTCTTTTCAGAAGATTCGAGAGGAGTAAGATTTACAATAAACATTTTGCTTATATTTTCTCGCACAGCAGGATCCAGTTCTTCACGTCTAGGGGTCTGATACTTGAAGCTGAAATTCTCACATTTTAGGTTCTCGTTCAACTGATGTAAATAATTTTGAAGAATGTCTTTGCAGATTTTTGTTTTCATGATAGTTTTCTGTCTCAAATTTTACTATCTCACTCTGTCTTTTGAATTTTCACACTAACAAAGCTGAAACTACATTATTCGTCCAAAATACAAAAATATGTCTGATGACATCAAGGCATGCTTACTACTACTTCACTCTGAGGTAACAACAGTATTCCAAAGGATTTACAATTTTTCTTGACAAATGAATTTGTATTAGTTTACAATATTATTTTATAAATGAATCCAGAAATAAACCTAATAAACAGAACTAGATTGCATAGTTAATAATAGAAGATCTGTGGAATATACTGTCAAAAGACAAATGACACAAATTCATAATGACAACATTAGAACACTAAACTATAGAAATAAATGCAGAGACAATATACATTACTAGAATTAAAAATAGCAAGTTTACATCTATAAAGTCATACTTTCAAAATCATTAAAAGAGGAGAAACTAAGCGTATGAAGAATGAGCCAAATCTAAAAAGTCACAACGATGGGTACAGACCAGAAGAATATACTCAATCATGAGTAGGAACATAGCACAAAATCTATCAGCCACATAAACCAGAGTATGTAAGGATATGTTGACTCATGAAGGGCGAAAATAATGAAAAAATATTAAGGCCTAAGCTTAAGAAGTGGGGACTGAGCCATGAATCCGCACCACACTGGGTACAAACCAACAGAAATGTTTTGACGCAACAAAATGAATAAATTTCATAATCATATATCAATAAGTTTAATCATATATAAAGAATAATTATAGGAAGCATCTGGCCTCAATCAGTAGTTCCACATCCTGAGTACACACACACAGTCGCAATGACCAGGGCAACCCAAAAAAAAGTATGAGTTTGTCCACAACTCAAGTTCCAATCAGATACAATAATACAGTACTCAGGATAAATATAGGCAATCAGAGCCATAAATAGCTTTGAATCATAACACAATTGAGTAGCTTGAAGACAAAAATCATTGTGTGAAATCGGTAATGTGTACATCTTGTCATACTGTCTATACTCCTAAATATCTTCCACACTATTTGCTAATTGTTCATATAAACTAACCTATGTACACAAAAGTCTAGAAGATTCATTTAGAGTTGATAAAAAGAAATACATAATGAGTGCTGAGATAAGAAAATTCATTGAAATGTAAGACTACTAACCTAATAGTATCTCAATCCATATCAAGCTTACTAACCACCAGCAAAACCTCCACTTCAACAGCTGATACCTATTCCATACCAAGAAGTCCCTTCCGTACAGCCTAACTACCTGTGGTTGTCACATCTGTAGTGACGAGCAGTCCCTCTCAAAATATACTGAGGGTCTCACAGAAGCCTTCACTGACCATAATTATCTTCTCAACCTTGTACAAAAACAAATCTCCTGTGCCTTATCTTTCCAGTCTCCCACCACCATCTGGTTACAGAGGAGCATTCCCCTCGTAACTCAGTACCACCCAGGACTAGAGTAACTGAATTATATTCTCTGACAGGGTTTCAATTACCTCTCGTTGTACCCTGAAATGAGAAATGTCCTGCTCACTATCCTTCCCACCCCTCCCACAGTGGTATTCCACCATCCACTGAACCTACATGAGCTGCTAACCCTCTGACTGAACACGCTGAGCTACCGTGCCGGCATCTCATAGTGCATACCTCTGTAATAGACCTAGATGCAAGACCTGTCTCATAAATCCTCCAATAACTAACTATTCCAGTCCAGTCACTAACATCACCTATACCATCAAAGCCTGGGCCACCTGTGAAGCCAGTCATGTGGTCTACAAGGTAAGCTGCAACCACTGTGCTGCATTCTATGGAGGCATGACAACCAACAAGCTGTCTGTCCGCATGATTGGTAACCAACAAACTGTGGCCAAGGAACAAGTTGACCACCCTGTTGCTGAACACACTGCCAAACATGATATCCTCCATTTCAATGACTGCTTCACAGCCTGTGCCATATGGATCCTTCCCACTAACACCAGCTTTTCTGAATTGGGCAGGTGGAAACTTACCATGTAATACATCCTAAGTTCCCATAACTCTCCTGGCCTCAACCTTCGTCAGTCACTGTCCTCACCCATCCAGCACCCTCCCTGTTCCCATTCCAGCACTACACAGCCATCACTACACCACCATGCCCAGTCTTTTTATTTCTCCCCTTTACTTGCCCCCCTCCCCACATCACCCCTGCCCTACGTCTAACCTGCAGCACTTCCCTTTCTGCCACACCCACCATTCTATCCCTCCCCATTCCCGCTCCAGCCTCCTCCTTACCCCCAACCTTGTCACCACTCCCATCATGCACTGCAGTTGATGAAGGCCTTAACAGCCAAAAGCTATAATTGTGAGAATCTTTTGTTGTGCCTATCTCTGACTCAGCACCTCTGCTATAAGGTGAGTAGCAACTTACCTTCTCATAATATTGTTACATTCCAGCCTGGATTTTCCACTGTTTGATTTTAACCTAACAATGTTTAATTTTATCAGATTCTGAAAATGATTTACAATGTGGTTCACAGAAGGTACTCTTGAACTTCTTTTAAGTTTCCACAAAACTAATCATCCGTGATTCACACACCAAAAAAACATTTTGCATCATCCCAGTTCCCAGAACTCCTGAAGATAGAGGTTGACTGTGGATATTGTATCACAGACACAGTCCCTTTGACTGTTCAGAGATGTCACTAAACCCATCCAAGGATGTAAACAACCATGCATGAGCACTGCCTATTAGACAGAGGGGTCCGACTGTCGATCAATTCCAGTCATTCCACCAGGAAGGAGGTACATGACTTGTGTTATCTGTAGCTCAACCATGCCCAGACTGTCAATACCATGGTTCAATCATGTCCACATTGTTACTTTGTGCCAGGAGTGCTCTCAACAAGGGAAGTGTCCAGGCATCTCGAAGTGAACCAAAGTGATGTTGTTCAGACATGGAGGAGATACAGAGAGACAGGAACTGTCGATGACATGCTTTGCTCAGGCCCTCCAAGAGCTACTACTGCAGTGGATGACCATTACCTACGGATTATGGCAAAGAGGAACCCTGACATCAATGCCACTACGTTGAATAATGTTTCTCGTGCTGCCACAGGATGTTGTATTATGATTCTAACTGTGCACAATAGACTGCATCACAAACAACTTCACTCCGACATCCATCATGAGATCCATCTTTTGCAATCACGACACATTGCAGTGCAGCACACGTGGGCTCTAAAACATGCCAAATAGACTGCTCAGGACTAGCATCACATTTTCTTCACCTATGATTGTCGCATTTGCTTTCAATCACACAATCATCAGAGACGTGTTTGGAGGCAACTCAGTCACGCTGAATGCCTTAGACACACTATCCAATGAGTGCAGCAAGGTGGAGGCTCCCTGATGTTTTAGGGTGGCATTATGTGGGGCTGACGTATGCCGTTGGCAGTTATGGAAGGTGCCATAATGGTTGTACGATATGTGAATCCCATCCTGTGACTGATAGAGCAACCATATTGGCAGCATATTGGTCATCTTCATGGATGACAGTTCACACCCCCATTGTGCACATATTGTGAATGACTTCCTTCAGGATGACATCGCTCAACTAGAGTGGCCAGCATGTTCCCAGCACATGAACCCTATTGAACATGCCTAGGATAGTTTGAAAAGGGCTGTTTATGGATGATGTGACCCACCAACCACTCTGAGGAATCTACACTGGAGTGCCATTGAGGAGTGGGACTAACTGGATCAACAGTGCCTTGATGAACTTGTGGATAGTATACCACGATGAATACAGGCATGCATCAATGCAGGAGGATGTGCTACTGGGTATTAGCGGTACCAGTGTGTACAGCAATCTGGACCACCATCTCTGAAGGTCTTGCCGTATGGTGGTACAACATGCAATGTGTGGTTTTCATGAGCAATAAAAAGGGCAGAAATGATGTTTATGTTGATCTCTATTCCAGTTTTCTGTACAGATTCCGGAAGTCTCAGGACCAAGGTGATGCAAAACTTTTTTGATGTGTGTAGAAGCATCCTTTCACAGCATTATTTTAAGTTACATAATGTATTGGGGAGTTAATCCTCTACCTGAGGAAACATACTTTTATGTCGAATAACTCTGTCCACAGCAGTAACGACTTTTCTGGATAAATAGCTCCATGAATTCCTCATACAGGATAATTTCTTGGCTAACAATTTACAAATTTCAGCAACAACACTGATGTAGTTGACAGATGCTTGTAAGTTGGCTGGACCAGCAAGGATTCAGCCATATGGGAATGTGGTAGCGGATCCATCCACAGCTTTTCATTTCCTCCCTAGATTTCTCATCAAACACTCCAACAGATATATTACTTCATGTCTAGAATTCACATCAAATCCTGAAACATTGTTTTGTGTGCTAGGTATGCTGTTCAATACCTCCCTCACATCACATGGCATATGCTCTGCTTACTTATATTGAAAAAACAAGTATACAGGGATTATGTCAGAATGGATTAAATAGTGTTCACATATGAGACTTTAATAAATAGAGCTAAATGCAATGAAAAATGAGCTAATAAAGTGATATACACAGATATACTAAGATGCTGTTCCTAATTTTTATAGTACAGATGAATAAAATGAGTCTTTACTCAATTTACCAGAACACCCATGACTTTACCCAAAAGAGTTTATGACAAATTTAATTATTCTCTGGAGTGTTCATGGGAATAATAATAATATTTAACACTAATAGTATTCCAAGGTAAGAAAATTTATTATTAGATATTTCATGGCATTATCCCATTTCAAAATTGTGAAAGGATCTACTCATTTAGTCTCATGTCATATATGTATCAAATTCTAAAGCACAAATCTATAAAAAAAACATAATTATATAGTTGTAAGAACCAGCAAATATAGTGTGGCATAGATTTAAACTCAGTCAAAGGATAAGACAGAACTTTAGATATCACATGATCTTACATAGTACACTCCTCATAAACAAAATAGAATTATATAGTTGTATGAACCTGCAAATATAGTAAATATTTTCTTCCAGACTAGGGGTCACTATGCATCCATGTTCAAAAGTCTTGTCATCTATACTAAAAGTTAATAGTACCTGAGATTTTACTAATTTGCTTTGCTTACCAATAATTTCTCTTATCTTAGTATACTTGATCTTGTCCTTAAATTGTTCAGATATACCACAAATCAGGCTACCTGAATCAATCAAACAGTTACCTTCTCATTGAACAATCTTAATTTCAATATAAGGACACCCAAAATCTAGATCATTTTCTCTGTCATCAGACACTTCATGCAAAAGATCACTTTCAATTTCATCCACACTGTCTTCACAGGGTTTCGTACCATTACTTTGGTTAGTCATGTTCAGGTAAAGGTTGAACACAGTGAACAGATTCCACGGCACAACTAACATCACTTGTTATAGAAGGAACACAAAACATATTATCATCAAAATTACACTTCGTGCTTAGATCCTTTTTCACTTTATTCCACCAATTGGGATACAAATTCTGAATAACCACAACTAACTTATTCCGGAATGCACATTTATCTATGTTATCATCAATCTGGACCCAGAAAAATTTCAAAAACTTTTCACCTTTATTCTCTAGACTCACAGATACCTCACCTTTACTGTTCGGATCATTACTCTGCATGACATTAATGAAAAACTGTTTTGACTAGAGTGATATTGCATGACCCTCACTTACAATATCACATACAACACTTACCTTACCTTTACTGTCAACATCATTTACAAATAACTCTGAAACTACATTATTCTTAAATTCCACAAATCTCTGATACTCATCATCATCATATTCCTCGAAAACAACATCACTAACACTACAAGTCTCATTTCCATCAAAGTCACTTACATCACCTACATTCATATGCAATAAGCCACCAGTCTCAGACTTACCAATCTCAGTTTTTTTCACAGCTCTCAGTGACATCTACATCAAAAACATCATTTAGTTGAGATCCAATGTAGTCATCACCTGATTTACATACATCAACAACACTGTTTTCTCACAAAGAGAATAAATCATTACTACATACTACATAGAAATTCCCATGACTCTCACGTTCTGGCTTGTGATTAGCACCGGCATCATCATAATAAATCATAGTATCCCAAAAATTGTGATCAAAATATAAATTAGAAATCTGATTTTCCTTCTGTTGAATTTCAGATACATGTGACATATCACTAACACTGTTATCTTGCAGAATTTTTGTTTTCACAATATTTTATTGTCCCAAATTTTATTATCCCACACTGTATTTTCAATTTTTACATTAACAAAGCCAAAATTACATAGTTCATCCAAAATACAAAAATACATCTGATCACATTGGAGGTATGCTTTCTACTACTTCACTCTGCAGTAATTACAATATTCCAAAGAGTTTAAAGTTTTTCTTGACAAATGAATTTCTATTAGTTTCCATTATTATTTTATAAATGAATCGAAAAGTAAATGTAATAAACAGTACTAGATTGTGTAATTAATAATAGAAATTTTAAGTGTGCCAAATATTTTGTAATTCCAAATGTTTCTAAAAAGAACTTCAACTGTACAGCTAGTACATATTAATTGTAACAACAAAAACAGAATAATTCCTTTTCATAAATTTCAGCTTGAAATATAATTTATTGTTTATAAAATTATATGAAATTTGTTAGAAAAACAAGTGAGATAATACTGGTCTGTCCAAAATTCGAGAAATCTTTCTGGTATCGACTGCTGCTATTGAGGAAATGTAATGCTAGGGGAGGAGGTCCCTTGTATATAGAACAAGCATGCAAAGACTGCGCAGGCATGGAAATCATGAAGGCACTATGATTGCAGAGCGGTCCTCCTGCGTGTGTGCTGTATGCTATGTTTACTAAATACAGTGTGGCCAGACGTCACTCGCTAAAAACTGTACTAGACCAATATTAATTTACTTGTCATCATCTAATAGCAGCCAATGCAGGGTTCCAGGCTGTTCTTAGTTGAAATCCCACATCCCTCTTGATGAGAATATTAGCTGTACACACAGGTATTGCTTCCTCAATGACACAGTCCCAGAAATATGATGCCAGAGATAAAACTTTCATTTTTTCATAAACCATATGATGTCCTGTATTCAGACAGTGTTCTGCAATTGCCAACTTTTCTGGTGGACGTAGGTGTGTATGATGCTGATGTTCATCACAGCATTTTTGTACTGTGTGACATGACTGGCCTACATATGCATGGCGCCATCTATCTGCAAATCATAGAGCATGTGTGATTTTCATGCCTATGCATTCTTCGCACGTGTGTTCTACATACAGGTCGTTGATGAGCAGATATTGTCAGATGTACCTAGCCACCAGCAAAGTGTCTGAACTGTATCCAAGAGAATAATTCAGAAACTGTTTTACTACCATCAGTGAAACTTCTATGAATTAATTGCACAATACCAATGAAAACAGCAGAAAGTGAAAAGTGTTCCTCCACACTTAAAAGAATAAAGGGTTTCACTAGAAATGCAATCAAGGAAGAGAGACTGAGTGTATAGTTTATGTGGTATATAGAGAAAAATTTTGAATGTGCATAATTTTAATTAGCTTGTAATTGATCTCTTTGCTGAAGGGAAGGACAGGAGAATGGACTTTGTCTGCAAACCTATTAATTAAGGCAACGGCCTTGCTGCAGTGGATACACCGGTTCCTGTCAGATCACTGAAGTTAAGTGCTGTCAGGGGTTGCCGGCACTTGGATGGGTGACCATCTAGGCTGTCATGCACTGTTGCCATTTTTCAGGGTGCACTCAGCCTCATGATGCCAATTGAGGAGCTAATCGACTGAATAGTAGCGGCTCCAATCAAAGAAAACCATTAGAATGACTGGGAGAGTGGTATGCTGACCACACTCCCCTCCTATCCGCATCCTCAGCTGAGGATGACATGGTGGTCAGATGGTCCCAATGGGACACTTGTGGCCTAAAGATGGAATGCTATTAATTAAGGTAAGAACATCATTTTAATTTTACTCCACATATTACTGTCTTGTCTGCATAAAATGTTAAAAAGTGTATTTATGTGCATAATTTTTTAAATTTTGGTATCTGAGTAAGAAAGGGTGTTGATATATTTATATTACATCACTTGCTAATGCAGTAAATGCTTTATTTTTCCCACTAAACGAATGTTATGTAGACACAAAATGTTGCATCCAATCGTTTGGACAGATCTTCGTCTATAGTCCACTTGCCACCACTGCTTTAATGTGGAGTATCTGAGAAGAAATCCATTTTCACAGAGAAAGAGCTCAACTGTCTGACACTCTTCTGCCAATATGAGAGGCAAAGAATCCTGAAGACCATGGTTAGCATGGAGAGCCAGAAGGATGGGACACTCCACCAGGTTGTGAGCTACTGTCTGTAAGGCTTTGCAATCAGAACTTGGGGGTGGCTTATTACATAAAATTAAACTATGGGTTAATCTGGTATGTCCAATGTGGAGGCAATATCAGATGATGGATTGTTTCTGGGAGGAGTAGAAAAAGAAGTGCTGTGAAGCAGTCTCCTTCACATTACAGAGATCATTAGAGGCTAAAGTAGCCATCAAATGTTGTCCCATCTCTGGAAGAGAAGAAGTCTTATTTGCATCCATAAATCTGCTCCTACGTTCATCAAGGGAAATAAATGTGGGGCAAGTAACTACTTCTCTAGCCAAATGGCCAGTTCATTCTCTGGGATACCAAGATCACTTAGCACCCAGAGAAAGATAGATGAGCAGGCAGAATGACTAAGGTCAGAGGGAATATCATGAATGGCAGATATCACAAGGTGACAAGAGTAAATTAAACAAATAGGCTGGAGATTGGTCATGGAGTCACTAAAAATTAAAACACAGTTGAGAGGTCTGTTTAATAAAACATAGAACTCTTTTAAGGAGTATCACTGCAAGCAACAAATGTTGTTCCTGACCAGCAGGACATGTAAAATAGTACATCAATCTATTAATAGTTTTAGAGTTTTTCAGTGTAAATGATGGAAGCATCCTGACACTCTTGAAAAACTGAGAGGAGTGGGTGCTGAAAGATTATGGGCATGACTGAAACTTTAGATCTTGAGATAGATCTGTTCTAATTTGTGGACTGGGTGCTAAACAATGTGGAGAGGGAGTGGGGGGGGGGGGGGGGGGGGCATTTTGCAGGATAACATTGAGGGCACACTCTATGAAGAGCAGGTGGAGATACTAGCAGAAAGCCTCCTGGTGTATTACAATTCGTAACCCCACTGGATGAAGAGTATCAGGGACTTGATGGCTCTTGAATTCCAAGAGAACTGGTAAGCTGAATGATTAGGAAAGGGTCAGAGGCTGTCTACATAAGTGAACAAGAGGTGGTACTATAGGATCTGAAGAAGGAAGATTCCTGCTTCAGCAAGGAGACGGTCTGCATCAATATTCCAGAAGATGCCAGTGGTCAGCCTTACTCCACAATGAAGGAGTGTGTTGAACAATTCCAGAGCTGGAGGTGCCACTGAGCTACAAAGGTGGCATGTTAGTCTAAGCGGGACAAGATCAGGGCATGGCAATATGGAGAAGGATAGTGTCATCCACAGCACAAGACATTTGTGTCATGAAGCAGAGATCATTAAGTTTTTCCATGCATCTAACCTTCAGTTGACAAATACAGAGCAGCCATTTTGCCTTTTATCAAAGAAGAGTTCCAAATTGTGTAGTGTGCAACAATGTGTAACTCCCTAATACCTAAGCAGAGTTCTCAGTCAGGATGGATCATGATACAGCAACAGAAATACATGACTCATGTTTTCGTGGGGGCTGAGTGGAATCCAGGATAAATGTTCCAATTGCAGGAATTTTGGATTTCATCTTGGATCTGATGTTCAGCCAAGGCTGCAGACTGTAAGCTTTCCCAAATGCAAAACTAATCATCAAACAGTGAAGGGGGTGACCAGCTTTCCAATCATGGTTACTAGCCCATTAATGGCAATTAGGAAGAGTGTATCACTCAGCATGGAGCCCTTCAGGATGTGTTTCTCTTTTATCTTTGGGAAGGTGAGTGCTGTACCAACTCTAACCCAAAACAAGCAGTAGGATATAAACTGATCAATAAAAGGTGGTAGGGAGTCTCAAAAGCCCCAGTCATGGAGGGTAATATCTAATGGCACCAAGTGGTGCCATATACTTTAATATAACTCCACCAACACTGGAAACATACTGTAGATGAGCTAGCACAAATTACAACTTATATAATGTGCTGAGTTTTATCTAAGTTTCACATCTCTGTAATTCAGTGACTGTTTTTAATGATTGACTGTGAACTTGCAGTTAATCTCAGGAACTGTGTTAATCCTCAATAATGTATTCTGCAATCTATGACAATAGTACTGGAATGTGTTATTTTCAAATCATACTTACTCCACACACTGTTTTTTATAATGATATTACTGGTATACTTCAGCGACAATGTAATTAGGGAATGTGTTAATGATTTACTTGCCACATGTATACAGGTACTTTGGTGTCACTTCTGTGTTAGCTTACTGCACTTGAACGATTACAATGTAGGACATCAACAGATTGTAGTATGTGGCTAACCATTTATCTGTGCATTAGTTATAAAAAAAATGAGTTGTTTTGTCCACAAACTGTGGGCTGTTCGACATGTAAGTGCAAGAAAAGAGCTTCAACTGCAAACCTGATGTACCTACATAATTGACAATGGACTTCTTTTGTCTACCACTTTCAAACCAGACTCAATGGAGGTGAGCTACAAATAGAAGATGTGTGCAGGTGAATACAGTTCTGAATCAATGCTGCTTGTGACTGCCTGACTTCATCCTTACTTGCTCCTTCCTTTTCTGCTCTTTTATCACACTATCCTATCAAAATCTTGCAACTCTAAGAGATCTACTTCCTTGACTACCCCAGTGTTCATTCCATTATGTCAATACACACTCATTACTAGTTTCTCTTAACTTTGGAAATGAGAACTTGCACTCCAACTTATTTTAACAAAGATGTGAACTGAGATGATATTCAATGTCACTACATAATAGCAACAAAATTCTTAAATAATTTGTATCCATTTCAAAAACAAAAAAATAATGAATTCATGCAATATTAAGGATACGTCAAATAAGTTGTAGTCTGTGAATATCTGGGCATTTTTAAAACTAAAAAGTTATATCTAAAAGCAGTCAGATTTTGTAACGGAATAGAGTATGCACTTGTATGAGTTTGACTGTTCAGAGATAAAGTAAAATGAGTCCAAAATACTGTTAGCAGCATAACAATTTTGAAATGTGTTTTATTCATCTCATAATATACACAATTTAAGAACATATGTCTGATGTACGGGAGACATGTCAAGGTTACAATTTGCTTATTTAAAATTTTGTCAAACTTACAATAATACTTTGTGGAGAATTTTCTTATTTGAAATTTGTCAAACTTACAGTATTTACATCTGCTATAACTATCATAAATTTTTATTCCATTTTAGGGATCCAGCTCAAAGGTCTCTTCACCATTCATGAAATCTTCTGCAGAGTAGTAGCATCGTTTAATTAGAAAATCATGTAACTTGCATTTTAAAATATTTATCTTCCTATTCATTATGTTACACCCTTTTATTGTGTTGTGGATTTTCCTGGCTATATACTGATGAGGCTGAGAATGCAGTTTTAAGTGATGAGAGGTGAGCATGAAGTTTTCTTTATGTCTTGTGTCATATGAGTGTTCAAAATGATTTCTTGTGAATAGTTCGGCTCTGCTGCACAGGAAAGGAACCACCTCAGTGATGTATAAAGAAGGGACAGTTAATATTTTTAGGTCTTTAAATAATGGTTGATATGGTGCCCTCAGCTGTGCAGAGCACATTCTTTTCTGCAACTTTAAAATTCGCGTAATGTTTACAGAGTTTACCCAAAAAGTAATGCCATATCGAAGTAGCTATAATATTATATTTTCCTTGTGGCCATGTCAGAGGCACAGGTTAAAATTTCCATTGCAATTGCAAGGCTGTTTAATTTATTTGCTGGATATTCTATATGAGAATTCCAACTCAAAGTTCAGTCTAAACTAGTTCCCAGGAACCTGACTGAGTCAAGTTTTTCCATTTTTTGATTGCTGTGAGTGAAACAGATTTCTTCAGTTTTTGACTGTTTGGATTGAAAAATCATCATGTGGGTTTTAGAAATGTTTAGCCTTAAGCCATTTAGACTGAACCATGTTTCCCAGTTACTTAATGTATTCATGACACTCTGTGGTATATTGTCAGAATTTTCATTTTTGATTAGGGCAGAAGTATCATCTGCAAACAAAGTTAAATGAGTATTTATATTGAGAGGCAAGTAGCTTACACAGAACAGGAATAAAATGAGTCCAATTATTGAGCCTTGAGGAACACCTTGTGACACAGTTTTCAAGCCTGAGAAGTAATATGCTCCATTTGATGTGATTAGTTCCCTTTTTTACTCTCCAAGAGATATGATTCAAATCATTTCAAAGCAATATCCCTTATTCCATACCGTCTGAGTTTGAAAAACATCAGGGCATGGTTTACAAAGCTGAATACTTTTGTAAGATCACAGAATATTCCTGAAACCTTAGCTTTCCTTTCTAGTGATGAAGTAATTTTTTCAATAAATCCATTTATTGCATCTACTGTGTTTTGCCTTGTTGGAAGCCAAACTGGTTATGTGAAATGATATCATTCTGAGCGATGAAGCTTTGTATCTGTAAATCAGTAATTTTTTCAAATATTTTTGATATGACAGGGAGTATAGAGATGGGGCAAAAATTTCCCATACCATCTTTTGAACCTTTCTTAAACAATGGTCTTATTTCTACATATTTCAAGAGATCAGGGAAGTAACCTCCTTCAAAGGATTTGTTTATTATGAGAGAGAGAGAGAATGAGCTATTATTTTGGTGGGTATCCCATTCCAACCTGCAGACTTTTTGTTTTTTGAGGAGAGTATGACATTTTCAATAAATTTTGTTGAGACTGTGTTGAATTTCTTAAGACATTCACTGGTGTTGCCTTTTAACTCAAAACTATCTACTTTCTGCTCATAATTTGCATTGTCTAAATCAGATGTTACTACATTTATGAAGTACTCACTGAAGCATTCAGATATCTGAGCTGGATTTACAACCAAGTTTTCCTTAAGTTTGATTTTTTAAATGTGATTTCAGACACATAATTCAGACTTAACTACAGACCATACTGCCCTTGTTTTATTTTTCTGCCCTAGAATGAATTTGTTATTTGCAATTTGTTTTGAAGCTTTCACAACTTTTTAAAGATTAGTTTTATAGTTTCTAACATATTTTCCAAAATGAACCTCTTTGTTGTACTTCAGCTGATTGTGTAGCTTCCTTTTCTTCTCACTGAATATTTTTATTCCTAGTGTGATCCATCTTAGCTTACTTGATGTTTTGTTGCAATATGAAAGTTTCATTAAATACTTCAAGAAAACTGTTTAAGAATGTACTACAGTGTTTTAGTTGAATCACCATCCATAAAACACCACTTAACAAGGCTGAGTGATCAGGAAGTCCTAAGTCTAGACAGAACTTATGTACATTAACAAAGTAGCAATTTGTTACAATGTTGTTGATGCATGTTGCTGAGTGGATATTTTCTCTGATAAATACCGAAAAATTTAGTTTAAAACCAGACTTTTTAATTGAATTAATAAATTTTGTTCATTATATTAAAATTTGCTGCTATTACAATTTTTTTCTTCTTTTCTTTCTTGAGTTTATCTAGCAAGCACAGGAATTTAGAGAGGAATGGTGTGACTAAAGCCCTTTCTGGAAGTCTATAAACTGAAATGATTAACATATTGAGGTCTTTAAGCTTGAATATGCAATCTTCATTGAAACAATTAAAATCTGTTTTTACTTGATAGCTTATAGAAGAGTCCAGGAGTATGCAGCAACCTCCACGAGATTTTTTCTCCCTGCAATAGCTGCTTGCAACATTGAAATTTTCAATTTTATTTAAAATATTTATTGTATTAGAGCTAAGCCTGTGTTCATTTAAACAAATAATTTTTATATTTTTACATTCTATGAGAAGAATTTGTAACTCATCGAGTTTGTAGCTTAGGCTGCTGGAAGATTTAGAATTTAAGCCATTTATATTCCAGTGCATCAAATAAGAATTTTCGCTTGTTTTAATGGTATTATGCATACATTTTCATAGTTTTATTTTCAGCTAACAGGCATTTTTCTTTTACGTCCCATCCAGTAAATATTAGTTTCCCTTAGTTTTAATTACATTACAAACGTCCATAAACATTTTGTTGAATTTCAAGAGTTTCAAGAAAAAGAATTTTCAAGAATTTTATTCACCATAGATCATTTTACAATGATATTGGCTTCGTCATACAAGATGTACTTGTACATGCAGAATAACAAAATAAACTTCTGTCAATACATTATAAATACATTTGAAGCATGGCAGTGTACCAAATTACAAAGGATAACTTTTAAAAGCTAACGCAACAAGCTATCTTATAATCTAATATAATAAGGTATTTTATTGTTTATAGTATAAATTTTGTAATTACCCACGATTAACCACAGCACAAAATAATATGTTTAACTACAGACAACTTTTAAATGCTTATATTCTCCTCAGGCATCTCAAAGAATTCTTTAATGTCATAGAATGGATGATCTGACAGCCAGCTGTACCACTTAATTTTAAAAGAATTTTTATCCATAGACTGAACATGAATTGGCAGTTTATTGAACATTTTGAGTGGGTTAACTTTGTGGGAATTTCCTGTTCTCGCTAATCTGTGGCGTGGTATGTCTAAATTACCGTTCGCCCTGGTGTTGTGTTCGTGTATTTCCTTTCTGGCAATAAATTCTGAAATATTATTTTTAATATAGAGTACAGACACATAGATGTATAAATTTATAATTGTAAGTATTCTGAGTCTGGAGAAAAGAGGACGACAGTGCTCCCTATGACCTCTTTTACATATTATACGTATGACTTTTTTTTTGTAATTTCAATACGTTTTTGATGTGAGGGGAGTGCCCCCATATAATAAGACCATATGAAATATGTGACTGGAATAGCCCAAAGTATGTCACCCTGAGGTACTCCAAGCTCACTACCTCCCTTAGTTTCAAGAGAAGGTATGCCACCCGAGATATTTTTTCACATACATGATTGACAATTTCCTCCCAATATAGTTTTGAGTCAATGTGAATACCTAAGAGTTTTATCGACTTATTGCCTACTTCATTTGATGTTCCCATTAAAAGTTGTTGTGTTTTGTCAGCGTTGCATAGGAGCTTATTGGCTGCAAACCAGTCCAGGGGCTTATCTAGTGTTTCTTTTGTTAGTCCATCCTTGGCTAGACATTCCTTGCTCAAAAACTTATTTAAGTTAATAAATATAGCACCTAGTCTGTCACAACACTCATTAAGTCTGCAATTGATTCAGTTGATGTAACTGTCACTCACTGACCTCCTGTTTATGATTCAGCTGATCACTATTCTGGAAGCAGGTTAAATTTTTCTGGCTGATCAGATTATGTTTTTTGATTCGTTAATAATTTCCTCTTCACTGTATACTCAGAGGGAATTTGTCCCAACGTGGATGAAAATGGCTTTGTAATTTTTATTCGCTTGTTTTTTGATGTTTTCTCTTGAATTTGTAATGGTTTTAATATAGTTACTGAGCTGATGGGACCTAGTTCCTGGGCGGACTTCAACTTCATAGGTTGGTACTATGACATTTTTCAACATAGAATTGTCAATTATGAGAAATTAATTTTCAGCTACACTTCTAATATTATGACGTCTTTTGATCTCAAACTTCTAACTTGTCCATTTATACACAGTATTTATGCTTACTGAGTCTGCACTTTGTTTTAATTCACGCTCATCTTGCAGGGCGCTCACATTTGCATCCCTCTGCAAATGGTGTACTTCCTTGTTTGCATTGATCATTTTTTGGGATTTGTTTCAGTCACAGTTTTCTTCATGAATGCGATGAACATATTCATTTCAAGGTGTCAACACTTCTGATTGTCATTTTAAGCTTCACAGGGCACGTCATTTCTGTTTCCTGAAACACAGCTTGTATCACTCAGCATCTGCAGATTTACATTGATTTATGGTGATGTATTCCCCGCAGTCACAATCTTTTTGGTGCATAAGTTCGCTGCTTTTGTTTTGTAATGTTAACAAGTCATCCTTGGGGGATTCAATTTCTTTCTGCAGCATTTGAATAAGAGTTTCTTTAGTAGTCACTTCAGTTTGGAATCAACCCTTTCTTCACTTAAACAGGTCCATAAATAATCCTGGAATCATCACAAGAAATCATCATTTATGAATTTTAGGTTCACTTTTGCACACTTTTCATGTAGCCAGAAGCAACACTTTACCCACAGAATGCCTTTTACAACACTTTTTTACATTCCTTGCACATTGCACAGCTAAACGTTTGCTTTTTTGAGAGAGCTGCACTATTACACTAACCTATTGGCGCTATCTTTTTCTAAACTAAATTAAAGAAGCCACAAAAGATGTCAATAGTTCAGTGAACAGTATTAAAGATAATGGATGTGTAGAAAACATTTTCGATAACCACTATTCAAAAGTAGGAGAGGAAATTATTGTAAGTTGCTAAGAAGAGAAAATGAAGTAGTACACCAAAGAAGTGACATACGGAAAATTTTATCATAGAAGTGACATATGGAAATTTTTTTATTTAAGGTTAAATACCACAACACTGAAAATTAAAAAATCATATGGGGCTAATGTCACAGTCAATAACTCTCTAAATGTTGTGGCTCTATAATACTTGTATTTAATTTTCTTAATTATATGTGTTACGTACCATTAGTTAATGGTGTTTTGACAGACATATTAAAATATAACAGTTACGTCTTTTTAGGGAAAGGTTAAATCCACAGTTGTCAGTAACAAATGGGCAGCCTCCATCTTCACATGGTTTTTAAAAATTTGGAAAATGTAATGTCCTTAAGAGACGTTAACCATCATTGCAATAATGAGTTATATGACAAATCATGTTCAGATTTCAAAAGTGCCCCTTAACTGAGATGGCTATTTACACATTTACTAGACACATAATGTGATTATAATAACTTAACTTACTACTTTGTGAAATTCTTGCAACATATTGAAGACATTTGATTGCATCAGTTGCGCTATTCTATTAGAAGATTTGTGTTTGTGCGCAAATGATAGTTCAGCAAGCAGCAGGTTTAGCTGTTATTAAAGAAATAGGATATAGAAGGTTGCAATTAATCAACAGAGGTTTACCTAGGGATGGCTCTAGGAGTTTTGGCTCTTGGCTCCTATACATGTGAAATCTCCACCCCCCCCCCCCCCCCCTCCCCACCACTTCTCCCCACCCCCACCATTCCCATTCCTCTGCATCTATTTCTACAGCCTTCCTTTACAAGCCAATGTGAATCACACAAAATAATGGACTTATATTGCATCTTCTATTAGGATGTTTGATTCATATGTTGAGCATTGGAAGAATCCCTGCTTAAATACCTCTTGTGAAGTGCAAAAAGAATGACTGTTTAAATGCCTATGTGCATGCTGCAGTTAGTGCAATCTTAAGTGCAAAAAGAATGACTGTTTAAATGCCTATGTGCATGGTGTAGTTAGTGCAATCTTGTCTTCATAGACTCTATGGTAGCAATTGAGATGCAGCAGTACTATATTCCTAAATTCTTGACTGTCAAAACTTTGTAACTACAATTTTTTGGAATAGTTGACATCTACCAGTATTGTGCTACAGAATTATAAACAATGACTCGATTACATGTCTTAGAGAAAAATTATATGAAGAGTGCTGGGAATAAATTTATAAAACAGACATTGTTGACTGAAAATTTATCTCTTTCTACGTAGATTCCTGTAGAACAAGTTAATGTATGCTGGGAAGATAGAGCACTACCTATAGATCTGAAATTTCATTGCCATCATTATTGTAAAATGCCCTAGTCTTTCATTAAAAATGCTCAAAACATGAATCACTCCTTAAATAAAGTAAAAGCTGTTTGTAACATTATTAAATAATGAACAGAAATAGTAAGCCAAATGAAACTGAGCCTCCTGAAAATAGCTCTGGTGGAAACAGTGATACTTCCAAATCAATGGCTGCCAAATGCATGATTGCTTCCTCACATGGCACGGAATGTTGCTGCCACTAATAAACAACCAAACAGAGATGCATTGGACTTATTTGTGCATACACTGCACACACCATTAACACATATTGCTTCAATTGTACAATATCTAAGAAGATTATAAAAGTCATCAAAACACTAAAAATTAGTAATTCTGCTGCCTGTGATGGTGTTTCTAGAAGAATAATCAAATATTGTGCTGACTTGATAGAACTACACTTATTCTCTTAGTAATTAGTTAATGACTTAATAATAAATCAGGGAACATTTCCTGAAAGACTTAAATACGCTGTAGAAACACCCATCACTAAAACTAGAGATAAGCAAATTTTGTGTTATCACGGACTTGTATGACTCCTTCCGGTGTCTTCAAAAGTGTTTGAAAAACTGCCTGTGACAGAATGCTGAGTCATTCAAATGAGGAAATCTTGTTAATTGCATCTCAGATTGACTTTAATAAAGGAGTCTCCAAGGTGAGAGCAATACAAGTCTAAAAAATGTAGTACTAACAGAATGAAACAGGGAAAATTATCCTGTTGGTACATTTTTTGAACTTGCTTGACTGCTTGAGAAACAACGTTCCAATGGGCCAGAAATGGTTGCTCATCATCCCACCTCATCTACAGTCAACTATTCTGATGTTTTCTTATGACACTCTGATCTGGTCATCTGTGATCTGTGAATACTCCTGTCAGAATCATACACAGGTCTCACTGGCCAGGTCTCTACTGATCTGTTAGACACAACATGAGCCACTGTAAGGAATGCTAGTGAAGGAAGCATGTGTCACAGTTACCTCAGGGGCATCCTGTACTTAGTCTGCTTGCAGCAAAGCAATTCCTCTCAATCAGAATCAGCCTATTGGGGAGGTTCCTGAAGTTGCTAAACAAGAATCAAAGGATGATAATTTGCACTCAGTACCTCATTCGCTGCTCTGTCACATAGGTTGTGTCAACTGACAAAGTTCTAAAAATTACAAGGTTCCTTGTAGAAGACATCATTTTGATGTATAGAGCACCCCATGGAATGATCTATGATTAAGGGACTGTTTTCCTGCCAAAGCTAGTATTGGAAATAATTTCACATTGTTGTGAGACGTTGGAAGATGTGCTCTCGACATATGTTGATATTGAACAGAGAGATTGGGATGCAATATTGCTCATCATTACATGCACATACAACACAGTGAAGAAAACACTACAGGCTTCACATCATCTTTTCTGCCTCATGGTCATGAGCCTGAAATGAACAACTAATCCTGTTTCATCTGGCAAAACTCAGGATGATCATGTGAAACATCTCATCAGCAGGACCAAAGGGCTTGCATAGATACCTCGGATACCTCTGAAAAAGACCAAGAAACATTTAATGCCGAGCACTGGCCAGTGAAATACAGCTGTGGAGACTTGATGTGGATTTTTCTGCCTACAGGTAAAGTAGAACAATTGAAAAAGTTACTAAAGTATTATTTTGACATGTACTGTATCATTTGTTACTTGTCAAATATTACTTGAGAGTTATGAATCTACATCAAGAAGATAAAAGAGCAAAGACCTTGTTCATGTTCTCTGTATGAAGCACTACTACAGTCCTGAGGGCAGGTCAACAATATGGACTTCTCATTTAAGGAGTGACGACATGACCAAAATGTGAGGATCTGTTAGTGCTACCATGCAGAGGACCACAGACAAGATTTAAATCCAAGGTGTTGTAATCACTGAATGACAACTTCTGAAACAGTTGGTCTCATTTTCTCCAGGAGAGAGAGAGCAATGCTGTGTTCATTTCGGTCGTGTGGCTAGGGCCTCCCGTTGGGTAGACTGTTCGCCGGGTGCAAGTCTTTCAATTTGGTGCCACTTCAGTGACTTGCACGTTGATGGGGATGAAATGATGATGATTAGGACAACACAACACCCAGTCCATGAGCAGAGAAAATCTCCAAACTCTCCAGGAATCGAACCAGGGCCCTTAGGATTGACATTCTGTCGTGCTGACCAGTCAGCTACCAGGGGCGGACAGCAATGCTGTGAGCTGTGCTGTGTGCAGTGTGCAGTGTGCCATGGTAGTTAGCATTGCTGGCTAGTGTGTGGTAGATTGCCAGTTCAAATGCAATTATTTGTCATTTAGTATTTATCAGCTCTGGAAGATTCTCAAAATTTCTTGTCTTTCTAATGTTTATATATTCTGGAATATTTGATGCTTTTATAAAAAAAGTTTCACTCTCCATTTCTGTCTGTACAATGGAGCTAGTAATAAATATGCATTCTTTACTACGTGTTTTACTTAATCGAGTAGCCCCTTTTGGTTTCTGACTTGATTGTGGTGTTGATGTGAAAGTATTTTACAGAAAATAATCTATTGAACAAGAGGAATAAAACAACAAATACAAAATTTCAGACAAATAGAATGGTCAGCTCAGAGGATTTTATTTTGAGCACTGTGGATGCAGACCAGAGGTGGACAAATTTCAGTCATGGGAAATCTACATTAACAAGATCTGTTCATAAAGAACTGCAAATATATTTTAATGAATAAAATGTCCTACACAGTAGATACAGAACTCTGCTACAAATTCAGGGAATTTTAAAGTTTCAAAACAAAGCCATCATCTACATCCTAAAACTAACAACACAGCAATTGTGCAAAAACAAATTTAAAGAATTTCAAATATCAACTAATGGTAAATTTTACAGTACTTCTAAACAGAGATTTTCATAGCCACAACATAAGAACTAGAAAAATTGCCATAAGTGTGGCAAATAGGTTAAAATGACAGATAGGGACCGTAGAAATGCAGAGAGTTTATTTTATAACAAATTGTTACTTAGCATAAAGATTCTAAAGGAACTGAGCACCTTCCAGATAAAACTAACATCTTGTCTTCAGGTGTTGGTATTAGATGAACCAATACTTGCAGACAACTTCATGTTGTTGTTGTTATGGTCTTCAATCAGAAGAGTGGTTTGATGCAGCTCTCCATGCCACTCTATCCTTTACAAGCATCTTCATCTCTGAACAACTGCTGAAACTTACATCCTTCTGAATCTGCTTACTGCACTCACCTATTTGTCTCCCTCTATGATACCTCTCCCCACCCTGCCTCCATGTCCCCCCCCCCCCCCCCAATCCCAACCCACAAACACACACTTCCCTCGAATACTAAACTGGTGACCCCTGGATGCCTCAGACTGTGTCCTATCAATTTAGAACTCTTTTAGTCAAGTTGTGCCACATATTTCTTGTCTCACCTGTTCTATTCAGTTCCTTCTTATTAGTTACATGATCTATCCATTCAATCTTCAGCATTCTTCTGTGGCACCACATTTCAAAAGCTTCTATTCTCTTCTTATCTAAATTGTTTGTCATCCATGTTTCAATACAGGCATGCTTATACTGCATATAAATACTTCCAGCAAAGACTTACTAATACTTTATATTTGATGTTAATAAATTTCTCTTTGAGAAACACTTTTCTTTTCATTGCTGGTCTATATTTTATATCCTTTCTACTTTGGGCATCATCAATTATTTTGTTGCCCACGCAATAAAACTCATCTACTACTTTAAGTGTCTCATTTCCCAATCTAATTCCCTCAGTATCATCTACTTTAATTTGACTTTATTCCATTATCACTGTTTTTATTTTGTTGAAGTTCATCTTATATCATCCTTTCAAGACATTGTCCATTCCATTAAAATGCTTTTCCATGTCCTTCGCTGTCTCTCACAGAATTACAATGTCATTGGCAAACCTCAAAGTTTTTATTTTTTCTCTGTGAGCTTTAACTCCTGCTCAAAGCTATTCTTTGGTTTCCTTTACTGCTTGCTGAATGTACAGACTAAATAATATTGGAGATACACTACAAACCTGTCTCAATTACTTCTCAACCATGCTTCCCTTTCATGCTCCTCAGCTCTTATAACTGCTGTCTGGTTTCTGTACAAATTGTAAACAGCCGTTCACTCCTTGTAATTTACCCTTGATACCTTCATAATTTCAAATGGAGCATTCCAGTCAAAATTGTCAGAAGCTTTCTCTAAGTCTAAAAATTCTGTAATCCTATGTTTACCTTTCCTTAACCTATCTTCTAAGATAAGTCAGAGGGTCAACACTACCTCATGTTTTCCTATATTTCTCTGGAATCCAAACTGATCTTCCTGGGGTTAGCTCCTACTAGCTTTTTCATTCTCCTGTAAAGAATTGATGATAGTGTTTTGCAACTGTGTCTTATTAAACTAATAGTTCAGTAATATTCACACTTGTCAGCACCTGTTTTATTTGGAAGTGTAATTATTACATTGTTCTTTAGGTCTGGGGTTATTTAACATGTCTGTACATCTTACACTCGGATGGAAGAGTTCTGTCATGGCTGGCTCCCCCAAAGCTACAATTAGTTCTGACAGAATGTCATCTATGTCTGGGGCTTTGGTCTTTCAGCACTCAGTCAAATTCTTCTCACAGTGCCATATCTTCCATCACATTTTCATCTACATCCTCTTCTATTTCTATAACAACACTTACAAGTTCATCTCCCTTACATAGTCCCTCTATATACTACTTCCCCTTTCCAGCTTTCCCTTCTTTGATTGGACTGGTTTTCCATCTGAGCTCTTGGGATTCATAAACATGTTTCTCAATTCCCCAAAGGCCTCTTAAATTTTCCAATAGGCAGTATCTATCTTTCCATAGTGAAATATGCTTCAGAATACTTATATTTGTCCTCTAGTTATTCCTACCTAGACATTTTGCACTTTCTGTCAATCTCATTTTTTAGACCTTTCTTTGAAACTGATTCATTTACTGCATTTATATATATTCTCCTTTCATAATTTAAGTTCAATATTTTTTTTATGTGGAGCGTGCAGGTACTAGACTGCCAACAGGCACAGCATTGGGTGGATTTGGGACAGGAGGAGGGATGGGGTGGGGGAATGGGGGGTGAAAAAGAAGAGGAGTGGGGAAGGAGAAAGATGGGTGCATATGCTGGCAGAGGGCAGCACACAAATAGGGTGAGAGACGAGAACAGGGAGGAGGTGATAAGACAGAGGGGATGGAAACTGCAAGATAAAATGTGCAGAGACAGTAGATTACCCTAGTCTGAGGCCAACATACTTTCAGTAGTGTAGAATGTGTTGTAAGGATAGCTCCCATCCATACAATTCATAAAAGATGGTGATGATGCAGGAGAGGATCTAAATAGCTTGGGTAGTGAAGCAGCCAATGAAATCAAGCATATTACATTCAGCTCAGTGTGGTCTACTTTGCTCTTGGCCACAGTTTGGCAGTGGCCTGTTATCCTGGTGGACAGCTGATTGGTAGCCATAACAATATAAAAAGCCATGCAATGACTTCAGCATGGCTGGAATATGGCATAGCCACATTCACAGGTGCCCCAGCCTCTCATAAGATAGGATAAGCCTGCAACAGAACTTGAATAGGAAGTGCTTGGTGGTTGGATTGGGCAGGTATTGCATCTGGGTCCTCCACATGGATATGATTCCTGTGGCAAGGGGTTGGACTTTAAAGTGGCATAGGGACAGACTAGGATGTTGTGGAGGTTGGGTGGGTTATCAAACAACACTTTCAGAGGGATGGAAAGGATGTCCCTTATTTTATGGCATGATTATAGGTAACCAAAGCTTTTTCAAAGGATGTGATTTAGTTGTTCCAGTCCAGTATGATACTGGGTGATGAAGAGGCCACTCCTTTGTGGCTGGTTCTTGGGGATGGTGGGAAGTTTAGGGGTGTGAGGGGAAACAACAAAGGGTTCATTATACATGCAGACAAAGGTTCCACTACTGTTGCTATGAATCACAGTGACTACCTTGTGGAAGATCATGCTAATCATCTGACTCCACCATCTATAAACTCAGCCAGAGTGATCTCATCCTAGAAGTCCAACATAATCTCCAATCCCTGCTTAAAGCCTCAGGCTCTTCCCAGAACCACTTCCCTGAATCCATTTCAGGAAAACAGGAAAAGCTGAGCAACATCCTTTGCCAGGGATTTGATTACCTATCAGCATGCCCTGAAATGAGGAACATCATATCCAAGATCCACTCCATTGTCCACTCAATCTCCACAATATCCTAGCCACCCCTATGCCACTAACAATCCCAACTCCTTGCTGCAGGAATCATATCTCTGCAGAAGACCCAGACCTGCCCAATCCACTCACCTAGCATTTTCTATTCCACTCTTGTCACAGGCCTAACCTACCCCATCAGAGGTTGGGCATCCTGTGAAAGCAACTGTGTCATATACCAGATATGCTGAAATCATTGCACAGCTTTTTATATTGATATGACTATCAGCCAGCTGTCCACCATTATGAAAGACCACCGCCAAACTGTGGCCAAGAGCAAAGCAGACCACTCTGTGGCACAACATGCAGTTAAACATAACACGCTCCATTTCAATGCCTGATTCACTACCTGAGCCATATGAATCCTCCTCACCACCATCAGCTTTTCTGAATTGCACATATGGGGAGTTATCCTTATAATACATTCTCTGCTCCCAAAATTATTTCAACCTCAACCTACAATAAACTACTGTACCCACACCATCCACACAATAGTTTACACGCTCTGTGTCTTAGCTATTCATCTCTCTCTCTCCCTTTTTGAGTGCTGCCCTCTGCCAGTGCAACCCGTCCTTCATTCCCCTTCCATGCCCCTCTCTTCTTTTGCTCCCCCCTCCCTCCCCCTCCTTACTTCCCAGCCCCACAGCCTCCCAACACTGTGCCTGTTGGCGGGCTAATCCCTGTATGCTTCACCAGACAATGCTCTTCTCTCCCCCACACCGATACGCTGCTATCCCTTCCCTGTCCCTGCTCCTCCAGATTGCTGCTTCTGATCTATGTGGTGATAAGTGCATGAGGTGTGCTTGTTTTTATGGATGCTTCCTTTTCTGATGAAGGCTTCAGATGAAAGCTAACATGTAAGAGTCTTTTTGTTGTGCCTGTCAGCAGCTTCATGTATCATCTTTACAGCATTGTATTGTATTGTATTAAAACGGGGACTTAGAAATGATGGAGAGGTTCATCCCGCTGTAGACCTCAGTGGTTCACACCCCCACAACAGGCCACAGCAGTCTACCCCACCCACCCCATCACTGCCCCACACTGAACCCAGGGTTATGGTGCAGTTCGACCCCCAGTGGACAACAACCATAAATTTTCAATTTCTACAGCTAAAGCCCATAAAAATTGGCCACTGCCATTTCATGGATCTGATATTTGTCCAGCAATAGCTCACATATTTGTCCATTCTATGTATTCCAACCACAATGTAATAGTAAGCCTACCTTACATGAAGTTGAGGAACAACAGTTTTCTTTCTCAGTGCAGCAGAATATATTTGAACTTAGCAAATGAGATTTATATCTTCACAGTGTGACACTGCCATGACTACACAGTTGTCATTCCAGTGACAAACAAGTAACTGTGAACTTTTATCACATACCCTATCATAAGATCCTCTGTGTTCCTTCTTCATTGTGGCCATACCTTTCAGTGGGCAATTTTCAGTACTGTTGCTTCTAAGGGCTCTACTTACACCAGTATAATTCCATTAAATTTACCAACTATTTTCAAGGACATGAAGTAGTTGTCTGCAAACCAGTGACAGGGGAAAATGTCACTACAACCACGCTTAGGCAGAGATTCAGTGAACTGTAAAAGGATTCTCCCTCGCAAATCATAATCTTCTTTGCATTTATTTTGTAGGCCCTTAAAGCCTTGATAAACCTCAAAATTTACAGGATACCCTAGTCTGAAATTGTGGCAGCATACTTTGTATACAAAATGTACAGGTTTGCCCCTAATGAATTGCTTGAGGCCATGCTGTCCAAGGTATGGTATTATAGCTTCAGTTACACTGATTTCTTTCTCTCACACTGCATATTCAAGATTTGTCAGGTAGTCTAAGCAGGACAAAATCTTTGATAGTCTATCATTCATATCTAGCTTAGTATTATCATTTAAATGAAAATTATACGTTATCTTCAAAATGGCTTCTTCTCATGCACTCTCATATTATGTCATAGTTCCGTGTTTCATTACTTTCCTCCCAGTACACTTATTTTTGAGTTAGGGCATCATACACTCTAACCAACAATGTCAAAAAGGCTTCAGTTCTTCAATAGGTAATGCAAAGTTCATCCTACCTTTTTGCACTGCCTATAAAACACTTTGTTTCACAATTTATGCAATAAAGTTATCACAAAAAAAAGTGTTCAAATGTATTCAGTGGAGTCAGGGGGCTGTGAACAAGGTTAGGTCCCCCAAAAAAGTAAACAAATTCAGCCATCTTCTTTTCCACTTCATTTCTTTCATGAAACTCAGATTCCAACCATCTTCTACCAGTCATTTTTGTCATTTGATTATGTGAAATGAGGTGGTTCCACAGATTAACTTCTTCTGGAACTTCTTTACTGGAACTAATTATTTTCTTTTCATTAGTATTTTTTATGGTTACTTTAGCTTCTGCAGTTAATTTATGTGTGTTCATCCCTTGATTTTAAGTTTCAGTATCAGAGAAATCAATTATTTTATCTTAATTATCCTTTCTTACACTTACTTCACATTCTGCTTTCAGTTCATGGCAATTCAAATTATTGATGTTTCCACCAAAATCTTGTCCACACTGTGTTCATCTGTGTCATTCCTGACATCAGGATGAGCAAAACAGAGATCTAATGAATTTTCCATTTTAAGATCTTCAATATCAACACCTCTAACAAAGCCAAGACACTTTCTCCACTTCAACCCCTGTAATGAGAGTAATAAGTACTCTGCAATGTAAAACAATGACTTACAAATTATGCTACAAAGAATGAAGCTAAGAAGTAGAGTTGCCATCTCAGCTAAATGTATACTCTTTGGACTAGTGGTACATTAGTGCCCCAAGTAAATGTCAATAAAGAATACAGTTCAAAAATGGCTCTGAGCACTATGGGACTTAACATCTGAGGTCATCAGTCCCCTAGAACTTAGAACTACTTAAACCTAACTAAACTAAGGACATCACACACATCCATGCCCAAGGCAGGATTCGAACCTGCGACTGTAGCAGTCCCGCGGTTCTGGACTGCAGCGCCTAGAACTGCACGGCCACCGCGGCCGGCCAAAGAATACAGTTCACTAAAGGTAATTCAAACAATAGTGTACTAAATATTTAAGATTTTTGCAATATACTTACCTTTTGTTGTAATAATTTGCAACCATTTTGTTCTCTGAAATGAACTAAAAGTTTGATCCCTGAAGACAGTTATACAATACAACAATACACCAACACAACAATGCTGAATGCAAAGCGCCATATTTTTTCTGTATTAAAACAAGAACAGAGAGTAATCCTTACATTCAACTGTTTCCCAAGTGTAAACATCAGAAACAATGCTGCTTGATGCATTAATGCACCACCAAGTGTAAATGGGTTACAACTTGATACTTTGATTCCTTTTTCTACGGTTCAGGGCTCTTCATTTCTTTGCATACAATTCTCATGACCCAATAGAACAACTGCCTTCCTACAATGCTTACTGCTCACCCCATCTGCACACTTGCTTCATCCAGTCCAAGTGCCTTTCCTCCTTTCACAGTCTTTACAACTTCCTCTACAACTGCCCAGGTTAAGTCCATCACAAAATCCTCTACTTACCATGGCTCCTCATCCAATTATCATAACCTTCTGTCTGATTATTTGCCTCTGCATTTCCCCTTCAAAGTCTTCCTTCATCCTAGCAGAGAATTCAACTTGTGGTCCATATGCTTGCTTTTCTCTCCCACTCTGACCTCCATCATCCTGTCAACTGTTCTCTTCACCTCTTTCAACCATCCTCTCATAACTACTACCACTCTTTGTCTTCCTTGGCCCTCATTCCCACTCCAGTACAGCCTGTATCCATACCTAAATTACCTGCTTTGTTCCCCCTTCCACCTGGCTTTTGACAATCATAGCATATTCATTTTCCTCCTGTTCATCAACTCCACCACTTCATCTTCCTTTCAACAGCCAGGAGTTGCTTTGAGCACTCTCCAATCTGCCATCTAGGGATATACTATCTAAAGTTAAGGCTCCCCCAAGAGGTTCTCAGTACAGTTGGAGAAAATTAAAATCTTAATCACTTGAAAATTTAAAGAATGGATGTAATTAAAACATGGTTGTGTCTTCTGCAGCTCTGTACAGATTATGCCTAGTATTGCATCTTCGGGTGGGCGTTGGGAGAAGTAGTGCTCAAGGGCAGAGAGACCATGGGTATGTGGGATGTTTGTGTAAAGGGATGTAGCATCTATGGTGACAAGAAAAGTTTCAGGTGGGAGAGGAGTGGGAATGGATTTGAGGCATTCTAGGAAGTGGTTTGTGTCTTTGATGTAGGATGGGAGTCTGCAGGTGATAGGTTGGAGGTGTTGGTCTACCAGAGCTGAGATACGTCCTGTTGGGGTTTTGAAGCCCGCTACAATGGGACGGCCGGGATGGTTCTCTTTGTGGATTTTGGGTAATAGGTAGAAGGTAGGCGTACGTGGCTCAGGTGGAGTGAGTAAGTCTATGGAAGCCGTTGTGAGGCCTTGTGAGGGACCTTGGATTTTTAGGATTTTCTGCAGCTCCGTCTGGATGGAGGGAATGGGATCCTGGGTAACAGCTTTGTAGGTTGAGGTGTCAGAGAGTTGACGCAGTCCTTCTGCCACATACTCCACACGGTCAAGTACCACAGTTGTGGAGCCTTTATCCACCGGGAGGATGACAATAGAGCGGTCTGTTTTCAGCTCCTTAATGGCATGGCATTCAGCTGGGGTGATGTTGGGGGTTGTCGGGATGTTCTTCAAGAAGGACTGGGAGGCAACACTGGATGTGAGGAATTCCTGAAATGTCTGCAAAGGATGGTTTTGGGGGAGGGGAGGAGGATCCCTTTGAGAAGGTGGTCGGAACTGTTCTAGACAGGGTTCAACACTGGGTCTAGTATTTGGGGGCTGTGTTTGGGTAGTGAAGTGACATTTCCAGTTGAGGTTCCGGGTGAATGAGAGGAGATCTTTAACCAGGGCAGTGTGGTTGAATTTAGGCGTGGGGCTATAGGTTAAGCCTTTTGATAGAACAGGTGTCTCTGGAGGAGAGAGGGATCTGGATGAGAGGTTTAGAACTGAATTGGGACTGGTGATATGTGGCATTTGACTGTGGTTATAGTTGAGATTTGGTCTGTGTGGGGTATGTGCTGGGATGGGGAGATTGAGTAGGTTGGCTAGGCTAGGTTTGTTGGCTATGAGGGGGATTTGTTGAAGGTTCTGTTGTGGTTGGTGTTTGTGAGGGATAGGGAGAGGGACCCCCCTTCTTAGGTGTTGCACTAGCACTGTGGATAGTTTTTTCAGGTGGTGTGTGGCATGGAACTCAAGTTTGCAGCTGGCTTCTAGGATGATGTTCCTGATTGTGTTCTCCAAGTAAGGGTTTGAGAGGTGGAGGACTTTGAAGAGAGATAGGAGCTGTTGGGAGTGGTGGTTACATGAAGTAGTGTAGAGATTCAGGACAAGTTGGGTAAGGGCTAAGGATTGAAGGTTCTGGAAGTCCATGAGAGACTGGTGGAAGGAGGAATTGCACCCAGAGATGGGAACTTTTAAGGTAAGTCCTTTAGGGGTAATTCCAAAGGTTAAGCAGGACCGGAGGAAAAGTATGTGGGATTGCAATTTGGCTACAGTGAATGCATGTTTCCAAAATGAATGTAAATAATGTGGTATAGGATTAGGGTACATAGTGGGTAACTGGTGGGTAGGGAAATTAGATAAGTAAAGTTAAAATAGTAACCATAAGAAGGAATAAAACACGGAGGGAAGGACGAGAAATAAAGAAATTGTGTTGGTGATGTTCAATACCAAAGGAATACCACTAAATAAGAAAAATACGGAAAAAGTTGACCAGACCAAGCAAGTATATCCAGATCAGGAGAAAACAACACACATTGCTCAAAAACAGAGATAGCGAGTGGCGAAAAAAAGATCGCGCGTGCCGTATTTCCAAAAACCTCGTTCCTTATCACACTTACCAACTTCATCCTCACCCATAATTACTTCATTTTTGAAGGCCAGACCTACAAACAAATCAGGGGAATGGCCATGGGAACCAGGATGGCTCCGTCCTAGGCCAACCTCTTCATGGGCCGCATGGACGAGGCTTTCCTGAAGACCCAACAGCTGCTTCCCCTGACCTGGTATAGGTTTATAGATGACATCTTTGTGGTCTGGACTCATGGTGAAGAAACACTCCTTAATTTCCTCCATAACCTCAACTCCTTTTCGAATCTGAATTTCACCTAATCCTTCTCCAAAACCCAAGCCACCTTGCTGGATGTTGACCTTCATCTTATTGAAGCTCACATCCACACCTCTGTCCATATCAAACCCACAAACAAACAACAGTACTTTCACTTTGATAGCTACCATCCATTCCACATCAAACACTCCCTTCCCTACAGCCTAGGTATTTGTGGCAAATGTATCTGCTCCAGTGACAAATCCCTCAACTATTACACCAATAACGTGACCAGTGCTTTCCTCTCCCACAACTATCCTGCAGACCTTGTCCACAAACAGATCTCCTGAGCAATACATTCCTGCCCGTCCAACAACAAAGTTCCTACCCCCAGACCACACAGAAGCATCCCCCTTGTCACCCAATATTATCCTGGCCTCGAATACATCAACGAATTACTCCGCCAGGGATATGACTTTCTCAAGTTAACCCCTGAAATGATATCATCCCTTGACAAAATTCTCCCCACACCACCCATAGTTGCCTTTCGTCGCCCCCCTAGCCTCCGTAACATCCTTGTTAAACCCTACAATATTCCCAGACTACCTTCCCTACCCAGTGGTTCCTACCCCTGTAACCAACCCCGCTGCAAAACCTGCCCCATGCATCCCCCCCACAACCACCTACTCCAACCCCGCTACTGGTAAAACATACACAATTCAAGGCAGGGCCACGTGTGAAACTACACATGTCATTTATCAGGTGACATGCCTGCACTGCACAGCCTTTTACATCGGTATGACAACTAAACTGGCTGAGCGGATGAACGGACACAGACGAACTGTCCGCCTAGGAGATGTCCAATACCCAGTAGCGGAGCATGCCCTCCAGCATAATTCTAGGGACCTAGGAACCTGCTACACCGTATGTGCCATTTGGCTTCTCCCACCCAACACCAGTCCCTCTGAACTGCGGAGATGGGAACTTGCACTCCAACACATCCTTTCATCCTGCCATCCCCCTGGACTGAACCTACGTTAAACAACCTCACTCCCATTTGCTCTTCAGTCTTCTCCTCTTTCCCTTTCCTCTTTAGCCATTCACACATCTTTTCATCCTACATAGTTGAGTTTACCTTTATACTATATACCTCTTTACTTCTGTATGCATCCTCTTTGGTTTGAAGCTGGCACAGTAGAATATCTTTGGCTTCCCTCTGACAACCATGCCTCCATCCTTGCTACCCTCCCTGTTTTCCTTTCCCTATTGCTTCATAACCTGGGTTGTGAGTAACTGAATCCACTTTCCCTCCTTCCCTTTCTTTCCCCTCTCTCCTCCCTGATGAAGGAACATTTGTTCCGAAAGCTAGGAACGTAAATTTTTGGTTCTGTTTTTTGTGTATCTATCGGCTGTACTGAGCTGAGGTAAGTACTGGCCAGCCCCTCTATCTCTTTGTTAGTAATAATTATACATGTCATTTTTACAAGACACACCCCAGTACTGCAGTTTAAGAACAAATACATATAATATGTATGTACAGGTATTTAAATACTTTCAGCATGGGACGAGCAGACAGCTGTGGCCTTTTAGCAACAACATGCCACCATTTACCTGAAGTGATTTATGGAAACCATGGAAAACCTACATTAGCATGCTGTAATGTAACATATCACTTCAGTGAAGGATGTGTTGCACTAGCATTTTTTGAACCGACAAATTATGATTGCCACTATAAAAGTTAATTTTCATAGTGAATTAGGTAATCTACTGTTTGGACTTACGTTTTATTCATGAGCATATAATGAGAAATGTGTGGTACTGTTCAAAGCTTGTGGTACTACACCAGAGTTGGCAACACACATCAGTACCCAGACATTAGTGATGTCTCACTGCAGTCTGCTCAAAGAATGAAAGAGGCTGATGAAGACAGGCCCTCTCTATCAGCACAGCAATGCCCTTGCAAGGCGGTCAACATAGAGCTGAGCATGGAAGTGCTCTTCCCCAATTAGTGACTGTAGCTGAAGCTGTCAGCATCATGAACGAGGTCTAAAGAGATATTCACATCTCAGATGGAACTGTACTTTTATTAACGTTACACGTTGTACTTCAACAGAAGAGTTTGTTAATTAGTGTACCAAGTGATGCTTTTCTCATCAATGAAAGTCATTAATTATAAGGCATTCATATGGCAAAGAATTTATCAAGTTCAGTAAATCACATTCATGTAATAAAATAATCTAATACTCCGTAAATGTTGTAGTTACAATTAGCCATCTCCCATAGCAATCAAAGAACCAGCAGCTACGGTCAAATGACTGAAGCTTTGTCTGATCATAACAAAATAGATGGTCACAGCAGTCTGCAAGGCAGGACAGCAATAAACTTTGTACTACTGTTATGGTTCGTACTGGTTGAACAGTTTATTGTGTCATCAGTTCCTGCCTTGGAGGTATGGTGCATTTCATAGAAGAAGAGCAGTCATAACAATGCCTATGATGACAAAAAAAATTGTCTAGATAGACTCATATGGAATCTGTTAATTGAGACAGAACATTTCCAACTTTGTCTTTATCAATGTTTTTATGATGTTCCAAATAATGTAAGAACTTGGTAATGCAGAGTTATTGTTGACAAGAGTACAATATATGAGATGTTATTAATGAGAAGCCTTGCATATATTTTGAGAGTTGGATTTTGGACTTGTACTCTTAATTTCCAGCAGCAACTGCAGCATTTCAAGAATAGAAGTTTGGAGAGAAGAGGTTGGAAAGGATAAAGAAACAATAAGGTGAGATAGATTAAATAACAGGAAGTCTTACATCCCTATCAGGCTTTACTTCACCACCCAATATCACAGCAAAGAACCAGCAGAACATCGCTTATGGTGACTGTTGACAACAACTCAGAACAAAATGGCTGGGAGTAGGTAACATTTATGAAGAACATGAGCATTAAACATAAATTTTAAATTTTAAAGGAAATTGGTAGATTCTGAGTACCATTGCAGGAGCTGATATCTATTGTAAATGGTAACAAAGAATTACAGGTAAGATTACACTGCAGTGCAAAATCAATTGCTAGCAGTGTGAATCAAGAATTGTGAAGACGTTTGACTATGGTACTTGATAAAATGTTATTAAAGCCTTTGACAATAATTATTATGGGGAAAAAAATTACTAATCCATGAGTCAAAAGATTTTGACTGCAACTGTGAAGAGCTGAAACTGTAATAATCCCACAACAAGTCTAAATTAGTAGCCATGGATCATAGCTGTGGCATGTTGCTCTACGTGATGGCAATATCTATGGTACATTGACTTTTGGTGATGCAGTGAACTACACACTGATCCAGCTATCTGTCAGCATCTATGCACTGTGAGATTCTGGTGAGCTATATACAATTTGAGTTGATCAGTTTCCAAAAGTTGCTTTTTTATAGCAGTGTTTGTTTCATGAGTATACTGAAAGTGGTTCTGAAATGAGAGTTTGTGGTTATACTACAGAGGTGTACCTATTCTAATTACAATATTAAGCTGAGGCTAACTAAACCGATGTTACTGTAGACATTGCATGTCACTGGTGACAACAAAGATGCATTCTGATGTCCTGCCCTTGTTCAGATGGTTCGCTGTGCAATTAAGAAATAAGTGTGAACGACTGGGTAATAATATTAAAAAGAAATAAAAACAATAAACCCAACACTCAAAAACACTAAAACTGAATTAAAATATGAAATAAAGTGACACACACCACATTATAGTCGCATATCAATGGATCATGTAGAGAAAACCAGGAGACAGAGAATAGCATCTTGAAGTTACAGATGAAACTTTCCACATTACCAGAGGAAATAAATATAGAGATGTAAATAAGGACTTGAATTAATTAAAAGAATTAAATTCGAAGGAAATTAAAACAATACACCATCAAATCCCAGACACTCAAATAAGATTGAGTGTGTCAGAACAAAAAATAGATTTTAAGGTAGCTCCTTTTTCAGAATCTACGCTTGCTACTTTGGAGGAACATGTAGTTGACCTAGCCAGTAATAAAGTATGAGAAAGTGTTGAATCATCTGTAGATACACCTCATTTTAATGCAGAAACAAATAGAGCAGTTAGTTAATATGTCCCAAATTTTCTGTACTTCACTAAGACTACAGAATACATCTCTTAGGAGATACATATCCTAAGTGTTGATACACACTACAAACAGACACATTGAAGAAGGGATGGGAGGCTATTGATACCCTATTGACAGAAGCTCTGAGGTAACTGATTCTTACGAAATGAAACAATGGAAAATCCAGTTCAGAATATCAACAATTATGGAAAGTATAGATTGCTACTCGATGTAAGAACGACACATTGAGTTGCAGATAGGCACAACAAAAAGACTGTTATACTTCAAGCTTTCAGCCAAAGCCTTCATAAAAAAAAAGAGGGACACACACACATTCACACAAGCAAGCACTTCTTACACAAATATGACTGCTATATTGGCTGCTCAGGCCAGACTGAAATTAAAACAAACAAAATTAGGACCACAATGTGTAATGTAGCGGGGAATGGTCAGGGGTAGCAGGGTAAGAGGGGGAGGAAGAGAAGAAAGTGTTGCCTTGAGGAGCATGTAGGGGCTAGAGGTGGTAGACAAGGCTAATTGGTGTAGTGTCGGGAGGCTGTGGGGAAGGGTGGGAACAGGAAAATAGGAGCAGAAAGGGGATCAGCAGGAAAGGAGAAAAGAATGTTCACAACCACAACCCCTTGCCAAAGGGATCATTTCCATGTGAAAAGACACAGGTGCAAGACCTACTCAATCCCCATACACAGCACTTACTATTCATTATGTGTTTCACTTTCAGTCAGCCTGAATGGGCAGAGATAGTGGTTTGTGAATATGAAGTATACTTGCTTGTGTGGCTGTATGTGTGTTTTGTTTGGCCTTGGCCAAAAGCTTAATAGGTAACAGACTTTTTGTTGTGCCTGTCTGCAGCTCAGTGTGTCATCTTTATGGTATGGCAAGTAGTAGTCTATGATTTCCATATTTGTAGATCCTTATGAAGTATATTTTAAGCCAGCATTTGTGTGTCTGTGGCACTGTACTAAAGTATGTGCTGTCAGAAACCTAGGCATGGGGAATGTAGGAGTTGTAACAATGCTGATGAAGATTTAAACTGTGAGCAAAGCCTGTGTCAGGGATGGGGGGGGAGGGGATGGGGCAGGATTTGAAGGGAATACCAAAGCACATCATGGCTTTTATTATTATTGTGGGAAATATTTGAACAGGAATATCTATTTAGTGAAGAATTATTCTATGGAGGTATTTTATATTACCTATCATACAATTTATCTAAAAACACAGATGATGTGACTTACTGAACGAAAGTGCTGGCAGGTCGATAGACACACAAACAAACACAAACATACACACGAAATTCAAGCTTTCGCAACAAACTGTTGCCTCATCAGGAAAGAGGGAAGGAGAGGGAAAGACGAAAGGATGTGGGTTTTAAGGGAGAGGGTAAGGAGTCATTCCAATCCCGGGAGCGGAAAGACTTACCTTAGGGGGAAAAAAGGACAGGTATACACTCGCACACACACACATATCAATCCGCACATACACAGACACAAGCAGACATTTGTAAAGGCCTTTCTCAACATGACTGTGACTTTAGGTATCCAACTAATTAAGAAACTGACTAAATTAACAAAATTATGAACACAGAAACTTTACATGGAAGCATGGAATTCACAAAGTATGTATACAATGTGTTATTCTGACAGCACCTTAAAGCTTATTACTTTTCTAATCATCTAACATCAGTTAAGTCCAATTATTGTTGTAATCAATGGATTGACAACACCACTAAATATTCATTTTGCAGTACTATAACCTAAAATGTAATGACCAAGTTTAACTATTATTCCTATGCAAGTCTATAAATAATTGTGTGAGCCCATGTTAAATTCAGTCAGAGGCCAGCATTTAGTGTTAAAACATGTAGTCATGCATGTTAAATCTTTTTGAAAGTCTTTGGTAAAAGTCAACCTGTTCTCAGCTGTCCATCAGTCAACACCTTCATTGTTAAAGTATGCCTTAATTTTTTTCAGAAACAACATATATACATCAGCGTATTGCTATCAGCTATCAGGAGATCTATTACATTCAGCAACAGAGTGATCAAAACCTACGTAGCAATATTCATCCATCACAACTCAATTGTGAAACTGCACTGTATATACCCAATCACTGCCAGAATGTTTCATAGTTTATTGAAAGTGTCTTCCTGTGACTGATATGCTGTGTGAGAGCTGAAGCTGGTCTTCATGTGGTAATATATGATAATAAAAAAAAAAAAAAAACAGACAAATTAATTAAATACTTTGTTGCCCTTATTATTTATGAGCTCATCAGGTTACAGCATTACAATGAACATACAACAATGAGCTACCAAGTACAGTCAAGAAATCATGGATAAGATAAATTCCTAGTGTGAGGATGTATTCCTTCCTGGCACCTCAAAGGAACTAAAGGTGTTCAGAGTGTTTAGCAGAAAACAATTTATTGACATTTGCACCAAAGTTAATGACGGCTTAAAACTTTGAGTTAGTAAGCATTTAATGTTAAATGATTTGGACATAGTAGGGATAATAGTCACAGAACAATAGTAGAAGAAACAATGCAGTGAAGATGACATGAAAGACATTGCAAGGACATGTCATATTTTAGAACATCCAATCAAAAATTTTGAAATTTCTGAAATGGTTCCTGCCAAAAGAAGACCAGGAACATAAAGGTCATAATGGGAAGACAATGAGGAACCAGATTGGAGTCCAGATGTCAACATAGCTGGTGGGTGTGTCAGTGTGAAAGGTGGACAAAAATCTCAGATGGCAACAGCAATCACGACTGAAGAAGTTGTAAGGAAAAGTGTTGCTAAGTATTTATGAGACACTGAAAAAATAATTGACTAGAAAGTTCAGAATAGTACTGTAAGTAACAACATGAATTATTCTGGTGGAATTTATATGAACAAGACTTAACTCCTGATGGGTAAATGGAAGGCAATATGAAAATTAGTGGAGCATGCATTTAGTAAGAATTATTCCAAATGGGAAAAGTGACATTAAGAAGGTAAGTGAAAAACTATACAAAAGTAATAGGGTCATCAAAAGTGACATTCGGGATATAAAGCCATTGAGCAACAATGTTAACAATGTAAACAATAACTTAAATCCAATGCGAGCCTGTGCAGAAAATAAGATTGAAAGTGTAAAAGAAACTTTAAACTCTCAATTAGATGCCTTTGGTAATGATATGGTATCCAAAGGAAATGAAATTTCAAACAGTTGTAATAATCAAATGACAGTTGTTGTTATTGATACCCAAGTTCTTTCATGTAATTTTTGTAGAATCTTATAGGTATCTCGTCTGGTTCTCACATCTTTCCACTACCAACTGATTGTAGTTGTTTTTCTGTCCTGTGATCAGTTTACCTCGATATCTGCCATTTCCATATTCATATGATGATTGAAAGGAGGGACCATGTAATGATCTTTTGTGGAGAAAAAATTTTGAAAGACCGAGTTCAGTGTTTCAGTCTACTCCCTGTCATCTTCTGTTTTGGTACCAATATGGTCACTGAGTAAATGTATATATGATTTTGACCTGCTTACCAATTTTACAAGGTTTTTACTCAGGTTGGTTGAAAAAGTTTTACTTTCAAAGTCTTTGAATGCTTCTCTTATTACTCTTCTTATGTTCATTTTCACCTCATTCAGCTTTTGTTTGCCATCACTGAATATTTGATGCTGACTGCTCAGATGCTCTGAAATTTGTATCCTGTAACTCTTGCTAGGCAAAAATATCTTCCTACCTTTCTTAACATTCTTTGTAAGACCCATTTTCATAGATACTATCACAGCCTTAAGATAACTGATACATTCCTCCAAGTTAACTGATTCAGTAAGTCCAGGTTTGTTTGTTGCCAGGAGGTCTAAGCTATTATCCTCACTAGTTGGTTCTATAACTATCTGCTCAAAGCAATTTTCAGACAAGACATTCAGCCTGGGTGTTGTGTTGTCCTCCTCATCATTTCATACTCATCACTGACGCCATGCAAGTTACCTAATGTGGCGTCGAATGAAGTTGTACTTGGCAGCCAAACTTCCCCGGATAAGGTCTCCCAGCCAGTGACGCCATATGCTCATTTCATCATTTCAGTGATACTAATTCTGGGACCTTTCCTTGGATGCACCAGCAGTTTACTAAAATCATGCTAACCTTTCTACCTCCAATCTGTGGTGATGAACATTCAGAACATTCTCTGAGAACATTGTGGCTAATTTATCAGGCAAATTGTCTTGAATTCCAAAGGAAAGTGTCTCTAACCTAAAACAGTCCCATTTGCATTCCTCACATATTCTGCACCCCAGTAGCCACTTCATGCATAAAGTGCACACCTGACCTATTAAGGGTGAATGTAACGGAAAATATAAACATTTATTTTATCATTGCAGCCATATTTATTAATGTACAAATCTAAAATTATGCATGTGTAATGCAAAATAGCTATGTTTTAAAGGAAAAATATAATAAAATGTGCAGAATTAATATTTAGCCAGAAATACGAATTTTTAATTTTTTTATTGTCTTTTTTTATAAAAAGCCATAGCTCAAATTCAAATCATGCAATTAATCTGAAAATTTTAGTGTAGTGTTGTCAGAAGATTATAAGACTACTGAACTACAGTTATTAATTTATGGTACAAACTATATCATTAACAGAGTTTTTAATTTTGCACATCCAAAATTAACTTTTTTTCTACATAAAATCATCTAAAAATCGGAATGTAATAGCAGGACCTCGTATTTTTTTAGTTTAAGGGAGGCAGCAACACATTGTGAATAGTTTCTGAATATCTCATAGCATTAGCACATATACTTTTTTGAAAAGGGCTTCTAATAACGTAAAAAAATGTACAACAGAGAGAATGAGGTTCAAAGATTTTCATCTCATACTTCTGCATGTAATAAGCTTACTTCAATTTTAAAATCCTCCATATTGATACTTCTCGTCCTCCAGGTTTCTCTTCTCTCCTCTTCAAATCTGACTGGCCTGTATTTGCCAGTAAGACACTGATCTGTGAGTTCTCTTGATTATGCTCTCGTTGATGGAGTAAAATGCTTTTGTTGTAAACACACCAGGATCCATACCAACTCTCTTCAGCGCTTCAATTCTGCCATTATTTGCATTATTGTTACATAAAACTGTATCATAGACTTCAAGTCCACAGAATGTCCTTTTTCAGCATCTAATCCAAATTAAATTATTGAGGCTTTCATTTGTATTTTATGTCTTTCTGTGAAGAAACTTTCTCAAGAAATCAGGGTTTGCAAGAAACCTGAATGTGGGCTTAATTGCATTCATAACAAGTTCTGTTAATGAGTGTCTATATGAATACATCTCATTTCTGTTGTTGAACTTACCCCAATTGTCTTTCGGACACATACTGTGCATTGGTGTTTGGTCAGCAGATAGTTCATGGAAAAAATTGCCCACAAAGCATGCCTCATTGCTTCTAAATTATGTGTGTTTTTCCTAATAGCTCTCCCATAAAATAACTGAAGAGAATCAGTTTCTTTCGGAGTAAGCCTGCCTTTTCCTCCTTGTGGTTTTCCATCCTCAAGCACTTCACTTTTCTTCTCTTTCAGTAAGTGATGAAGTCTACCACCAAGCATCTTTTGGATGTGGCCAACACATTCCAACATTTCTATTGCATTGTATGGATTTTTATCTGTTACAGCTTTGAATGAAGAGGAGTTCCCATCATCAAGTTATTTTGTATGTCTAACACCATACTGGTCCTCAGATCTGGAGAACGTCCTCACAACTGCAGCAGCCTCCATGTCCCCCCACTTGAGCCACTATAATTTTTAGAGCATGCTACTGCATGGTATTCTTGCCACAGTTTTGCACTGTCTTCATTGTTGGACATTTTTCTCTTTGCACACTGGTGGCAGTATTTAGACATAATTTCTACATCTAAAACCTTACCTGAGTCAATACCAATAACAGGTGTAGCTCCATATAGAGATGTGTGACCCCTTTTCTGCCTGGTCCCATCTACAGACACACACAGTTCAGTAACATCTGTAGGAGATTCACTGTCATGAATATATACCCCAGGATCTATTTCTTTTTGGTTTATTTTCACCAATTTCTTCACTGCTTTCTTCATAGAAACTTTGCAGTTTTGCATAGAGCATCAGACATATCTTTATTTATTTTTTGAAACCTTGCGCAAGGTGGAGGCATGTTCATAAAACTACGCAATAAATTACCTCCTTCTCTGCCCTGTCCAAGGCATCTCAGAGCATATGCTAACCTAAAATTGCTTTCATAGGTACCAGTGTCAGTTTTTTTGGAGGAGGAAAATGAAAATTCATACCCGCACAAATTACAAATTAATTTAAATTCACAAGCTATTCCCACTCTCCTTTCTTCAACAACAATAATGCATTACGTATTGTTACAGCTAACACATGAAAATGAAAACTTTATAGCCTGGCACAGAAGCTCTAAATCAATAAGTATGAAGCCAGTGGAATCCATATCAGCATCATTCATTCATGTATACAGTTCTCCTGACTCAAGTTTTGATGCTGAGGCTGAGAGCTTATATTCTTCATTGCCATTATTACTGGCTTCTGAAGCACGTACAAATTTTGATCCTGTTTATCTACATCACGCCCTATTAATACAAGACCAAAGTTAGTGAGAAAAACTCTTCTACGATTTAGCAAATTCTTTTTCCAATCTGGAAGTTGTGAAGGAAGACTGAATGTACATTTATTGTTGCTGTATCAGTGAGTGTGTAGAAGAGGGACACAGGCCATCTTCCTGTTCCTCTTTTCATGCTGCAATGTCTTGCCGTCTTGTCTACGGTGTCCACGCCTCCCTTTGCAGGACTATATAAAGGATTTATGTTGGTCTTTTTTGAATCTTCACTAGTTATCCCTTCTGAGAGATAAACAGCAGACGCTTTGGTTTCTCAAGGACTGGAGTTGATGCGAGAGTAACTGGTGGCATCTGTATATAAGGGTCAGTATATACAAATATTGATGAGCATACACTGTGGCCATTTGTTGTCTTCAGCTCCTCTGTTATGCGACATCTGTTCGACCGCAGGGTGCCAATAAGTGTGACGTGAAAATCATTCCACAGAGTCTCAGAAAGCTCCACTGAAGTGCAGTACTGGTCCGTGGTAACACTGCGGCCTGATTTCTCAATGGGTTTTATTAGACTTTACAGAATCCATTGTTCCATTTAGATGCTGTGCATTTCCAGACTTTCCTGTACAGATATCAATGCCGATCACGTATCGAGTCTCAGAATCAGACAGCATTGTAGTTAGAGTGCTTGTTTTCCAGATTTTGGTTTTAGAAACCCCTTGACTGGGCAGCGACCACGGAACAGACATCGTCACATCCACTGTGGTGTGTAGACTGGGAATGAAATACAGTGGGAATGTAGAATTCAAGCTATCAGAAATTTCCCTTATTAAAGCAAAGTTGTCAGTCTGGAGGCGGATTTCTCTTGTATCCTTATCGTGAAACCTCAATATTTTAGTCAATTCGAAAAATCGGGTGCGACACATTTCGTCACAGTACACTTGCCGGCCCTGAAGCATAAACCATAAATCTTGGATAGGTGTCTTATTGTCATGATTTGAACCCGTGATTAGTAAGATCCCCATACAACAAAATAACTCATCTTCATCGGTGTGTTCAACACCTAGTCGAGAAGCCCTTCATTTGAGTGTAGTTTCATTAGATTCATAACATGATGTGTCAAAAAGTGCTCTACATCCTCTTTCGGAGACTCAATTTTTCCTTTGTGTCTTATCCCCGTTTTTCCTGGCACTATATTTCGCACAGAACGCCAATATTCTCGAGATGGCTCCGTAACAACCTCGCGCCCACTTTTGGCAATGAATTTATCACAGTTGGGATCTTCGCATCTGAAGGGGTGTATTATGTTGCATTAAACATAAAACAAGAAATAAAAAAGTGACCGGTAGCAGAAATAATTATTCCTTATTTAAATTCGTTGCTATCTTTATCGTTTCAGATAGTGGAGGAGGAAAAAGTCTTACTTTAAATATACTATTCCGGGGGGAGTGAGCCCATGGCTAAAGTTATAGTAGCTCTCGGTTATGGAGGAATCAAGAGTGTGAACATTCTCTCGTTGGTGTAGTACAGACTAAAGCAGAGACAAGCAGATTAATAATTTATATTATGTTTAATTTGACATATTGCTACGCATTTCAAGCATCTTTTGTTCATCAGGCACTTATGCACAAAAAAAACTGCTACATAAAGACAAACTGTCTTAATGTTCCTTAACATAGAACTGTTCTGTTCACTGTTCGCTGCTGGAGTGGCTATTAGAGTATTTGTGGGACGGGGTGTCAGTGGGTGGTCAGAAATCAGCGTCTACTGGAGCCTTCCGCTGGCGTCTTGTTGTAACTGACACCATAGCCTGTGTGGGAAACAGGTAGTTTGGCAGCTCCTATTGTAGTGTGGTATCGTGATCAACTTCTTATATGTCAGTTGTTCACTTACGATTTAGGCTTCCCAAAGTTCATCAGTTTTTTTTTTTTTTTTTTTTTTTTTTTTTTTTTTTTTTTTTTTTTTTTTTTTTTTTTGTAATCTGGAGAGCTTTGTTATAACACTAGACTGCTGCACTGCTTACACTGCTTAATCTGACACTGACTTGGACGTAATTGTTCCACAGAATCCTGCTTCATAAACTGAGCGATTGTGGCTACAATTAAGAAAGAAGCAGGTTTCTCACGAAGTAATTGACGACAGACATCGTAATTTTCCCGTCAAATAACCTTCTTTCAGTCCAAAACTTAAAGTTTACAATCCAGGTTACGTATTATGCACGAATACTTCAAAAAATTCATCACAATTACAAGTAAATATGTAGTGAACTGAGTAGGACCATTCAGTTCCAGTCCTGGGAGTCCATTAACTGTCACTGAGTGGCCAAACATTTATCGGATGGCATTTTACATGTACCTATTTTCTGGGAAAATACAAGTGAGTTGCGAACATTTGTTTTGGTAATAGGGCCTTAACGACATCCTTTCCTTAGTCATTGTTTTGTGATGGCGCTAAACATGTCGAGTACATGTGACCCAGATTGTAGCACCTATTTATTCAAATAACTAATGGTCAGTGTGTTTCAGAACAGTAGAAGCAACATTGCAATATCCTGATTACTTAACTAACTGTAATATATAGAACCTACGTTGTGGCTGTCATTTCAGATACATAGCAGACCGTTATTTGTTGACCAAATATCTACAGAATTCATGTATTTGCCACAAGAATGAACTCTGTGCCTGCTTGGTGCTATTGAAATAGACTTTCTAATATTAGGAGTTTTTGGGTCCATTAATTGCTTGTTTCTGAGGGTAACATGAGGCGGCATATCAGGGCTGATATTTGTAGTCACAGATCACTGCATAGTGTACGCTAGCTTTCAGAGCAGAATGATATAGCTAGAGTTGTCGGTCATAAGAAGCGACAACGCCACCATGCCATCTTCACTTAAGTAGGCAGCGTTAGATCAAGTGCACAACCACTAATGACTTTCAGAACAGGTGGACTGCATTCCATTCTGATCAAACAGTTGTGGGGGTCACAGGCAAACAGTCATGCGAAATATATTTGAACACTTTTTTTTTTAAACTGTCTTGAGCAGCTATTTCGGCATCCCACACGCGATGGAAATTTCTCAGCCCTTGTAGCTACAAAAGGGCCAGACTTTATCAACAATGTCAGCATAGAAATGGGAATGATGTCATTATAGCAACTATGATCACAAAAGCTAATAAATCAGTCAAGAAAGCTAAGAGATTGTTTATGCTAGACAGAGCAGATAAGCAGTTGTTACCATCTCATTTAGACAGTGAGTTGGCGCCACTTAGTTCCAGTAAGAGGGATGTACAAGAATTATGGGCAACGTTTAAGGAGACTGCAAATCGTGGTCTGGAGAGTTATATGTCTAGTGAGTGGATAAAAGATGGAAAAGATCTACCAGTGGCCACTTTAATTGATTTGGGCATCGTCTACATATTCTACCATTAAAACTAGGACTTTGGGTTTCCTTCCCCTCAATAATTACCATATGTTTGTTGCGATTTAAGTTTTTTCCGATCGTAGCTTCTGAATCGACAATCTTGAAATGTGACTCATTTATTGTTAAGCGAACTTTAACAGAATTGTTTTGGCATTCATGTGGAGAGTCTCAGACATTTTATTGTTTCCGGTCAATTGTCAAGTTTTGCACCGTCAAGATATATTTTCAACATCGTTTTGGAATTCGCTTTGCTCATCTGAGGAGCCTACTATACGGCAGCATTACTTTCCACAAATCTAAGAAAAAAGTTTTGATAGTCTTCTGAATAGTTTTTATATATTAGAAATAGGGGATGGTATACATCACTTTACTTGTAGAATCACACTCATCAGTCCCCTTACGCTAGGTGATGTCCTATCAGTTACTGTGGACTGTGACCTTTCAGACTGGAAATCACGAATCCAGTCGCACAAGTGAGACGATAGATCATAAGAAAGCATTGTGGTTAGAAGCCCCTTATGAGGGATGATATCAAAAGCCTTTCTGGAACTCTAGAAATACGGAATCAATTTCACAGCCCCTGTACACAAATTGCGAATTAAGTGTCAACTGTGTCTTACAAGAGGAATGCTTTCCAAATCCAGGCCGGATGATGATGATGATGATTATTAGTGTTTTAGGGCGCACAACAGCGAGGTTATCAGCGCCCGTTCCCAAAAGTTCAATTCAGAGCCGAGTTGTGAGAGAATGGGTATTGTTCAAATTGCAAGATTGGACACAGCACATCAAAACAGGGAGATAAAACTAAAAATAAAATAGCAGTACAAACAGGTAAAATAATTAACGGTGGCTGAGTGAGCACTTACAAATAATGGGTGACCAAACCACTGGACAGCATATTAAGACTTCAATTCCAATATTTTGGGAAGAAGGCCAGACATCACACAAAAACGTAAAACTCTAGCGACACTCGCCTCATTATTAGTTAAAAGAGAGGGTAGGTCTGGTGGGAAACTGAAATCTTCCCTCAAACCCGCATATAAAACACACTCAGTTAAAATATGTCGTATCGACAGCTGTGTCCCACATGTCTGACATGTTGGTGGCTCCTCACGACGTAACAGAAAACCATGTGTCAAAGGACAATGTCCTATTCTAAGCCGTGTAAGGGCTACTTCCTCAGCGCGTCGTTGTCGGAAGGAGGTGAGCCAGGCCGGTTTGATGTCATTAGATAATATATTACGAGATTTTTCATAACGTTGCAATAAAGGATTTTTTCACACGTCCTGCTACTTGTCGATGTCAATGAAATAGATCTGTAACTCTGTGGATTCCGTTTATTTTCTTTCGTATGTACTTTGCGGCGTGCGCAACTCTATATCTAGATTTAGATAAGATATCTGTATGGTGCGAAAATTGGCAATTGACCCTAAATAACGAAAAGTGTGAGGTCATTCACATGAGTGCTAGAAGGAATCCATTAAACTTCAGTTACACGATAAATTAGTCAAATTTAAAGACTGTAGATTCAACTAAATACCTAGGAATTACAATTACGAACGACTTAATTTGGAAGGAACACATAGAAAATGTTGGGACGGTTAACCAAAGACTGCGTTTTATGGGCAGGACACTTAGAAAATGTAACAGATCTGCTAAAGAGCCTGACTACACTACGCTTGTGCGTCCTTTTTTAGGATACTGCTGCGCGGTGTGGGGTCCTTCCCACATAGGATTGTGCATCGATTCGTGTATTGCTTCGTGCATCGATCTTTTCACATTCACACAAATCGCTACTAACTTAGCCTGCCGTCATTTCAGCTTTCTCTTTTGAACCGAGAGTGCAACACCTTTTGCTTGCTCAGCATTTTTGCGAAATTCACCGCGGGTCTTTTCCGCCATTAACCCTCTTACCTGGCTCATATTTCTTCCGAGCACGATTTTAAAATCCGATTAACTTTCCCCATAATTCCTCTACGTCCGTCATATTGGAAACAAATGATGCACATTCATTATCTATGTGAGACGCTAGCAACTGCGAGTCTGTTCTTTCTAGCATGAATAATCGACCAGCATTTTTGAATGATTCATTAACTTTAGCGATCCTAGTTGATATGAAGCTTTACAATATGGTTAAATGATGATGGCGTCCTCTTGGATAAAATACTCCGGAGGTAAAATAGTCCCCCATTCGGATCTCCGGGCGGGGACTACTCAAGAGGACGTCGTTATCAGGAGAAAGAAAACTGGCGTTGTACGGATCGGAGCGTGGAATTTCAGATCCCTTAATCGCGCAGGTAGGTTAGAAAATTTAAAAATGGAAATGGATAGGTTAAAGTTAGATATAATGGGAATTAGTGAAGTTCGGTGGCTGGAGGAACAAGACTTTTGGTCAGGTGAATACAGGGTTATAAATAGATAATCAAATAGGGGTAATGCAGGAGTAGGTTTAATAATAAATCAAAAATAGGAGTGCGGGTAAGCTACTACAAACAGCATAGTGAACGCATTATTGTGGCCAAGATAGACACGAAGCCCACGCCTACTACAGTAGTACAAGTTTATATGCCAACTAGCTCTGCAGATGATGAAGAAATTGGTTAAATGTATGATGAGATAAAATAAATTATTCAGGTAGTGAAGGGAGACGAAAATTTAACAGTCATGGGTGACTGGAATTCGAGAGTAGGAAAAGGGAGAGAAGGAAACATAGGTGAATATGGATTGGGGGTAAGAAATGAAAGAGGAAGAATTTTGCACAGAGCATAACTTAATCATAGCTAACACTTGGTTCAAGAAACATAAACGAAGGTTGTACACATGGAAGAACCCTGGAGATACTAAAAGGTATCAGATAAATTATATAATGGTAAGACAGAGATTTAGGAACCAGGTATTAAATTGTAAGACATTTCCAGGGACCGATGTGGACTCTGACCACAATCTATTGGTTATGAACTGTAGATTAAAACTGAAGAAACTGCAAAAGGTGGGAATTTAAGGAGATGGGACCTGGATAAACTGACTAAACCAGAGGTTGTACAGAGTTTCAGGGAGAGCATAAGGGAACAATTGTCACGAATGGGGGAAAGACATACAGTAGAAGAAGAATGGGTAGCTCTGAGGGTCGAAGTAGTGAAGGCAGCAGAGGATCAAGTAGGTAAAAAGACGAGGGCTAGTAGAAATCCTTGGGTAACAGAAGAAATATTGAATTTAACTGATGAAAGGAGAAAATATAAAAATGCATTAAATGAAGCAGGCAAAAAAGAATACGTCTCAAAAATGAGATCGACAGGAAGTGCAAAATGGCTAAGCAGGGATGGCTAGAGGACAAATGTAAGGCTGTAAAGGCTTATCTCATTAGGGGTAAGATAGATACTGCCTACAAGAAAATTAAAGAGACCTTTGGAGTAAAGAGAGCCACTTGTATGAATATGAAGAGCTCAGATGGAAACCCAGTTCTAAGCAAAGAAGGGAAAGTAGAAAGGTTCAAGAAGTATATAGAGGGTCTATAAAAGGGCGATGTACTTGAGGAAAATATTATGGAAATGGAAGAGGATATAGATGAAGATGAGATGGGAGATACGATACTGCGTGAAGAGTTTGACAGAGCGCTGAAAGACCTGAGTCGAAACAAGGCCCTGGGAGTGAATAACATTCCATTAGAACTACTGACGGCCTTAGGAGAGCCAGTCCTGACAAAACTCTGCCATCCGGAGAGCAAGATGTATGAGACAGGCGAAATACCCTCAGACTTTAAGAAGAATATAATAATTCCAATAGCAAAGAAAGCAGGTGTTGACAGATGTGAAAATTACCGAACTATCAGTTTAATAAGTCACAGCTGCAAAATACTAACGCTAATTCTTTACAAACGAATGGAAAAACTAGTAGAAGCCGACCTCGGGGAAGATCAGTTTCGATTCCGTAGAAATATTGGAACGCTTGAGGCAATACTGACTCTACGACTTACGTTAGAAGAAAGATTAAGGAAAGGCAAACCTACATTTCTAGCATTTGTAGACTTAGAGAAAGTTTTGACAGTGTTGACTGGAATACTCGCTTTCAAATTCTGAATGTGGCAGGGGTAAAATACAGGGAGCGAAAGGCTATTTACAAGGGACATGAAACGGAAGCAGTGGTTGGGAAGGGAGTGAGACAGGGTTGTAGCCTCTCCCCGATGCTATTCAATCTGTATATTGAGCAAGCAGTATAGGAAACAAAAGAAAATTTCTGAGTAGGAATTAAAATCCATGGAGAAGAAATAACAACTACATTGTAATTCTGTCAGAGACAGCAAAGAACCTGGAAGAGCAGCTGAACGGAACGGACACGGTCTTGAAAGGCGGATATAAGATGCACATCAAGAAAAGTGAAACGAGGATAATGGAACGTAGTCGAATTAAGTCGGATGATGCTGCGGGAATTAGATTAGGAAATGAGACACTTGAAGTAGTAAAGGAGTCTTGCTATTTGGAGAGCAAAATAACTGATGATGGTCGAAGTAGAGAAGATATAAAATGTAGACTGGCAATGGGAAGGAAAGCGTTTCTGAAGAAGAGAAATTTGTTTAACATCGAGTATAGATTTAAGTGTCAGGAAGTCGTTTCTGAAAGTACACTCCTGGAAATGGAAAAAAGAACACATTGACACCGGTGTGTCAGACCCACCATACTTGCTCCGGACACTGCGAGAGGGCTGTACAAGCAATGATCACACGCGCGGCACAGCGGACACACCAGGAACCGCGGTGTTGGCCGTCGAATGGCGCTAGCTGCGCAGCATTTGTGCACCACCGCCGTCAGTGTCAGCCAGTTTGCCGTGGCATACGGAGCTCCATCGCAGTCTTTAACACTGGTAGCATGCCGCGACAGCGTGGACGTGAACCGTATGTGCAGTTGACGGACTTTGAGCGAGGGCGTATAGTGGGCATGCGGGAGGCCGGGTGGACGTACCGCCGAATTGCTCAACACGTGGGGCGTGAGGTCTCCACAGTACATCGATGTTGTCGCCAGTGGTCGGCGGAAGGTGCACGTGCCCGTCGACCTGGGACCGGACCGCAGCGACGCACGGATGCACGCCAAGACCGTAGGATCCTACGCAGTGCCGTAGGGGACCGCACCGCCACTTTCCAGCAAATTAGGGACACTGTTGCTCCTGGGGTATCGGCGAGGACCATTCGCAACCGTCTCCATGAAGCTGGGCTACGGTCCCACACACCGTTAGGCCGTCTTCCGCTCACGCCCCAACATCATGCAGCCCGCCTCCAGTGGTGTCGCGACAGGCGCGAATGGAGGGACGAATGGAGACGTGTCGTCTTCAGCGATGAGAGTCGCTTCTGCCTTGGTGCCAATAATGGTCGTATGCGTGTTTGGCGCCGTGCAGGTGAGCGCCACAATCAGGCCTGCATACGACCGAGGCACACAGGGCCAACACCCGACATCATGGTGTGGGGAGCGATCTCCTACACTGGCCGTACACCACTGGTGATCGTCGAGGGGACACTGAATAGTGCACGGTACATCCAAACCGTCATCGAACCCATCGTTCTACCATTCCTAGACCGGCACGTCCGCATGTATCTCGTGCCACCCAACGTGCTCTAGAAGGTGTAAGTCAACTACCCTGGCCAGCAAGATCTCCGGATCTGTCCCCTATTGAGCATGTTTGGGACTGGATGAAGCGTCGTCTCACGCGGTCTGCACGTCCAGCACGAACGCTGGTCCAACTGAGGCGCCAGGTGGAAATGGCATGGCAAGCCGTTCCACAGGACTACATCCAGCATCTCTACGATCGTCTCCATGGGAGAATAGCAGCCTGCATTGCTGCGAAAGGTGGATATACACTGTACTAGTGCCGACATTGTGCATGCTCTGTTGCCTGTGTCTATGTGCCTGTGGTTCTGTCAGTGTGATCATGTGATGTATCTGACCCCAGGAATGTGTCAATAAAGTTTCCCCTTCCTGGGACAATGAATTCACGGTGTTCTTATTTCAATTTCCAGGAGTGTATTTGTATGGAGTGTAGCCATGTATGGAAGTGAAACATGGACGATAAATAGTTTGGGCAAGAAGAGAATAGAAGCTTTCGAAATGTAGTGCTACAGAAGAATGCTGAAGATTAGATGAGTAGATCACATAACTAATGAGGAGGTATTAAACAGGATTGGGGAGAAGAGAAATTTGTGGCGCAGCTTGACTAGAAGCAGGGACCGGTTGGTAGGACATGTTCTGAGGCATCAAGGGATCACAAATTTAGCATTGGAGGGCAGCGTGGAGGGTAAAAATCGTAGAGGGAGACCAAGAGATGAATACACTAAGAAGATTGAGAAGGATGTAATAGCAATCCCTATGCGGTAATGACTAAAGATGGGGGTAAATATTAGCCACTATTTCGCTTCATAAATATCCCAGCAGTTTAGCTCGGAAGGCAGTCAGTCGATGACGCACATGACGTTCACACTCGATTGCCTGATCGGGGCCAAGTGACGTTTGGCACAAATCTGTTGTGGGCTATCGAGCTAGCTGGTCGTGACAGCTATCGGAAAACGTGTGTTTCCTAAAGAGAGGCAGCAGCCTTTTCAGTAGTTGCAAGTGCAACAGTCTGGATGATTTAGTAAACTGGCCTTGTTACAGCAACCAAAACGGCCTTACTGTGCTGGTACTGTGGACGGCTGAAAGCAAGGGGAAACTATAGCCGTAATTTTTCCCAGGGCATGCAGATTTACTATATGGTTAAATGATCATGGCGTCCTCTTGTGTAAAATATTCCGGAGGTAAAGTAGTCCCTAATTCGGATGTCCGGGTGTGGACTAATCAGGAGAAAGAAAACTGGCGTTTTACGGATCGGAGCGTGAAATGTCAGATCCCTTAACTGGGCAGGTAGGTTAGAAAATTTAAAAAGGGAAATGGATAGGTTGAAGTTAGATATAATGGGAAACAGTGAAGTTCGGTGACAGGAGGAACAAGAATTCTGGTCAGGGGAATAAAGGGTTATTAATACAAAATCTAATATGGGTAATGCAGGAGTAGGATTAATAATGAATAAAAAACAGGAATGTTGATAAGCTACTATGAACAGCATAGTGAACGCATTATTTTAGCCAAGATAGCCACGAATCCCACGCCTACCACATCAGTACAGGTTTATATGCCAACTAGCTCTGCAGTGATGAAGAGTATGAAGAAATGTATGATGTGACAAAAGAAATTATACAGATAAAGGGAGACGAAAATTTAGTAGTCATAGGAGACTGAAATGCGACTGTAGGAAAAGAAAGCGAAGGAAAAGTAGTAGGTGAATATGGACTATCCCCGATGTTACTCAATCTATATATTGAGCAAGCAGTAAAGGAAACAAAAGAAACAATTGGACTAGGAATTAAAATCCATGGAGAAGAAATAACAACTACATTGTAATTCTGTCAGAGACAGCAAAGGACCTGAAAGAGCAGTTGAACGGAATGGACAGTGTATTGAAAGGAGGATATAAGATGAATGTAAACAAAAGCAAAACGAGGATAATGTAACGTAGACGAATTAACTCAGGTGACGCTGAGAGTATTAGATTAGGAAATGAGACATTTGAAGTAGTAAATGAGTTCTGCTATTTGGGGAGCAAAATAACTGATGATGGCCGAAGTAGAGAGGATCTAAAATGTCGACTGGCTACTGAAGAAGAGAAATGTGTTAACATAGAGTATAGATTTAAGTGTCAGGAACTCTTTTCTGGTAGTATCTGTATAGAGTGTAGCCATGTATGGAAGTGAAACATGGACAATAAACAGTTTAGACAAGAAGAGAATAGAAACTTTCGAAATGTGGTGCTACAGAAGAATACTGAAGATGAGATTAGTAGAGCACGTAACTAATGAACTAGAAGAAGGGATCGGTTGGTAGGACACGTTCTGATGCACCAAGGTATCATCAATTCAGTACTGGAGGGAAGCATGGAGGGCAAAAATCGTAGAGGGCGACCAAGAGCTGAATACGCTAAGGAGATTATGAAGGATGTAAGTTGCAGTAGTTATTCCGAGACGTAGAGGCTTGCATAGGATGGAGTAGCATGGAGAGCTGCATCAAACCAGTCCCTGGACGGAAGACCACAACAACAACAAATACAGCACCGGTCACCTTTCCTGTCTTAATTCAAGCACAATTGCCGCTAGTATAAGACAAGAGCTTAATGACGATAGATGCCTTGTTTTCCTTGTTAAGATTCTCCCAGAACCGTTCTCACTGTCAAGCTGTCGTTGTCCGAAGTCTCTGATCGCCGTCCATTAGCAGATCTTAGTATATGGGAACAAGAAAAGTATTCCCTAGACGTGCACCCAGACATTCTTGAAGCTATAAAAAACAGGAAAATCTGCAGAATTATATTAATCGCACTGTTCTGAAAAAACGTTTCAATCTCAATTTTAAAATCTAACTTACACGTTAACACAGTATAATACATCCGTAGCATGTGATACTCTATAAACTCTGTGCTAACCACATTTTTACTCTTCATTACAGCCAAGATTATCAGTATTACTTTGCTATTAAAGGGAACAACTCAACGGTGTATAGAAAAGAGGCTGACATTGACTAAACGTAACTCTGAGAATATTCTTCTACTTAATTATCTACGTACAGACCATGTACCCGACACTTGCATCTGTCTCCTTGCATGTCTTCCAATGGGTCTGTGTAATACACTTGCTACTGGGAAAGTAATACAGATGTGACCCTAAGAATGTCTGATATAACAATCAAAAGATGTTCCATTATGTGCGATAGCTAACCACACAGTTATTTTAATGTCTTTATGTTCCGTGATGGACGTGGTAAAGACAAGGAATTCAAAAAGACGCACCTGCAGGAAATCATTATCTAGGAGAAACCATAGCCCAATCCCTTGTACTTTCCTCATTAATACACGCAATTTGTCTATCTCGGGAGACGGGAAAATAGCATACCTGAAAAAGTTAATTAAAATATCGACAGTAAAAGTGCAGTACAAAAATTACCTTATTCTTTCATTCAACAAACCTAATACGGTAAACATGCATACCATGACTATCAGTCAATTAACAAAAACGTGTCTTCGAAATGAGTGCCTCATACAATACTGACCTGGGAGTTTTTTGTTAATATTCCATGGTAGCCTCCTACTGTAGTTTTACATTAACAGTCTGAAATTTTGGGTATTCCATCGACTTTAACCACATCGAATCACTCGTGCTTGCCTTAGAATTGCATACAGCAGCATACATCGTTGATAATCTCACTACCTCATCCAATGAAAGTGCTTAGAAGGGGGAAACCTCAGACGCGACCAATCTGTTCGGCTCATATTTGGCAGATCGCTTGCGCACAACCTGAGCTCGAACAAAGTGCATCACTTGTTTGTATCGCTTCATCTTATTATCAATTTTTTATGTGCCAGAAGAATGAAGAGATTAAGTTGTTTATATGGTTTTCTTAAATTTTTGTGTAGATATGTCACATTTGGCGGTCGATAAATCAGTATCCTGTCAAGTTACCGAATCTACAACGCCGATTGCTGAAACGCCGCGTGCAGCAAAGATAACAACTACGATGAAGTTGGCCACTATGAACGTTTGCCGGCGACTACAAAGAAGACACTTATTGTTAGAGAATTAGCGTGATACGTTTGTTTGCAGAGAATGGTTCTAGCTTGTCCTTTGAGAATTTCAGGAGTAGTAGTATCCGAGTATACCAGGTTTAGGAAAATTTCCGAGTCATTGAAGTGTGACATTAGTTTCTCCTAGTTGTGATTAATGGTGCGTTATGCTGTTTAATAGCCGCGATATGGTAGGCGAACTGTATTTCAATATTTTTATAAGATTTTCCGTTGGAGGGTGTATGTGAAGAGCAGTGTCCATGCGAAGTCGTTAAGTTGTTTTGTGGTTGAGGATTAAAGCACGTACTAGGGAAAGTAGCGTTGCATTATATTATTATCGTTGTAAATGTGTACACAAGCACTAAGGAATAGTGGCTTCGCAATATTTAGTTTAGGATTTATTGTGTGAATTCGGCGTGAGCGTCGCAGTATAGTAAATTCCGGAAATCTCGTTGGATGCACTGAATGTGCAGTCTACATTAAAGAGAACGTTGTCTTACGCAATAGTTGTTTATCGAGAAACAATCGGAAGTTTATTGAGAATGTGTCAGCTTATCCATTTGGCGCTAAACGACAAAATCAAGAACCATTTAAAAAATAACACGTTATTCTTTTTAAAAGAGGTCATCGAGTGCTATGTTTTGAGTTATAAATATTAGTGGGTCGCGGAAGTCAACGCCTGAAGTGGTTGAGTTTTGTGTGATTGAGTTCACATAGCTGCAAAATGACGGTGACACTCAGGTTCTTTGTTTAATTTTTTTAAATTACATTTCCACTTAGCGGGGTGTGAACAGATAACCAGCACTCGAAAAAATAAAGCGCTGACTTGTACTCATAGTTGATTTAATTACTGGAAAAAAAAGAAAGTTTTAAACTGAAAAAGTCAGTACTCGACTCGACTTTTACCCCCAAAACATTACAAGAAAAAAAATAAAGGCTTATTTGAAAGCAGACTAATACCTGGAATATATCTTTTCGGAATAAAGTAAATCCAAAGGCCAGTGAAGTAAAAGACTGGATTATTGGTAAAAGCAAGGTTCAAAGAAATTAAAGAAAAGGAATAGTATTTTGCAGTGAACGACTTGTAACGAAAAGAAAGATAATTAATGTTTAGACAGAGAAAGCAAGTTTGCGTGTTGTGGGAAAGTGATTAATAATAAAAGAAAAGTTAGTCTACGTAATTCTGAAAGATTGAGATTAACGAAATAGTTTATTATGACAAAATTTCAATAGAGTCAAGGCGCTACTTATAGAGGTTATCATTGATTGACAACGAGACGTAAACAGCACAAAATTATATCTTTGCCATGTTAACGTGTTCTCCAACATAGGTTGCTGTTATTGGTAATTTAAATACATCATTCCTACTCCCCGTAGACTCTCGCATTTATTATTTTTCTGGTGACTGATAGTAGCTTTGGTGGTAGTTCATCTTTCGAACCTAGTGAACCCTGACAGTCAGAGGCGTTTCTGTAATTAATATCCATATAGCTATCACTGATCCCATTATACCGCAAAGTGTCCATCCTTTCGTACATAGTGATGTAGCGAGCGGTAGTGTAATTTATAGTGGGAGAAGCTGAATATAAAATCGTACGTGATGTCGTTGTGTTCGTACAAGCGATTATTTCAAGTCACACAGATTACGTCGTTGAGTGTATGCCATCTTGGAAGGACAGCTAATTTCAGTATTACGAGAGTAAGCTACGTTGCCCGACGTTGCTTTTTACCTACGTACTGAAGTGCCGATAGAGCTTGTTCATATAGTACATCTACTACGACTGAAAAATAGTAGAAAGTTGGCGTTAGTCGTACCTAAAGAGTGACGCAGTACAATATATATCTCAAGAATTTTGCTGGAAACTAGATATCGAATCCTCCAAGAAGTGTCTTTCAAGCACTGCTGCGTCAACGACAGTAGATTTTTGTATACTTCTTCAGAAACATGCCGACAGCATGAGCAGCTTCTAGGCGCATGTCTTCCTATTGACGTAAATATAAGCTTTAATAAATAGTTTGAACTAGAGCATCGCAGCATATCAAGAATACAACTCTGTTTTATATTACAGTCGCATGTTAACACAGTACTGATAAAAAACTCTTATAGTTTATGGCTCATCATACCTTCGCTTTAATGTGTTTGAGAAACACTGAAATACAATGTAGAAACGTACGCATAAGTATCATTGCATAGTCGTTTGGAAAAAAAAATTGGCATTTAGCAGTAGATGAGAGCCTTACACCGCTATATTACATGGCAAGGATGCTAGTATCTAAGAATACCGGTATGTACTCTTTTGAGAATCCCTTTATCTGCGTAAGAGGAATTATACGTCTTATTTGGATGGGTCAGAGGCTTATGAAGGGTTTTAGAGAGCATAGATATACCGTAGAGACATGTGGACAAAAGTATACAGCCTTGACAGTCATTGGTAATATGCGTTTTCTCGAGATTAGGCTTTGGTGTAAGGCATAGTTCAATGCCCACTGTTCAGTCCTCTATTGCATAGGATATTTTTCAAAGTTATGGAAATGTACTCAGTTGATTTTCCAGCGTAAACTTCCACGGGTACCTGAGAAACAGAAAAACGTATTCGTATTCCCGCAATAGTCGATGATGATTATGATGATGACGATGATGATGATGTTGGATTCAGCATTATCCATTATCACCAGCACCAATAGTTGATATCAAGATACAAATCTCGAGGTCTGGTCGACGTCTGCTCTCACTATCAAAACTTATGCGACGAATTCCAACGAACGCATATTAACAGATTTCTACGGAACATGTAGTTATGTCGACACAAATTTGTTGCTCATACGTATTAAAATGCTCCAACACCTTGTGTATTGTTGGCTGACTCCTTAAACTAAAATCAGGGCCGACTGACTACTTCTATCCGATGAGAAATATCATATTCTATAAGGTTTTCCAGTGTTGCTCTTGACAGCTAGGATGGTGGGAAGACTCCATCCAAACGGAAGACCACCCTCCCCCTCCGCCCACCTCCCTTACGTCACTCGTAAAGTCATACAATCAATGGCAAAGATTGCATAGTCGCGCTATCACGAATTTGAACTGAAAAAAAGTTAGTGCTATTTGCTGGCTTCAGCAGTTGAATTATCAATCGACTGTTGACATCTCTTTCACAAGTGTCTATGTACACTTGACGACAAGCGTAAAGAATTTTGTATTTTGTTGCCGCGGCGCATTGGGGTTCGGTTTCTTCGAGGCATTCAACTACACACGTTCATTTCCTGTCTGTTTCAACGGCGTATCAATACTGTGTCTTCCGAGCAACCTGCTGATGCGACTTGTCACTGTTTTTATAGTGGGAAGTCGTTTGTTTTTCGTCAGATTCTCAGTACCTTTAGGAATGTAGTGCCTCAATTAGCTCTCCGCCAGACTAGCTATTTCTTCTTAAAGTAATTCCTAACTTATATACTACTTTATCCGATTAGTCTGAGCGTATGACCCCCCAGGGTCTCAGCATTCATTTGCTGAGTACGGGCTTGGCGACCCCGGGGTCCTGAGCTGGGGACTGGTCAGCGCCGCCAGTCTCCTGTCACTGTAACCCCCGGACATGCTTCAGCGACCACCGTATGGCGCGGCGGTGGAATGTTGTGTGCTGCGGGGAATGGTAATCTTGGCATGACCGCCTGGATTGCGAGGAAGGTAAACCTCTATAAAAACCCCTCAATCTTCCGGTGTGCTCCGCGCATATGAGATGCATGGCTGTTGGGGTGGAACAGTCGCAAGCGGGCAACCTCTGGGGCACCTGCCGCACCCCAGTTGTATAAGGCTTACTTAGGCACGCGGGGCTCTGTCTGAGCGGACCTTTAGTTCCCTAGCTGCTCGTGGGACGCACATGGCAACCACGTATTTCCCTTCACCAACTTCGCAATCAGTAAAGCGCATGAGGGAGGCTAGTCCTCCAGATATGCAGATAGAAAAGAGTAACAGGGCTCATGGAGTCATAAATGAGAATGTTTTCATCGTGATTAAGAGGAAGGAGGGCTCATTTGAAAAAGTGTCTCCTTTCTACATACATAAAGGTTTAGAAGGACTCGCAGGTACACTGAAATCTATCAAACGCCTGAGGAATGGTACCCTGTTAGTTGAGACTACTAGGGCAAAGCAAGTGCAGCTGCTTCGAAAGTCAACCAAGTTAGGCGAGTATGATATTACTGTCGAGTTGCACAATTCCCTCAACTCCAGTAAAGGCATTGTTACCTGCCGTGATTTAATGGATATCGATGTCGACGAGCTGAAGCAAGAATGGGCAACACAGGGGATTGTAGACGTGGAACAAAGGACACGTAGGAATAATGGAGATATTGAGAAATCTGCCACCTTCATTGTGACTTTCAATTCGCCTGTCTTACCTGAATACGTTCTGGCTGGTTTCCTCCGACTTAGGGTTCGGCCTTATATACCTAACCCTATGCGATGTTTCAAATGTCAGCGATTTGGCCATACGACAATGAGTTGTGGGGGTGAACCAACCTGCGGTATATGTGGCAAGGCAGCTCATGAAGCTGGGACCAACTGCACATCTCCAGCGCTGTGTATCAACTACTCTGGGAGCCATCCCGTCTGGAGCCGAGACTGCCCCGTCTTTGTGGAAGAACGAAAAATTCAGGAGATCAAGGTGACAAAGAGGCTACCTTATGTGGAAGTCAAAAAAGAGTATAGGGCTACAAAACCCCCTGTCTTTGCCACATCCTATGCCTCCTTGGTGCACAACCGTGCGTCGCAAGTAGACGCTTCGACACAGACCATGTCCAGCGTAGCAGTATCCTCCACCAATACCTGTACCTGCGTTTGTACCTGCCAGAGCACTCCCAATAACGATATAGCTATTCAGGTTGCTCCGCCTGCACCAACCGCTATTGCAGAGAAAGCTACAGTGAAGTCTTCGAAGGCCCTCCAGACACAGAATGCCTCTCCACTTCCCCCATCCCCGACTTCCACAAAGAAAACGGGACCAGGGAAAGGGGCACGGCGTTTGACGCCAAACCTGCCAAAGGCACCATCGTATGTCGTCATGGCATCCCTGACTGATGAGGAGGAAATCGTCATGGATTTCGATACCTCTTCCCCAGAACCTGGCAGCCCGTCTGCTGCCATTCGCTCTACAAGTGCCTCACCAGCGCTGCGCAAAGACAGGGGGAAATCTAAGCTGAACCGCTGATATGGCTCCCATACTTCAGTGGAATATGAATGGAGTCAGACCTCGCTTTGCAGAATTGCGGCTGTTAGTACAGGAAAACCCCTTTTGCATCTCTTTGCAAGAGACACATTTTAAAGAGACTGACACGCCTGTACTTACAGGATATCACATGTACAGGAAAGACGACCTGACTGGTAATAGGGCTCAGGGTGGGGTGGCAGTGTTCATTAAGGACACATTCCACTCCTCACGAGTGACATTAACCACAACGCTACAAGCGGTTGCAGCTCGGATCCTGGCCCAGGTTAATGTCACAGTGTGCTCCTTGTATTTACCACCCACTGAGCTCATTGACAGCGAAGCCCTCGCACGGCTCATTGATCAGCTACCCCGTCCCTTTCTCATTTTAGGAGACTTTAATGCTCATAATGCATTATGGGGTTCCAACAAAACCTGCCCCAGAGGCCAGATGATTGAGCAGTTGATCAGGACTTCCGACATCATACTGCTGAACACAGGTCAGGCCACGCATTTTAGCACCGCTTCAGGTTCGTCTTCTGCCATAGACCTCTCTATTTGTTCGCCTGTGCTTGCAGACATTGCTCAGTGGGTCGTAGACGATGACCTTCATGGCAGCGACCATTATCCTATCTGGCTCCATCTGCCAGTTGAAATGGGTCGTGTCGCACAGCCGCCGAAATGGTTGTTCCGGAAGGGAAACTGGACGCTCTACCGGCAGTTGGCTGTTTTTGAACGGTGTGAAGGCGTCCAGGATTGGGTGGATCACATTACGGCGGTGATGCACCATGCCGCTGATGTATCCATACCAAAGTCAAAGGGAACACCTGTGAGGCAGCCTGTCCCTTGGCGGAATGACGACTGTCGTACCGCCATCAGAGACAGGCGGGCGGCTTTGAGGAGATTCCGTCGGTGCCCCACTGCTGCGCATCTGACAACTTTCCGAATAGCACGGGCGCGGGCGAGAAAAATCGTTAGGGAGAGTAAACGGAGGTCTTGGCGTGAGTTCCTGAACTCCATCAATAGGTCCACATCTTCAAGCAAAGTATGGGAAGCCATTAGGAGGATCTCAAGGCGATACTCTCGACCGCCACTAGCAGCTATACGTGAGCGGGGGTGTCTCCTAACATCTCCAAGAGACATCGCCCAGGCGTTGGCAGAATCTTTTCAAACTATTACGGCCGATTCTAGCCAGGACCCAGAATTTCTGCGCTATCGGGGTGCACAGGAGAGGGCTGGTTTTGATTTCCGTTCAAAGAACGCTGAGGAATACAACCAGCCTTTCTCTTTGTGGGAGTTGGACTCTGCACTGTCCGTATCTCGGGATACCGCACCTGGTCCAGACCTGATATCGTATAGCATGCTGCAGCAGTTGGATCTGCGGTCAAAGGAAGTCCTCCTTCAACTTTTTAATGAAATTTGGAAGACAGGCGACTTTCCTAGTTCGTGGAAAGAATCGATTTTAATTCCCCTTTTAAAACCAGGGAAGGATCGGACCGAACCCAGTAGCTACCGTAGCATTAGTCTCACTAGCTGCGTCGGAAAGACATTTGAGCGTATGGTCAATAGGCGCCTGGTGTGGGTTCTCGAATCCAGATCCTTACTTACCCGCTGCCAGTGTGGGTTCAGGAGGTATCATTCCACCCTCGATAACCTGATCCTACTCGAAACAGCGATACTAGATGCTTTCCTACGTAAGCAACACCTTATCGGGGTTTTCTTCGACCTGGAGAATGCGTACGATACTACCTGGAGGCATACCATTTTGCGGCAGCTTTATGAGTGGGGTTTCCGTGGGCGTTTACCCACACTCATCAGATCCTTTCTGTCGGACAGGTATTTTAAGTATAAGGTTGGGAATGTCCTGTCTGACCGTTTTCAGCAGGAGAACGGTGTCCCTCAAGGAAGTGTCCTCAGTGTGACAGCTTTCGCAATTGCCATCAATAGTATTGCGTCCACAGTACGACGGCCCGTGCAGTGCTCCTTGTTTGTGGACGATTTCTCCATTTTCTGTGCGTCTTCCTCCCTCACAGCTGCTACACGCCAATACAGCTGACACTCGTGCGATTGGAGGAATGGTCTAAGACCACGGGCTTTAAATTCTCTTTGGAGAAGACCGTTTGTGTAGATTTTAACCGTTCCCGTTCTCTTTTTAATCTCCCTGTTTTAAAACTAGGAGACACTGTTCTCCCCTTTATGGAAAAAGTGAAATATCTCGGGCTTATTTTTGATGAGAAGCTCACATGGTTGCCACACTTAAAGGATCTAAAAGTCCGCTGTTTCAAGGCTTTAAACGTCCTTAAATGCGTCAGTCATAGATCCTGGGGCGCTGACAGGGCACGTCTGCTCCAACTTTATAAGGCCTTTGTGCGACCTCGACTGGAATACGGATGTCAAGCTTATGGCTCTGCAAGACCTTCCAACCTCAAAATGTTGGATGTGATTCACCATGAGGGTATTAGGCTTTCAACGGGGGCTTATCGCACGAGTCCAGTTGCTAGTCTGTGTGTTGAGGTGGGAGAGCCTCCGCTGTCCATTCGGCGTCTTCTCCTCGTGGTACGGCACGCGTACAGGGCCAAGTCCACTCCTCTTTCATTGGCGTCCAACACTTTTTCCCAGCCGGCACTGGCACGTCTCTTCCGCCACCGTCCGGCGGCAACAAAGCCGTTTGGCATCCGTGCATAGGAGAGTCTCGAGTCAGTGCACCTGGAGGGCATTAAGGTACTCCACCAGCGATGGAGTAGGGGATCTCCCTGGCAACTACAAAGGCCAAGATTGCTTCTTGATCTGGCTGCTTACAGGAAGTATTGTACCCCGGACCAACTTTTTAAAATTAAACTTACTGAGATTTTAGAACGTCATTCCGATTTTATTACTGTTTACACGGATGGGTCTAATCAGGGGGATTTTATGGGCTGCTCTGCTGTGTTTCCCGATACTGTCCATCGGATAGGGCTCCCAGAGCAGTTCTCAGTTTACTATGCAGAACTGTTTGCCATTCTGAAAGCATTAGAGCATATGCGCCGACATCGTGGCACGAAATTCATCATCTGCTTCGATTCCCAAAGTGCTCTACACGCTCTTGAACAGATGTACCCAGCAGATCGGATGGTGCAAGAGGTGCAGGACGCACTCCTGCTCTTGCAACAGCAGGGTAAGGATGTAATTTTCTGCTGGGTTCCAGGGCACATAGGGATTCCTGGAAATGAACTTGCAGATGCGGCTGCCAAGGAGGCTTGCTCCATCCCACCTCCTGCTCGCTGTTCCGTCCCCCTGCAGGCCATTACATCTTTCGTGACTCGGAAGGTCATGCGTTGGTGGGAGGCTCAGTGGCTGGACGTGAGGGATAATAAGTTGCGAGCGGTGAAGAATTCTGTCCGACCGTGGCTCACCTCCTTCCGACAACGACGCGCTGAGGAAGTAGCCCTTACACGGCTTAGAATAGGACATTGTCATTTGACACATGGTTTTCTGTTACGTCGTGAGGAGCCACCAACATGTCAGACATGTGGGACACAGCTGTCGATACGACATATTTTAACTGAGTGTGTTTTATATGCGGGTTTGAGGGAAGATTTCAGTTTCCCACCAGACCTACCCTCTATTTGAACTAATAATGAGGCGAGTGTCGCTAGAGTTTTACGTTTTTGTGTGATGTCTGGACTTCTTCACAAAATATTGGGACTGAGATCTTAATGTGCTGTAAAGTGGTTTGGTCACACATTTTTGTCAATGGTCACTCAGCCACCGTTAATTATTTTTACCTGTTTGTACTGCTATTTTATTTTTAGTTTTATCTCCCTGTTTTGATGTGCTGTGTCCAATCTTGCAATTTGAACAATACCCATTCTCTCACAATTCGGCTCTGAATTGAACTTTTGGGAACGGGCGCTGATAACCTCGCTGTTGTGCGCCCTAAAACACTAATAATAATAATCATCATCATCATCTGAGCGTATGAGCTTTGACAGTGTCTTCAAATAATAAATGCCCAGCTCTCACTGTTGTTGATGATGTTAATTGTTACATTATAGTACAGTTCGCTTGTGGCCTAAGTGCAGGTCTTCTTCAATAATGTGAACCATCTGCTCATTTTTTTGATAAGCTACAGATCCTAAAATATTTTCCTAAACGAACAGATTCACATAACCAAAATGTCAAATGTGTTACAGACACCTGGGTGCCCTAAAAAGCAAATGCATTTGACATCTACTGTGCCAAAATTACGAAGGCAGATGCTTGGTGCAAACGAATCTTTCATAATATCTAACATGATGAACTAAAATGTGAGATTTCTGCTTTGTATCTGGTTGCCCTAACTGGAGTCTGAGTTATTACTTTCGACGTATACATTCTTAATAAAGACGAATTGGCCACTTGTCGTGTTTTGCGTGGGGTTTGTTGAAATCAAATTTTTATTAATTTTGTAGTTGATGGAACACTAATTCCATTAATTAAATTATTAAAATAAAAACAGTTATTGCCCATAAAGTGTGATAAACATTTGTTTACCTTCACATATTCCCCTTCAGTGCTTTATAAATTGCTTCACTCGTTTCTGAAATTATTTTGGTTAATGTGCAATGAGATATTCTAGTGCCGTGCTCTACAATAGAGTAGCTCTCTCCCTTATCAAGAAATCCCAGTGTCACAGTTTGCCTATCTTTTGCACATATAGCATTTCGCAAGAGAGTATTCTGTTTTGTAATATGAGAAGCCACTTTATTGAGCAAATACTGATACACACTCTCATCCGTTCGTAAGTACACTACTGGCCATAAAATTGCTACAACAAGAAGAAATGCAGATGATAAACGGGTATTCATTGGACAAATATATTATACCAGAACTGATACGTGATTATATTTTCACGCAATTTGGGTGCATAGATCCTGAGAAATCAGTACCCAGAACAACCACCTCTGGCCTTAATACGCCTGGGCATTGAGTCAAACAGAGTTTGGATGGCGCGTACCGGAACAGCTGCCCATGCAGCTTCAACACGATACCACAGTTCATCAAGAGTAGTGACTGGCGTATTGTGACGAGCCAGTTGCTCGGTCACCATTGACCAGACGTTTTCAATTGGTGAGAGATCTGGAGAATGTGCTGGCCAGGGCAGCAGTCGAACATTTTCTGTATCCAGAAATTCCCGTACAGGACCTGCAACATGCGGTCGTGCATTATCCTGCTGAAATGTAGGGTTTCGCAGGAATCGAATGAAGGGTAGAGCCATGGGTCGTAACACATCGGAAATTTAACGTCAACTGTTCAAAGTGCCATCAATGCGAACAAGTGGTGACCGACACGTGTAACCAATGGCACCCCATACCTTCACGCCGGGTGATAACGCCAGTATGGCGATGGCGAATACACGCTTCCAATGTGAGTACACCGCTATGTCGTCAAACACGGATGCGACCATCATGATGCTGTAAACAGAACCTAGATTCATCCGAAAAAATGACGTTTTGCCATTCGCGCACCCAGGTTCATCGTTGAGTACACCATCGCAGGCGCTCCTGTGATGCAGCGTCAAGGGTAACAGCAGCCATGGTCTCCGAGCTGATAGTCCATACTGCTGCAAATGTCGTCGAACTGTTCGTTCAGTTGTCTTGCAAACGTCCCCATCTGTTGACTCACGGATCGAGACGTGGCTGCACGATCCGTTATAGCCATGCGGATAAGATGCCTGTCATCTCGACTGCTAGTGATACGAGGCCGTATTACCCTCCTAAAACCACAGATTCCATATTCTGCTAACAGTCATTGAATCTCGACCAACGCGAGCAGCAATGTCGCGATACGATAAACCGCAATCGCGATAGGCTACAATCCGACCTTTATCAAAGCCGGAAATGTGATGGTACGCATTTCTGCTCCTTACGAGACATCACAACAACGTTTCACTAGGCAACGCCGGTCAACTGCTGCTTGTGTATGAGAAATCGGTTGGAAACTTTCCTCATTTCAGTGTAGCCCCCAGGGGCTCAGCATTCATTTGCTGGGTACGGGCTTGGCGACCCCGGGGTTCATGAGCTGGGGACTGGTAAGCGCCGCCCGTCCCCTGTCACCGTAACCTCTGAGCATACTTCAGCGACCACCGTGCGGCGCGGCGGTGGAACGTTGTGTGTCTCAGGGAATGGGGATCTTGGCTTGACCGCCCGGATCGCGAGGATGGAATAAACCTCTATAAAAAAACCCTCAATCTCAAGGTGTGCTGCGCGCTGATGAGATGCATGGCTGTTGAGGTGGAACAGTCGATAGCGGGCAACCTCTGGGGAACCTGCTGCACCTCAGTTGTATAAGGCTTACCCAGGCACGCGGGGCTCTGTCTAGGTGGACTTCTAGTTCCCTAGCTGCTCGTGGGACCGCGATGGATCCTTCGAAATACTCTTTTCTTCCTCCCAGCGGAAAGGGTGGGCCGCTGGAAGGTTCTAACACCCAGTCTCTTAAGAGGGCCCGTGCAGTCAGTCCCCCTGCCTCCGGCACTTCTTTAACAAGTCCAGTCTTAGGTAACAGAATGCATTCTGGTAATCCGAATGTGTTTCTCATTGTGAAACGGAAGGAGGGTAGTTTTGAGAAGGTTTCGCCCTTCTATATACAAAAGGGATTGGAGGGAATCTGTGGTTCCTTAAAATCGGTGAAGCGCTTACGTAATGGGACCTTGCTAGTGGAAACTTCACTTCCCAGCAAGCAACTAACCTCCAATCTGCTCAATGCCTTGGAGAGTATGCCATAGACACTGAACTGCACAGCACCTTGAACTACAGCAAAGGTGTTGTGACATGCCGGGATCTAGATGATATCCCCAAGGAAGAACTGCAACGTGAGTGGGCTCCAGAAGGTATCGTTGATGTCCAACACATCATGAAGAGGGTTGATGGCACTCTTGTCAAATCCGACTCCTTTATTCTAACCTTCAGTAGCACAAAACTTCCTGAACATGTTAAAGCTGGCTTCCTTCGCCTTAGTGTGAGGCCTTATTTCCCGGCCCCGATGCGCTGTTTCAAATGCCATCGTTTTGGGCATACCACCCTCGGCTGTAAAGGCGAAGCGACTTGTGGAAACTGTGGTCAGGCTGCTCATGAAGGAGTTGCTTGCTCGTCTCCGGCTAAATGTATTAATTGCTCTGGGAACCACCCCGTTTGGAGTCAGGACTGCCGCATATTTTTAGAGGAACGCAAGGTCCAGGAAATAAAAACGACCAAACGTATCCCCTATGGTGACGCCAAGAAGATTTATAAGTCGATGCAACCTCCCACATTTGCTACATCTTTTGCATCCCTGGTACAGAAGCCTACTCCAAAAGTCGATGCCTCGACGCAGACTGAGGTGGTGAGTGTTGGCACTAACACCTGCAGCTGTCAGTGCACTTGCACTGCAGCCGGTGTTTCAGAGCCAGTAGCCCCTACTCGAACGGCAGACAAAGGTACAGTGGCGAACTTGGTCCAGCCTCTCGCGCCTCCAACAGCTGAGGTTGTCCCCAAAGCAATTACCACTCCCACATCAGCTCCCTCAAAGTCCACCAAACCACAGAAAGCTACTGTACAGCAGCAACAGCGAGTCAAATCCCGTGGTAAACCATCTGACCATGCGGATGTTGTTTTACGTGAGGCTTCATCTGACTCTTCCCCAGAGTTGATGGAGTACAATGTATGTGTGGGGCAATCATCTCGTCCCACGTCTGCCCCTCCACCTGCTGCGGTCTCCCCGCCCCGTTGGAGAGACAGGATGAAGGTGCTACCCCCAACATAGATGGCTCCCATACTCCAGTGGAACTTGCAAGGGTTCAGAACGCATGTGGAGGAACTTCGTCTACTCTCTCAGGGTAGACCACTGTGTCTCTGTCTCCAGGAGACGTATTTCCATCCATCATACTCCCCTGAGATACGAGGCTATTCACTCCACAAAAAGGACGACCTGCGTGGAGAGAGAGCTAGAGGCGGCGTAGTTATTTTCGTCAGGACGGACTACCTCTCCTCGCCTCTCTCACTTACGACGACTCTACAGGCCGTCGCTGTGTCCGTGCACGTGCGTCATCCATTGACTGTATGTTCACTTTATCTTGATGAAGCGGCCCTCACCGACCATCTTACACAGCTCCCCCAGCCATTCATTATTTGTGGTGATTTTAATGCCCACAATGTGCTTTGGGGCTCTGCAATTACCTGCCCCAGGGGTAGAGCAATTGAGAGGCTTCTCCTGTCATCCTGTGCCTACTTGCTCAATGGAGGACAGAGTACTCATTTCTGCACGGCAACTGGGTCGTTCTCTGCCATTGATCTCTCGCTTTGATCTCCAGCTCTTGCCGCCAGTGCTCACTGGGAAGTGGTCGCTGACTTGCACGGCAGTGATCATTTCCCAATCTGGATTCACCTGCCAGATGGCGTGGGCCCCGAAAGGAGACCACCACGATGGGTGCTCAGTGGAGCTGACTGGACACTTTATAGCCAGTTGGCCCAATTCGAACACTGTGCGAATGTTGAGATGTGGGTGGATCATATTACCAACACGGTCCACCACGCCGCTGCAGCATCCATTCCACAGTCCACAGGCCACCGGAAAAGGCCACCTGTGCCTTGGTGGAGTGCCGACTGCCGCTCTGCAATCAGGACCAGGCATGCGGCTCTGCGTCGGTTCAAGTGTCGGCCGACTTCTGAGAATCTTGCAGCCTTTCGGGTGGCGAGGGCAAGATGTTGCCGCATTATTCGTGAGAGCAAGAAGAGGTCGTGGCAAACGTTCCTGAACACCATTAATCGTTCCACCAAAAGTTCCATTGTGTGGGAGACCATCCAGAGAATTTCTGGCAGAGGAGGGAGGTGCCCCATAGCTGCTGTACTGACTAACGGCACTCTCCACATGGATCCGCGAGACAGTGCCCAGACTATGGCAGCGTATTTTGCCACAGTTACTGCAACAACCAGTCAGAATCCAGGTTTCCAGCACCATAGGGCGGTTGCTGAGATATGTAGTCTGAACTTCCAGTCCACCTCTCATGAAGTTTACAACTGCCCATTCTCTATGTGGGAGCTGGATTCTGCATTGTCTGGGGCTCGTGACACATCCCCTGGTCACGACAGGATCCATTACAGTATGCTACGGCACCTCACAATGCGCAACAGAGAACTCCTCCTTGCACTTTTTAATGACATTTGGGCGTCGGGTCACTTTCCTGATGCATGGCGTGAGGCAGTTTTAATCCCTTTTTTAAAACCTGGGAAAGACCGCAGGAGCCCAAGTAGCTACCGTAGTATTGCCCTCACTAGTTGCATAGGGAAGACCTTGGAGCGGATGGTCAACCGCCGCCTTGTCTGGATGTTAGAATCCCGGCAACTCCTTAGTCGCTTTCAGTGTGGGTTCAGGAGGTTTCGTTCCACCTTCGATAACCTTGCCCTCCTGGAGGCGGCTATACAACAAGCTTTCCTCCGCCGTCATCACCTTCTAGGTGTATTTTTCGACATCGAGAAGGCCTACGATACCACTTGGAGGCGTCTCATCCTGGCGCAGCTTCACAAACGGGGTTTTTGTGGTTGTCTTCCTCTTTTTATTCAGTCTTTCCTCTCGCCACGATATTTTAGATACCGAATTGGTGACGTCCTGTCTGATCGCTTTGAGCAGGAGAATGGTGCCCCTCAGGGTAGCGTTTTAAGTGTGACTCTCTTTGCCATCGCTATTAATAGCATTACGTCCATAGTGAAAAGTCCTGTCCAGTGTTCTTTGTTTGTGGATGATTTCTCTTTGTTATGCTCTTCTTCAAGCCTTGCAACGACAACTCGTCAGTTGCAACTTACGATTAGGCGTTTGGATGACTGGACGCAGAAGAGTGGATTTAAGTTTTCCACCGAGAAGTCTGTATGTGTTCTTTTTAATCGTTCTCGTTCGATTTTAACCTTTCCTGAGTTGCGCTTGAGGGACACTGTTCTTACTTTTAAAGACACGGTGAGATTTCTGGGGCTCATTTTTGACTCGAGGCTCACGTGGTTACCTCATCTTAAAGACCTGAAACGGCGGTCGCTTCAGGCTTTAAGTATTTTAAAATGTCTTAGCCACAGTACATGGGGAGCTTACAGGACTTGTCTGCTCCAGTTTTACAGGGCGTTTGTGCGATCTCGGCTCGATTATGGGTGCACGGCCTTCTTACTTAAAGATTTTGGACGTTGTCCACCATGAAGGGCTTCGGTTGGCCACTGGGGCATTCCCAACTAGCCCCATACCAAGCCTCTGTGCAGAGGCAGGTGAACCGCCACTTCATATGCGGCGACGGCTACTTACGGTACACCATGCGTATAAAACTTTGTCCACACCCTACACACCTGCATACCATACCGTTGCTCAGCCTCCTCTGGCACGGTTATTTCATAACCGGCAACGTGCGACGCAGCCCTATGGGATTCGCGCACAGGATTGCCTCGCTGCGATGTCTGTGGCTGGTCTTCGTGTTTTACGTCGCGGTTGGAGCAGATCTCCTCCTTGGCTCCTCCGGTGTCCCAAACTTATTTTAGATTTGACTCGTTTTAAGAAGGATGGCACGCCAAATTTTACATTCCAGTCACTGTTTTTTAACATTTTAGATGTGCATCACGGTTTCACTGTCGTTTACACTGATTGCTCCAAACAGGAGAATTTCCTTGGCTGTTCTGTGGTGTTCCCTGATCATGTTACCCGGATTCGCCTCCCTGCTGAATATACCGTTTTCGCAGCGGAGCTCCACGCGATCCTGAAGGCACTGGAGCAGATGCATCGTGTTCGGGGCGATCGATTTCTTCTCTGCTCCGATTCTCTTAGTGCCTTACAATCACTGCAGAACCTATACCCGACTGAGGAGATGGTCCAGCTGATACATGACCAACTGTACTTGCTCCAACGGCGGGGTAAAGAGGTATCCTTCTGCTGGGTGCCTGGTCATGTCGGCACATGGGGCAATGAACAGGCTGATCGGGCTGCCAAGGAGGCCTGCAGAGAGCAGGATGTGTTCCAGTGTGCTATCCCCTTGCAGTCAGTCGTCGCTGCACTCCACAGGAAGTGCATGGAGTTGTGGGAGGACGAATGGCTGGCGTTGACGGCCAATAAACTGCGGTCGGTAAAGTCAACCACTCGGCCGTGGCGTTCATCCTACCGGCTGCTGAGGCGGGAAGAGGTGGCCCTCACACGTCTTCGGATCGGGCACTGTCCTCTGACGCATAGCTATTTATTACGGCGGGAGGATCCTCTGTTTTGTGATGCTTGTGGTGTGCACATCTCTGTCCGGCACATTTTAACAGACTGCATTTTATACCGTGAGGCAAGGGCAGAAGCACAAGTTGATTGGGATCTGCCTTGTGTTTTAGCTAACGATGAGACGTGTGTGTCTACGGTTTTTAAGTTCTGTGATGTGTCTGGACTCTGGCCTAAACTTTTAGGATGGAGGTTTTAGTGTATTGCAGAGTGGCTGACTCCTCCCTTTTTTTCCTTGCGGTCAGCCAGCCACTTCCATCTGCTACATTGTTTTCGCTCACTCTCCCTTTTTCTTCCTGTGTTGTCCATGTTTTACTGCTGACGCCCTGCTTCATCCTACGCTTCGGTGTGGGTGAGCACATATTTTCCAATGATTCTTCCCCGTGTTTTTGGTTCCGTTTTATGTAACTGTTCTGAGTTTTTTCTTGACACCCGTCTCACTATGTTACTGATCGGGTGCTGAAGACCTTGCTGTCGTGCGCCCCCAAAACCCCTCTACTACTACTACTACTACTACTACTACTACAGCACGTTGTAGGTGTCGCCACCGGCGCCAACCTTGTGTGAATGCTTTGAAAAGCTAATCATTTGCATATCACAGCAGCTTCTTCCTGTCGGTTAAATTTCGCGTCTGTAGCACGTCATCTTCGTGGTGTAGCAATTTTAATGGCCAGTAGTGTAATTTATATATAAGACTTGATGTTCTCCACTAGCAGCTCTCGTAACAAATTTTGCTGGATGCTTTTACTATCTCGACGTAATACCTATGGCTTCATCCAAGTATGATTCTTTTTTCTTCCGCCACTTTTCTTCCAAATACACACACAGTGCAATTGTGGTACTAGCAACTGCAATGACAAATTGTTGTCTCCCACCTAAAAATTTGATGAATAATATGACGACAGTGTAATACCCCTCTTTAGCTCCACGTCAAATATCTTTGTCAAAGAAATTTGAAGAATATTTGATCGTATTTCTTTGTAAAAGAAAAATGATAGTGTAATACCGGCCTTCGGCATGACGAAGTGGACAATAGCTCAAGGCCTGTATCAGCGAGGGACGTATGAGCTGTAGGTACTTTGAACAGTTAAAAAAGATAATCGTAAGAAACCTCACTCCTCATAATACTGCTTGGTTTCCGTCCCAGATGACTTCTTTATTCAAAACATAATATAATCTTTCGATATTACTTCAACCCAATACAGAACAGCATTGTAATTACTTAGCTCCATACAGGTGCAAAAATTGCATGTAGATACAAGCGACCATAGATTGCAAAAGAATTTGAAAACTATAGAAAAAAAGTGACATCACGTTCCTGGTGGGGGACACGGTAAACTCCGTAACGAATATTTGAAATAACCGATCTCTCCTCAAGCGGTAGTTTATTGGTCGTTGCTGGACAACTTTTTGTCGCACGAAAAAGAACTGCCTGGTGAAACAACGAATGAATGGTGAACATTCTAATGGCTCGGAAGTGGTATCAACTAAAAGGAACGAGGTAAACTTGAAAATATGTAATTTTAAGCACGTACAAAGTCAGTTCAATTGTAGAGACAGACAGATATAAAGTTTTTCGTAGTTTTAGGGGTGAAAATGTCTTGATCAAAGCCTACAAAAATGTTCCTGGCATTGGTAAAAAATTTTAGGTTAATGTGATTCAAATTCAGTATTGTATTGCGAGACATAAACGCTTCAGCGAACCTACTGCTTTGAATTAGTTTCTTGTTGTGTTTACCGTAGCAAAACTCATTCTATTAATTTAGAAAAATATTTCTGTTTACTGATTATTGCAGCAGATTACTTGTGCTTTTTTCCTATTCGCTGCGAGGGAAGTACGTTTCCGACTTCAATCAAGCCCATTAGTTACCTGCTTTGGGTTCTATAAGTACTTGTACGTGTTTCTGCAGTTTCCCACAGTCAGCACTGTAACCGACACTGGACTTTCAGATCATCTCTCCTTGTAGGACAGCTACAAGACACTAATTACTACATTAATCGGCGAAGAAAGAGTAACGCTCAAGGTGGATTAAGTCTGACGTAATATTTTCGTCCATAAAAGTCGAAATATTTTTTTCAGGTACGAACGCCAATTAAAATGGTATGAATGAGCAATTTGCTCGCATCTTGACAAAAACAAGAAAAAGTAGAACCTAATAGTAACTTCGAAAGTTACGAAAAGTGTTTTTTCCTCTAAGACTGTAAACTCTTCGTTACGTTTTTTCAATTAGCTTTAAACATCTGTTAAACTTCCCGCAAACATAAATCAGGTCCTCTGAGCCTGTACATATTCGTAATGAAAACGGAGAAACAAAGCAACGTACCAAAGAATTTCCAGATAAACCTGGTTCAGTTTTGAGATGTCTTTTGAACGACACTGGCGCCGCACTGCTTAACCACCTGATAAAGTGTCCTTCTGTTTACAGTAAATTAAACGTAAAGTACCTTACACCTTTAGATTCGTCCTCAAGGTTTCACCCTGATCAGTAATAAATGCTGTACGTTATTTTCTGTAGCTGATGCTTATACTGTAGGTCAGGGGCATAGTACCTTGACCATGATGCTGTTAGTAGTGCAAAACCACATTCCTTATGTTATGTTTAATTCAATGGAAGTTAGATTTCACAGATACTACCAGATGAATATTGCCAGTGACTGCGTTTAGTTTCAGATGGGATATTTAAATATGTATGACTAACTTAGATGAATGGGCGTGTTTCTCCTGAAGATGTATGCAAGATACTGCTGGCAAAAATGAAATACGGCAGCAGGATGAACACATATTCAAATGACAAAATACATCCCCAAATAGCTATAATTTGATATTCACGTACCGCATCCTGACCTGTCCAAGACTTCCAGTTACGCTCTGTGGTCAATAAATGTGCAGGCTAAAGAACGTGGAGGTGGTCCACGTAAATGAGCCAAGTTTGGGGCAAATCAAACAAAAACACAGAATCGTAACATAAAATCTCTCATGAGACGTTATATATGCATAACATGGTTCGTTAAAAATGTCTGGCAAGCCGCCTAATCGAATTTTAAACCTGAAATCTCCTTCCTCACAAACCAGATTTAAACGCAGTGCTACCGGATAGTCATATTTAAAGTGCAGCCATTCACGGAGATCCAATGTGGACTGTATTGATCGTATGGCGGCGAAACGTGGTAGATGTTATAATGCGTTAATGCGGAACCGATTTACCCTGGAAAAATAATTGTTCCCATTTTGGCCACGAGGTGCGCTGCACACTGTATGAAGGTATGGCAACCACTCTGTCGTTTGACAAGCCGTAACGTGAGTGAACAGTACGGCTACCCGGATGAGCGACTGTGCGCTGTTAGTGAAACTGTTCTGCGTGAACGGTAGCAATTACAGTGCTGCATTGAGAGAATCACCGACTCAAAGGTGTGGGGAGAGACCTGATATGATTAAACGGTGTAAAGAAGATGACAATGAAATTTTAGAACGCGGGTGAGCATCGTGCGGCACCTGGAGAAGGTCAATTATTCAAAAACAGTCGTAATCGCATCGCAGGGGTCATCTACTGGACGTTTACACCATTGGTCGACTGCTGGTGGTGTCACTCCTGTCTACATAACGACAGGAAACTATCATGTAGAAAGGAGTGACACCACCAGCAGTCGACCAATGGTGTAAACGCCCAGAAGATGACCCCTACGTCGGGTTGAAACCGGTTGGCGGTGTAATAATAATAAATGCGATTAAGACTGTTTTTGAATAATTGATTAATCATACTAATCGCTGCTTCATCTCTACAACCATGTTGTCCAAAAACTTGGAGAAGGAACGCGTCACATCGCGGTGGAAGTTACAGACGAGGTTCCTGTTGGTGTAACTGACCATGCAACATGTGCCCCGGGTAGGGCTGGTGATCGTACAGTATCACAAGAACCGTCCGTCCACGGTCAACAGATGGAAAGATTTACGGTTTATTATAGACTGGTTCCCGTACAACATCCAGACGGCGCAGCTACTGAAACCTCATGATTCGATGCACCTTTTTGAATTCGCTCTTCAGTTTCTGGCACAGATCGAAGTTGATGACAAGTGGCGGGCAAATATTCCATGTAATGACGAGGCACATTTTATACTGCAGTGTGCAGTGAACACACAAAGCTGGTACTGTTAAATCACGTGCTGTGCACGAAGAGCCATTGCACCCGCCGTATGTGACTGCGAGAAGTGCATTCACGATCACCTTTACACTCGGTCCGTTCTTCTTGAACACAATTTACTCAGAGGGCCTGTCAGGTGCAGAGCAACGTTTGTACGTTATCGAGACTTCCTTGTACAACATGTGATTGTTGGTATGGATGAGTGCAGCTGTGAGGAAACCACTGTTTTCATGTAAGATGCCGGCCCTTGTGGGCGAGCGGTTCTAGGCGCTTCAGTCCGGAACCGCGCTGCTGCTACAGTCGCAGGTTCGAATCCTGTCTCGCGCATGGATGTGTGTGATGTCCTTAGGTTAGTTAGATTTAAGTAGTTCTAAGTATAGGGGACTGATGACCTCAATTGTTAAGTCCCATAGTTCTTGAGGCCATTTGAACCCTTTTTATCATGTAAGATGGGAAAACACCTCATGTCACTCACACAGTGAAAGATCTATTTAATGCAACCGACCACGAACATGTTATCTTCAGAGGTTTTCCAAATCCACAACTTGTGAGATCACCTGATCTGATTCCATGTGACTTTTGGCTTTGCAGACATCAGAAAGTACGCAGTTGTCAGGGATAAGTTCCGCCTCTATCTGGTGTGAAGGCCAGTATACAGGAACACGTTACTCAACTTCCACGGGATTATGGCGAGTAACTGTTGATGAGCTCTTTTGACGAATGCAGGCAGCATCTCGTCGAAGACCCCGGTGCCCATATTTAACAAATTTTGTAATCAGCGGTTAGTAACAGAAATTAACATTATGCCTTTCTCACTTGTTTGACATTTCTGCCCACTACCCGTTCCTGATCCATTCATATGGAAACATTTCAATACATCATTCTTGCATCATTCTGCACCAGATTAGCACTAAACGCTTTAGAATATCTACTAAGTTTCGCTGCCATAGGATAAATACAGTCCAAACTGGACCTGTGTGAGTAGCTGCACTTATAACCACTCGGTATAAAGGATGGAACGTAACTGATATCGAGATGCAAATTCACGCATTTCCGACAAAGTAGCTAGCACTATTTCGCCAAATAGCTGCCACGCTTCCGTTCACTGGACTAATACATGCTGCACCGATCTTGACTGAAAATGCACTAGATGACACTTGTGATGCTAATTTCTGCGTACGTGAGATAGGGTGTGTCGTGTAGTCTTGGAAAATATTTTGCTTACTGCGCCGGAAACTATTACATCACACATTATTTACACCTTCACTGAGTAAATTTTAGATTTTTATATTAAAGTGGTCTCTTCATAACTTACATATATCCTTAGTATTTCTGAGATGTGTAATGAAACTGTCACGAAATTACTATTTTGTGTGTCACCTCGGCCTAAAAGTATCGAAAATAAGCGGCAGTACAAGCAGACATTGAAATTAAAGCCAGTGAGAGCCTACCTCGCAAACACGGGACCAGTCTTCTCCAACTGAAAGATTGAGTTCTCGTACTACTCTTGCAAACTCATTCAGTATTTGCCTCGGACTGTTGCTGCGTAACGGCTCACGCCGCATCTCAACTTCGCCTATTGTTGCACGTTTCGATGGAAGCACGAGATAGTCCCATTTCTATCAACTATAGTTGTCCACGTCTCGACGTTGCTGTCTGAGACAGGAGATAAGAGCAGGATGCTGACTGAGAATCTCAAGATTTGGTCACTTTCGTGTCTTCAGTAAAATAATGGATATAAAACACACCGGACATAAAAATTAGTCACCTCAATGAGACTTCAAGCTAAAACCATTTAACACCGAAGCGGCCTAAATAACGTCTTCAGTTCGGCGAGGAAGACAACCTAAAAGTATCTTCCATATGGTGTGTTCAGCATAAATCACTCACTGAAGATGAGGTCGCGAGTAGATGCCAAAATACGGGAATGTTGATTGCTCCGTTTCACCCGCAGCTCAAAACCTTACAAGATATTTTCTACTCAACTAAGATTGAGAGTTTTACCTAGCCAGTCGTGGCGCGACAGATGGCTTCAGTGTACTAAAAAGCAACGCCGTATGCGTTCAGTGTCCACATCAACCTCAGAATGAAAATAAAGAACAGTGGAAAACACTTGAACACCGAGAGTGCTAAAATAAACAATATGATTCAAGTTCATTATGAACTGAATAAGGGCACGTACTTACATTGAAATATGCCAAGCTTCATTTGAAAATAAGCAAACCTGTGACAGATCATTCTGCACTAAACGCCTGCAATCAGCTACTGCCGGTAACTGTGTTGTTTGCCCCACTGAAACGTGCAGCTTTATGCGCCACTGTGAGAAATAGACTTCAGCGAAGTATGGATCTACATTTGTTCAATACATACTGTTTTCTTAGCAATTTTCACTTTTGAACTTGTTAAGAGTGACTTGAGTTAAGTGATGGCACCAATTTCAAACCCTTTGGTATCGATTGTCACTGTCTCTGGCTCCTTCGGTTACTGTCTTTAACGGTCACTGTTCTTACGCCGTGTTAGAAGGCTGCGAGTAATACGTCATTAATGGTCACATGTTGCACAGTTTGCGTCGATACACCAACAAAACGGGCAATTTTATTCACGGTGCGATGGTCAACCCACCGAAAAGCGGTAAGGACTTATGCCGCGTTAATTGTAACAATCTGTGTATATGTGGGGAAAGGTCCATTTCCCTGTACCATGTTGAGTCTGCTGTGAACGCTGGGTATTTCGACTTCTGCCACTAACAGCAATCGATTGGTAAAAAAATGGGCAGGTTGTGTTACGTGTTACGAGTACTTTGAAAACGTACTTTGAATCCCTCACAACGAGCTGACACACTTTCATGAAGCTTTAATTTATCCTTCAAATTTATCTCCATGCAATTCACGTGTCCTGAAACAAAATAACCACTACTCAAATCAATTCTGAGTGCATCATGCTGTTCTATTGCTTTAATAAATATAGAAGTTGGCCAACACTCCTGGAATTTCCAGAAGGTTTCATGTCTGCGTCGTAACGTCTTTCAACACTCTCACGAGACCGTCATTGTTTCATATTTTGTGACGGCTTCCAATACTTTCTGTTGGTTTCTTTTGCGAAACCGGAAGTGACACCACGTAACGTTTCATTTAATGCTCACCCCCTACGAAGCACTCTGATACGCCAATGTCATCCGAGTTCCCCAACTGGCCTTAAATGGCCAGAACATGTGTACTAGCCTATACAGTATTTAGTTAATGGAAAACGTTTATATTTACATGTTGTATTAAGAGTTAAGAGTATCTGCTAATGCGTGCTAAATTTATTCTGTCTGAGTTATTCATAACATTTGAATCTCATTAGTTGTGTGTCTTAATGAGACAAGCAATCTGTGTAAATTTGAACAATATGAAAGGGTGGAAATGGCTGACAATGGAGCGTAACAGAGTTGTAGCCTATCCCAAATGTTATTCAATCCGTACACTGAAAAGAATGGATATCGTTTAGAAACGAACGTAAAGTACTCGAAATACATTAGGCTGTACTGAGGGAAATAGATTGTATTACATGACGTTTGTTAGATCGGGTGCAAAATAAGTAACTGTGGCTAACAACGAGATAATATAAAATGCAGACTGACAATAGCAAGAAAATAATTTCCGAAAAGTAGATAGTGGCTTGCGCCCAATAATGATTTAAATACTAGGATATTTCTTCTGAAGTTATCAGTCTAAAGTTTAATCATACAGGAAAGTAGATGATAAACAGTTCAGTCAGAAAGAAAAAAGAATATTCCTGAATGCCGTACTACAGGAGAATGCTGAAGATTCGAACACTTTATGAGGAGTTACTGATGGGAAATGGGGAGAGAAGCAGCTTGGGATCGTTTGATAGGACATATGATGAGGCATCAAGAAATCGTCAGTTTAGTAATGGAGCTAATTAGAAAGGGGAGAGAATGTGAAGAAAGTGACCAAGGCTTGACTATGACCAGCAGGACATCGTTGAGAGCTATATTAAATCAATATTGGGAGCTTAACACCACGATGAGTGTGGGCGCATTCTCTTTAAGTTTGGTCACTGATTGTTGTGTGTTGTGCCTCACTGTAACAATACAATCAGCCCCAAAACTTGATTACTGCGGAAAGTTAATTTGCTTACTTTAGAAAGTCTTCGTTTGTCTCACGTTTAAGAGGTCGTATTGCTAAACACCGCAGCGCTACTGGTGAAATTTCATTTCACAACGTATAGAGAGGTGGACAAGTATCTTACAACTAAGGTGTCACAGGATAATATGTCTGGTCAACAAGAAGATAGGAATATCATAATGCCTTACCGTGTCGTAGACGGTGACGCTACCAACGATTTCTGGCCATGAAGGTTAAATTTATGTACTCCCTTGTGTTTCTGTCCTTTCCCACAGTCAGCATTCTTATAGAAATCTAACATTATTTTCATCTTTCCTTGTAAGATATCTACAACAGTCTACCTCCTGCATTAATCGGGGGAAGTAGAAAGTAAGGATTGAGTCCGTCATATTTTTGGCTATGAACGACTGAATGATCTGCTCCCAGCTTGACGGAAACAAGAAAAAGGAAAATTTTGTAGTCACTTCAAAAGAGACAAAAGTATTTTCACTCCTAAAATTGTAAAAAAATCTTCACATTATTATGAGCAGCATAAAATTAAATTAATTTCAGTTGCACATACATTATCAAGAGAGATTTTTTATCCTTCACGCAAACATGACATAGGTTGTCAGAGGAGGCATGTACTCGAAAAGAAATTGAAGAATCAAAGCAACGTATCAAAATCCTACCAGATAAAAGTGGTTCAGTTCTGAAATGTCTTTTGAAAGGTACTAATGCCGTATGACTTGATAATGTGACGTAGGTTGCAAGCTCTTTAGAGATAATTAAATGTACAGCGCGATTCACCATTCAATTCGTTCTCAAAGTTTCACTCTGACTACTGATACTATTTTACATGTGCTGTTTGTACAGTAGGCCAGGTACACACTCTCTTGATCACCGTGGAAAGCTATTAGTAGCACAAAAATTCATTTTTTATGTTATTCTTAATTCAATGCGAGTCGAGTTCGAAATAAAACTGCGAGAAGAATATTGACAGTGGCGAAGTTAAATTTAAAGCAGTAGAGTTAAATATGTGGGCACAATTCAAATAAAAGAGTGTATTTCCTCTGATGCGGACTGCATGAAAGAAAATTACAGAGGTAACATGAAATATGTCAGAAGAACGAACATATGTGGAAAGAACAAAATAAAACCCCGAAAACCTATAATTTGATAATCACATTCCACATCCTGACCTGTCCAAAGCTTCGAGATACAAAACACATTTCGCTAAATCAGTCTAATCCGCGACTACTTCAAAATACCGGAACCTATACTCCGTAGCTCGGTCTTGGGTCTTTGGGAGGGGGACTACAGTCGCAGCTACGTCTTCTAACAGGGGCCCAAACGACAAAGAAGTTGGCACACTGTCTTCGTAAACTGCATAGAATATTACACTGGCTTCACCAACCAAACTCCTTCACCTCTCCCAAGCCTTAAACACCAATTGCAGTGCCTCTATGCAACACGCAGTGGGTCGGTATTATATCCGATCTAGACTTACCCCGAGGTTAACTTTATCGGTAAGAGTTCCGCTAGGGAAGTAACAATTTTTTGGTGTCATACAATGGGAGAAGTTTACATGACAAACACACAACGCCAAGCGCGGCCGGCTGCGTCGCGTCTCTGACGCAGCATCTCTGGCATCAGCGATGGCGAGTCTGAAGCCGCGGCCGATAACCACCTGTTTTCTCTGCGACGTACTCGAGTCATCTAGAAACGGTTTTATCGCCTTTTAATACATCATACACATATGATTATTGTATTCACCATGTGTTATTAGCCATTTACCAAATGGGATGCTCAGCAATTGTTCAAATGGTTCAAATGGCTCTGAGCACTATGGGACTTAATATCTGAGGTCATCGGTCACCTAGAACTAGGAACTACTTAAACCTAACTAACCTAAGGACATCACACATATCCATACCCGAGGCAGGATTCGAACCTGCGACCGTAGCAGTCGCGCGGTTCCGGACTGAAGCGCCTAGAACCGCTTGGCCACCGCGGCCGGCCAGCAATTGTAATAGAAAATGTCAGTCAGATCTTTTGACACAGCACAGCCGCCATCCTCCCTCCGATTTAACTCTGTCATCCTTCCTTTACATTTTGTTTGCCATGTTGTTCGTCTCTTCTCTATGTGTGTTCATATCGCCTTGTATTTTTAGCCTCGACATTTTAATTAGTTGCAGAATGGGTGGCTCATCCTCTTATATTCTTGTGATCAGCCAGCCCAGACCATCTGCTCTATGGTTTTAATACCTTCGTCTACTTTTCCTTGTAGTGTACGTATTCCCCCTTTTTTGTTCGTTTCTTTTGTTTTGTCTTTCGATATGGTTCCCCATTCTTTTTAACCACTTTTATTTTTTTGGGTGTTGTTTTACCCTGAGCCTTTTTTGCGTCAGGAAAAAGGGACTCATGTCCCTGTAGTTTGGTGAATTCATATCTCAAAACAACCAAAAAACCAACCTGCTTTGTGTCCCGAAATAATTGTATCGCGGGAAATTTTCTGGAGGACAATGTACTCGGGAACGTTGTTACGAATACTTCGAAAATTTAACGACAAAATTTTGGCAGTCGAAGTGTTTTTGAAGACGGTTGATTTCGCTATCTGCGTGTCGTTGGCGAGTGTTCTTCTGAGTACGTCAAACTAACACCTAGCTAAAAATCCATGTGCCGTCCGCAAGTTCAAGTAGCTGCTTTCTTCTTCTAGTGTGCCGCTGACATATCAAGGGGAGTCTTACAATTCCTCACTCCAGAACGCAGGTTTAGAAATACGGAACCAAGCTCATTATAGAGTAGACGAAGCCTCATGCTGCCACTTGGCTCCAAGTCAAAGAACCTCGATCAACGCGGGTAACAAAGCTTCAGACTGCGAGCTCTGCTTGCAACCAGCATTTGAAGCCAGCAGCCTTCACCACTTCCACCAGCTGTCTGTATGAATTGAGGGTGGCCTCAGTGTTGTGTCCTGCCTACTCGTCGCTATTGCGTGCCTAGGAAACCTACTTTCCCAGATCGCTAGACAACAATTCAAGGAAATGGTATTAATGAAGTGTATTGAAGGAAATGATTACAATACTGAACTTTGGGAGAAACAGTTGCCGGCCGCTGTGGCCGAGCAGTTCTAGGCGCTTCAGTCCGGAACTGCGCTGCTGATACGGCCGCAGGTTTGAATCCTGCCTCGGGCATAGAAGTGTGTGATGTCCTTAGGTTAGTCAGGTTTAAGTAGTTCTAAGTCTAGGGGACTGATGACCTCAGATGTTAAGTCCCATAGTGCTTAGAGCCATTTGAACCATTTTGAAAAACAGATGTGTCGCAAGCAATGGGCGATAGACATATAAGAAGTCTCTTCAGTATAGATAATTCGTAATACAGTGAAATAATACAGTTCCTAAGACGCTGCTGTAGAGCTTGTAGAACGGCTAGTCTTCAACTAGGCTGCGCTTATGTTCTCTACGACTAGGGGTCGTTGCTGTCTCGGTGTCGTCCTAGCGAGGGGTCAGTCAGCGTACTATTGGCTGACGTCTTCTTCACAGCCCTCTCATCTTCAACGTTCCTGACCAGCGTGCCGGCGCTCGACTCTACACCGAAAAATTCCTCCCCCACGACAACGGCGGGGCAGACGGGACTGTGGATGCTGCGCTGGACCGGAATCTGTGGCTGCATGGGACGTCGAGCTTCCGGTCGTACACCGCCATCTGGCCTTCGCTCTGGCGGAAACGTCCCCCGGAAAACGACCAGAAGGGTAGGAGTCCATCTTCTGAGGCTCATCACCAGATGCAGAAGGCGTCGGCTGCTGCGGCGTGGGCAGGTTAAGCTCCATCGGTAGGACGAGAGGAGGAGGAGGAGGCGAAGGCTTCGTCTCGATGGGATCATCCCGCTTTTGATGACACCCTCTGGCGGCTGCTGTCACCGCAGTGTCCTTGGGATCCGTGAATCTGGGGGAAGAGACACAGAAGTATCACCGTGCACGTGACAGTGGCGAAGTTGATTGTGGTATCGGCGCTGCAATCCGTCTCGTCCTGAAATGAGATACATCCATGCGCCAAGTCGACGAAGGGTTTCGCCTTGCACCCACCGTCTGCTGCCGCTAAAAACCCTGTGAAACACAATATCACGCGGCGCGAAGCAATACTTCCGGCCTTCCTTCGGCGCCGGATTCTGGGGAGGGTGGAGCAGGTGGAGCAGTGTCCGATGGCGGCGGCCGTGAAGCAGTTCTGCCGGCGATGGTCCATTTCAAGAATGTGAACGATAGGAGGCGAGAAATAGTTGCATTGGTTGAACCTTGGTGTGTGCGGTGTCACGCTTGGCCATCTGTTATTTGATGGTTCTGACGCAACGTTCCGCTTCGTCGTTTTACTGTGAATGGAATGGTGCACTAGTTAGATGCTGTATACCATTGCGTTCACAGAACGTTTCAAATTCATTTGACGTGAATTGAGGCGCGTTGTCCGACACTATGAATGCCTAATTTGCGATACGTGACGTTGTCGAGTACATTGGCACAGCAGAAGGAAACTTGCTGCATCAGTCTACAACAGTCAACCAACGAGTGTTCCAAAAAGGTCCCCCAAAGTCTATGTGCACACGTTTCCATGGTGACTGAGACTTAAGCAGAGAATTTTTGTGACTGAGCGGACTGATTTCCCGCACGGGCTTATCACTGTGACGTCATCTGTTCTATTTGAGTGTCTATATCCTGCCAAGTACAGTTTCCACGTGCTGTTTCGTACGAACAGTGCCCCAGAATCCTTTGTGAAGTAACTGCAACACTTCCTTTTGCAAAGTTTTAGGGATCAACACATGTGAGCGTCCATTGTTATTCTGAACAAGAATCACACCTTCCTGTAGAGCGAGGCTTTGCCGATGTGCAAAGTATCGGCGCACTACAGAGTTCTTTATGCTTTGCAATGAGCGAGGCGAAGATGTGTGAATGTATTTTAGGAAAATGTTAAAATCCGAGTCAGCTTCCGTGACCTGTGCAATTTTCTGATAGTTGAGATGACAGGATTGAAGCAATTCAGAATCCTGAGCATCTATGTGACAACAAGATGCAGAAGAAGCGTCAAATTCTGTGTCAGGGCCAATCGGAAGGCGTGAAAGTGCGCCCGCATTACAATGTTGACCTGTCTAACGATACACAATCTATTATGGTATTGAGACAACAACAAAGCCCAACTTTGCAATTTTTGTGCACTTCGGACAGGAACCGGCTTCGTCGGATGAAACAAGAGTGCAAGGGCTTGTGATCCGTTAGTGAGCCGAATTTTCTCCCATACAAATAGTGGTGGAATATGGTGACACCATACACAATAGCTAATGCTTCTTTCTCTATTTGTGAATAGTTATACAGAGCTTTGGACAACACTTTTGATGCCAAAGCCATGGGCCTGTCTTCACCACCAATTCTGTGCGAAAGCACTGCACCAAATCTGTAAGAGATAGTGCACACTTGTTTATGACATAACCAAGATACTGCAATTCAGATGTAATAAAATCACACTTGTCCAGTTTACACTTTAGTCCTGCATCAGATAACACACGAAACAAAGCACTCACATTTAGTCCTTAAGGTACATGATAATAATAATATCAAGAGATATTCCAGCTTATGAGCCCCTATGGAATAATTCTTAATGTTATTTCAGTTGCGTTGTTTTGAGAAACTGAATGAACAGCAGAAAACTATTTTTTCATTTGTATGTATAAAAAGCGAAGTCTTCAGAAAGTTAACGTCTGCAAACCCATGTGATGCTAATCCCTTTTCTACTAAATTGTAATTATTATATCTATGCAGAGAGCGACAATAGATTGTTTTCTTCTTCCTGTTCTGCCAGCAGCACGATACGGATGTACGTGTCTTCGTTACAACGTGTTTCCAATAATTAGAGCATTATAAATCAAACTTACTTTTATTTTGGGAATGACTACTTCTACGTTGTCCTATTTCAATGACATATTGCAAGTAATACGGCCATTTACATTAAGTAGGAAGAACTTGCTTGGGGACACAACGATCGGTTGCCATAAGCAATCTAAGGCCAACTATTTTATTACTGTACGGTCTAACTTGGATCATAATTATAAGTCCGATTAAACTTATACAGACTAATCTCTCTTATATAAACATCAACTACATTCACAGTAATTTGTCATCAAACGCGCCTGAATTTAATTTTCATTCGAGCTAGTAATGCCAGTGAGCTTGATTTTATTGGAATAAAGATCAGTATTTGCAATAATTTCGTCTGCATATGACAATAACTGCATATACCCTTCTTTCAAGGCATTTGGAAAGGAGCCTTTTGTCTGAGACTTTCTGATACACGAACAGAATGTTAATGAAATAATCTGGAAGGAATGACTTTAGTGAATGTATGGCGGGAGGTGATTGGGGGGGGGGGGGAGGGTTGACATTTGTGAAATGATCTGTAGCTCATAGATTTCCGATACAGGTGCAAAACTGTAGTTTCCATCATTTTCTCCATAATATTTTCTGGCGTGGAATGTTGTAGTGTCTTAATTTATTGATAAGAAATTCGTAAGAGCTGTTTTGTGTGATTCTAGCACAACTGCAGCTAGCATATGGGAAGAGTGTTCCTTGTTCACATTTTCCCAGAACAATTCCCACTGGGAAGCTGCCATTGTCTGAACTTTTTGACTGCAGTTCATCGGTAGATCTTGGTGTATGGGAACAAGAAACATGTTCACTATATTTGCCCCCAGAAATTCTTGAACCAATAAAACCTTTTAAAAAATTGAATATATTATATTAATCTCAATATTTTGAAAGACGTATTGATCTCATCCTTAAAAACTAACTTATACATTATCATGGTATAACACACCTGTAGCATGTTATGCTCTACAAATTATGTACTAAAAGCTATATCACTCTTCATAACAACTAGGAGCATCAGCGTAACTTTGCTATTAAGCGGGATTAGTTAACGGTGTGAAGGAATGAGGCTGACATTGTCTAAACTAACGCTGAGAATATCCTTCTACTTAATTATCTACGCACAGACAAGGTACCCAACACTTGCTTCTGTCTCCTTTCATCTCTTCCAATAGATCTGTGTAACACACATGCTTTTATTAGAGTAATACAGATGTTACCCTAAGAAAGTCTCATATAACAGCTAAAAACAACAGCATAGTTATTTTAATTCTTTACTTTCCTTGATGGGCGTAGTATGGACAAGGAATTCAGAGGGACCAATCTGCAGGAACTCATTGTCTCGGTGAGACCATTGCCCAGTCACTTATATTTTCCTCAGTATTACGCGCAGTTCGCCTATCATTTGAGACGATACAATAATATATTACTAAAAGCTACTCAAAATACTGACAAGAGAAAATGCAGTAGAAAACTACCATACACTTTCATTCAGCAAACTCAACAGGGTAAACATGCATATCAAGAATGCTAATGACTACTCAATTAATTAACTTAAACGTGTTCTCGAAATGAATCCATCATACAATACGGACTTCGGTTATCAAAAGTGTTCCGTGGTACCGTTCTACTGCAATGGACCAGTAATAGACCGAAATATTCGGTATTGCACCAACTTCAAATACATCGAATCACTAGTGCTTGCCTTAGTATTACACTTAGGAGTACACATCGTTGATAATCACACAATCTCACCAAATGAAAGTGCTACCAAGGCAACATCTCAGAGAGAGCCAACTGCTTCGGCTTGTATTTGGCAGATCGCTAGCTCACAAAATAAAATGAAATATTCTAACTCAGATATTCTATGGATTAAAAACGACGCACTACGAAGTAATTATCCGAACGGGACGGAAATCAGTAGATGTGATGTACGTGGACATGCAGTCAATTGACTACAGATTAAAAAATAATTTCATGATATATTAGAGAGAAAGGGATTCAAAAACGAAGCACGTCAAGAATGCTTTGGTCGACCTCTGACCCTTATGCAGGCAGTTTTCGGTTCAACGTGCACTTGAGAACGGCTACAAAGCCGAAATCACAATCGTGTAATATACATAAAAAATTAACAGTCAAATCATGAAAATTTATTTCATAAACTGCTATATGACTGTGGTCAACTACGAATGAAAGATTACTTTGAAATCACTATAAGATCACTTTTAGTAGTTATCGGAACTTAGAGGCAAAATTCTAAGGAAGCTAGTTCCTAATATTACGAATTACCGCTGAAAACTTATTAACAATATTCACATCTACATTGAATGTTTTCGGTGCACCATTAAGGAGTTTTCAAAGAATTTCATACTGTAAGCCAGACATCCCATATATTCTAAAGATATATGAAACACTAAATCGTATTTGATACAAGATACCTCAGCGATGTAGCAGTGCTTGAAACACATATCTTGGAGAATTCGGTATCTAATTGCCAAAAGTATTTTGGTGGCAATTAGATACCGAATTCTCCAAGATATGTGTTTCAAGCACTGCTACATCGCTGACAAAAGATTTTGTATATTCCTTCCGAAAAATGCTGATAGCATGTGACGCAGATTAAAGACTGAGCAGCTTCTAGGAGCACCACTTCCTGTTGAAGTAAACACAAAGTTTAACAAATAATTTGAAATAGAGAATCGATATCTATCAAGAACAAGACTCGCTTTCATATTATTATTGTTCCCGTATGGTTCCAGCAGGACCGCGTGAGGTATAATCCCTCAATGTCGCTTTTGGTGGCTGGCTTTCCTTTGTGTACAAATCTGTTTCATCCTTTCAGAAGGAAGTCTCTTTCTTCCATCAGACCACAGTGTTCGAATCCGTTTTCTAAATTCCCTTGGACCAACTTTCCAATCGAATATCTTTTGTCTGAATGTCTTTCTATCTGTAACGTCTGCCTGAGTTATACAGGCTACTTTAAGATCCTCCTCAGTCGCAGAGATCACTTTAATTGGCTCAGTTTTGGTCTTACTTCTGTTTTCATAGAATTCTACTACTTGTTTTGACAACCTAGTGTGTGCCATTCTTTTAATCTGCCCATAAAATTTAAGTCTTCGTTTTCTCATGTCACAATGTATGCCTGTGTATTCTTCTATTTCCTTATTACTTTACAGCCTATACGTTTCTCCATCAGTAAGTTTGGGACCTAATGTTTTCCTAATAATCTTTCTTTCTTTCTGTCTTTTGAATTTCTTGAATATCCCTCTTTCTGTTTAAAATTAAAGTTTCTGCTCCATGAAGACATTCAGGTTTGGTTACAGTGCTATAATATCTAAGTTTACCGAATTGAGAAAGTGATTTTTTACTACAAATATTTTGTGTTAATCTGAATGCAGTTGCCATTTTTTGCCAGCGAACTTCGTTTGCAGCTTTTTCCAGACAGTTTTCTTGTATAATTTCCCCCAAGTATTTAAACGGGGAAACCCTTCTTATTTCTCCATATTTCGTGTTCCAAAAATTTGGCGTTTGTTTGTTGCATGTCATACATTCCGTTTTTTTTTTTCAAATGATGTTAGTAGTCCTTCTTTTTCCGCAGCTCCTTCATGAATTTCAATTTGTTTTGAGCTATGGTAATATCCCTAGTTGAAATTACCAGATCATCAGCAAAGGCGAGGCAATCTATTCTAATATTACTTCTACCTAACTTGATTGATTCATTTATATTTGACTCAACTTTTGCTCTCGTCATTCTGTAATTACCTTTTCCAAACCACAGTGAAACAATAATGGGGAGACTCCATCTCCCTGTCTAACACCAATCTTTATATCAAATGTTTCAGAAATACTTCGAATGAATTTAACCTTAGAGCTAGTGTCGGTTAACGCTTCCTTAATCAGTGTTAGAGTTTTATTACCTAACCCATGTTCCTTTAAAATTTGGAAAATAAATTCATGATGAGCAGAGCTGTAGGCCTTTCTAAAATCCACAAATGTACATAAAATATTATAATTACATGTATGTAATACTGCATTAAGAACTATAATAGTTTACAGTGGAGATATCAAGATATGACAGCTGAATGGGATGTTTTGTGTCATAATATTTCTCACTCTCTATCTCTGTATGCCTTACTACACTTAAGGCTGCTGTGTTATCCTTTTTCTGCCTGCCTCAATAGTACCCAATCTATCTCTGTATGTCTCACTACACTTAAGGCTGCTCTGTTATCCTTTATCTGCCTGCCTCAATAGTACCCAAAGATTGTGCTCAGTCATTAAGGACACAAAGATTATATATAAAAAGAAAACTACCTTCTGCCCATATACTTCTATCCTAACAGTACATAAGAATCGTACTCGTGGCGCTTCAAACCTTCGCTTTAATGTATCTGAAAACATTAAAAAACAATGCAGAAATGTACACAATAATATCATTTCAATATGCAATTGAGCCGCATAGTTGTCTGGTGAGAAATTGGCATTTAGGAGCAGATGAGACCTTTACACCTCTATGTCCCATGGTGAAGATGCTTGTGAGCAAGAATACTAGATTGTATCTTCTGGTAAACCTTGCGGGATGTAAGGTCGTGGTCCATGAAACAAAACAAAAAAGAGGTGTGATTACAAGTCTCGTTGACAGAGCCAGACGGATTTGCACGCCAGAGTATCTAGACGACGAATTAAAACATCTGAAGCACGCTTTTGAGAAAAATGGCTACTCAAAGAAAGAAGTAAGCAGAATTCTGCACCCAAACAACAAAAAGCTTAAGGACAAGTCCGAAAAACGATGGAAGAATACAGTCTCTCTCCCTTTTATAAAGAAAGTAACGGATCAGATTGGAAAGATTTTAAGTAAACATGATATTAGACCTGTTTTTAGACCAACGAAGAAAGTTTGTCATGTTCTTCGGTCTGTAAAAGATAAACGCGCTCCTCTATCAGCCAGTGGCGTATATAAAATTCTGTGTACATGTGGTAAAGTTTATGTTGGAACAACAAAAAGAAGCGTAAATACACGGTTAAAAGAACACAGAAGTCTTTGCCGATTAGGAAAAACAGATAAATCGGCTGTAGCAGAACACGCTTTTCAGCCAGGAAATCATCAAGTGAAGTTTTCCGAAACAAAAATTTTATCTACGACGACGAACTATTACCCACGGCTTTGTAGAGAAGCAATTGAAATATATAAACATAGGGATAATTTTAATCGGAAAGAAGAGACCATGAAACTTAGTGATATTTGGACAGTAGCACTATAGAATTGCTAGACAGTTTTATCCGTGACAAGGTTACGATCGATAGTTAAGTTTTATCTCTGACAAAGGTTATCTCTGCATATCACGTGTAACTCTGGTCACGCCCACTTTCTACGATACATAAGTCGCTCTCAGACGTCCGACCCGTCAGTCGGCAAGACTCACCGGAGGAGAAACACCCCTCTGAAGATGTCCAGCGAAGCACTGGACGAAACGTTAGGAGCTGAAGAGTTTCATGGACCACGACCTTACATCCCGCAAGGTTTACCAGAAGATATTTCATCCGGTCGTGAAAGCCTTCATACTATGAATACTAGATTGTACTCTTTTGAAAATCCCTTTATCTGTCTAGGAAAAATCAAACGTCTTACCTGGATAGGTCAGAGCCTCATGAACGATTCGAAAGAGTACAGATATACCATACAGACATTGGCTCAAAAGATTACAGCTCTGGCAGTCTTCGGTGGCATGCGTTTTCTGGGAATTCGGCTTTGGTGTAAAGCATATCTTAGTGCCCACTATATTTCTAGGTTATGGAGATGTACTTAGTTGATTTTCCAGCGTAAACTTGCACAGATAGCCAAAAAACAAAAAGTGTATTCGTCAGTGGTGATGGCGATGATGAACATGATGATGGATTCAGCGCGTTCAACAGTGTATTTATCAGCGCTCTTAATGAATTTCAAGATACAAATCTCGAGGTTTGGTTGACATCTGCTCTCATTATCCAAACGTGCGCTACGAATCCTTAAGAACACCTATTAGCAGATTTCTACAAAATGTCTAGGTCTTTCGACACAAATTTGTGGTTCATTTGTATTAAAATTCGCCAATCCTGTTATATAGTTGGTTGATCACTTAAACTAAAATCTGGGGACGACTGACTACTCCTCAAAACTCTCGCTGAGAAACCTCATATTCCACCTAAATTTTTAAACACGTCTTGCACTATTGCTGTCGACAGCTTGGACGGTGGGAAGACTCCAGGGCTCCTCTTATGTCAGCCGTGAAGTAATCCAATCGCTGAAAAAGGTTGCATAGCTGCGCCATGATCTGTTACCAGACTTGAACGGATGAAAAGTTGACACTGTTTGCTGTCTTTAGCATAAAAACGCACATCACTCGAATTTAGTCCGTCCTTTCTGTTAAAGATGTATTCGTATTTCTCAAGTTTGATATCCTCTCTGTACACCCTAGCATGCTAATGGTAGGAGTTTGATTATGCTTTACAAACAGAGAATCGTGTTTCGAGGTGCACTATGTGAGCCGCTGTTGCTAGATTGTACAGGTCAACGATGGAAAAACCTTTTTGCTGAAAATACCTTATTCTTATGTTTTTTTATGGTGGAAAGTCGAAATACGATACTAAAAAACTGTATAACCCACCATCTTTTCACATTTTACACTTAAATTTATTAAATTAAGCGATTTTTAAAGAATTTAACAGCTTTTATGTATTAAAATAATTTAAAAAGGAGGTGTAATGAATGTAGATGACATTGGTAGCACTGCTGAGAGACATTTGCTAGCAAAAAAGGTCTATTCTATTTTTGTGTTAACAGATGGTGTTCTATTTACTGTCAACCTAATCTCACTTTCCTGTTTCCTGTACATGCGCTCAGTACAATGTCTAATCGTGGTTGTAAAAACTCTGCTGACAGTTTTTGTTATATTTGTGGTGAATTTTTGATTAAGAAACACCAAAGAAACATTAAAGGCTTTGTGAAAAACATTTATTTATCATACTTTGGAATTTAACTTGGTGATCAAGATAAATCTTGGGCGCTGCAATAGGTATGTTATGTGTGTGTTGAAGATCTAAGAAAATGGTTCAAAAAGGAGAAAAAAACCTTTAGATTTGCTGTTCCTATGATACTGAGGGAGCCAAGAAATCATTCCGATGATTGCGACTTTTACAGTGTCGATATTACTGGTCATAATTTGAAAAACAAGAAGGTAATAAGCTACCCTAACCTATCGTCCACCATCCGACCAGTAGGGCATGGTGTAGATTAGCCAGTTCCTGAACCACCAGATGATTTAAATTCTATTACAACAGAAGTATTTTCTGATGTACTAGCTGATTTACATGAACCAGATGATGATGAATTCCATTGTAATACAGAAAGTCTAGAGCCCAAATTGTTTACTCAGACCTAGCTTAGCGATTTGGTTAGGGATCTGGCCTTAGCGAAAGAAAAAGCTGAACTACTTGGCTCTAGATTAAAAGAAAAGAACTTATTGGCAGTTGGAACCAGCATATACATGTATAGAAAGAGAGAGCAGCAATTTTCCAAGTTTTTTCAACATGAAGGTGATTTAGTGTGCTCAGACATTCCCGGTCTGATGAATGGTATTGAATACAAAAAGGAAGACTGGATGCTGTTTATTGATTCATCCAAAACTAGTTTAAAGGCTGTTTTATTACACAATGGTAACATGTATGCATCTATACCTGTTGGACATTCTGTACATGGGAAAGAAAGCTATGAAAACCTAGAAACAGTGCTAAATAAAATACGCTATTCTGCTCATGGTTCGATGATATGTGGCGACCTAAAAGTAACATGTATGCTCCTTGGTAAGCAAGGTGGCTTTACCAAATTTCCATGTTTCTTGTGTGAATGGGACACTTGGGCTAGGGATCAACACTGGTACAGAAAGAACTGGCCTGTGAGGAATTCTACGCAAAAACCTTGTAGATCGAAGAAACGTACTCCTACCACCTCTATAGATAAAGTTAGGCGTAATGAAACCGTTTGTAAAGGCTTTGCCTAAAGATGAGCCATGTTTCAAGTATCTCTGCCAAAAGTTTCCACACCTTTCACAAGCTAAACTAAATGAAGGCGTCTTTGTCGGACCTAACATTAGAAAATTGATGTTTGATGTTAAATTTGAACCCACAATGACCTCAAATGAGAAAGAAGCATGGGTATCATTCAAGCAAGTCGTTACAAAGTTCTTACGACATGAAAAAGACTCAGAATATGTTTGTATTATAGCTACAATGTTAAAGAAGGTTAAAACTTTAGGAAGTTTAATGAGCCTGAATGTTCACTTTTTGAACAGCCACCTTGATTACTTCACGGAGAATATGGGAGATGTTAGCGAGGAGCAAGGAGAGCGTTTTCATCAGGACATTAAAGTGGTCGAAAAATGCTACCAAGACCGCTGGAACACCAACATGGTGGGGGACTACTGTTGGTCACTTCACCGAGAAGTTCAGCAAGCGACTCATTGTAGAAAAAGCTACACAAGAAGCTTCAATGAAAAAAGAGAAAGAAAATACAAACCAATTCCAGCTGACAAGTGAAACCTCTATTAACACTTAATATTGTTTTAAGTAGCTTACTGTAAATACAAGCCATGCTTATGTTGTAACAAAGCGTTTCATTAATTACCCCGTTTACCATATAGCATACGAATTTTATACTACATAATAAAAAAGTATATTGCTCGAAAACTATGGGTGATACAAAAAAACTAAGGCTAGATTTGGATCAACTCATAAAAATCTATAAAGATCAGCCATCAAAGTAAAAAACGTTTTCAAAAAACTTTTTTCGTTTGCATCTCTTTCAGAAGTTCCTATGTACACTTGACCACAAGTGTTAAAATTGTGTATACTCTTGCCGTGGCGTACTGCGGTTTGGCGTCTTCGAGATATTCAAATACTCACGCTTATTTCTTGTCTGTTTTAACAGCGTATCAATACAGTGTCTTCTGAGCAGCTTGCTCATGCGACATGTGACGGGTTTTAAAGTCGGGAGACGTTTGTTTTTCGTGATATTCTCGGTACCTTTAAGAATGTAGTCACACCACTAGCTTTCTGCCAGAGTAGCTATTTCTTTTTAAGATAATTCCCAATTTATTTACTACTTCATCCAAGTACTTTCAGCATATAAACTTTGACAGTGTCTTCAAGTAATATATGCTCAATTGTCTCTGTTGTTGACAATATTAACTATTACGTTATAGTATCTTCCTGTACAGTTCACATGCGTCGTAGTTGCATCATAAAGACTTTTTCAATGATCTGAACCATCTACTTCTTTTTCGTCTGATAACGTAAGGTCATAAAATATGTACCTAAACGGATAGCTACACGTAACATAAACATCAAATGTGTTACAGACACCCGCTTCATGGGGTTCAGTGTCCTAAAAAGCTAATACATTTGAGCTCTGCTGTGTCAAACGTATGAAGGCAGATGCTTGGTGTAAACGAATCTTTCATATCTAAAATGTTGAACTAAAATGTGTAATTTCTGTTTTGCGTCTACCCTTTGCCTATCTCCCGCCTAGTACCGAAAAAAACAGTAAGTAGAAGTTGTGTTACTTCTTTCGGCATATACAGCCATAGCAAAGACATGAGGGTCACTTTTCGAATTTTCTGTTGGCTTCATTGAAACCAAACTGCTGCCAAAACTATAATTAATAATTTCAAACAAACTAAAATTCATTATAAATTTATATGCTTAAATATCTTTACCTGTTTGTCCTGTACCATTGCTTCAATTAGCGGAATAATATCAGTAGAATAGGCTTCCACTTCAACATATTTAGCAAACAGCTAGTTTGTCGGTAGCAACTTGTACACAGACGTCTTCGTGCAGACATAACTGGCACTACAGGAAGCCTGCATAGAAGAGAAACAAAAGAGTGAAACTTGATTTCGAAAAATGACCACAGAAATACGCATCAGTTTATTATATACTGTGTGTATCATGAAGCAGGAGAAATCTTTTAAATGTAAATTGTGTCCAGATATAAATTAAAACAGAAGATTAGACGTGAGAACCTAATATCCTTACACTATGGCAGTAATGATTTATTAGAAGAACAATACACAGTAGTTATGCAGAAATAACATGAAATGAGCATAATAAAATTAGCAGGTAAGTTATTAAGTTTTATCGAAACCGTTTCATTTGATGGAAGAAGCTGCAATTCACCACAACTGTTTTACCAATATTTCCATAGCTGACGTGTCAACTATAAACTGAGTGCTGCTGCTGTAACGACGCTCTAAGAAGGGAATCGTATTTAAAATGAATAACGTAGTGCTCAATAGAGTAACTCTAACGTTTTGGTTCAATGTTTTTTTTTTTTTTTTTTTTTTTTTTTTTTTTTTTTTTTTTTTTTGGTTGCACTCAGTTACACCCTTTGCGTTTGAAGCACATCATAGAAAAAAATCGCACATGTTCTCTGATAAAAGTACACCTTTCGAGAGGCTCTTTAAGTTTCGCAAGCTTCTTATTCATATTCTGTGTCTTCCTGAGCCTGCCGCATATTCAACAGAGCCACGATTTGCCGACACTTTTCACTGTTCTTGTAAGGTCTTCACAGTTGTCATGGGGCAGAGGTCGCCACGGTATTCTGTCCTACAGGCAGTCTCCTACGTTATGTCTTTGCCCGTCTCCCACGACTTGGATGGAATGTTGTACTATGGAGCTAGGAATTTAGGGAGTTCTAAAATGTTTACAGAAGCAAAATTACAATTGCGAAAGACTGACAGAATGGAATATTTGTACCGCTCTCCAAGATGGGAAAACGAAATTATTTAAAAACTTATAGGGACATTACTTTTTTGCGTCACTTCGTAAATATTATTGAGATGAACAAGTTGAGACAAATCCGGAAATAGAAGATATCAATCTCAGGAAGAAAAGGTTGGCTACTATCCCGGAATGTACAGAGTAAATCTCTTGTTTGTATTGTGAGAAATGTCGGAACACCACTAAGGGCGTGTGAGAAATCTACAGTTGGTACCTCTGGATTCAGAGAAAGTTTACGACACTGCAATGATAAGTGAAGTTAATTAGCACCAAGAAAGAACTGATGGAAAGGCATATTGTATTGACAATAAAAGCAGCGCGGGGTAGCCGATCGGACTGAGGCGTCTTGTCATGGTCCGCGTGGCTCCCCCCGTCGGAGGTTCGAGTCCTCCCTCAGGCATGGGTGTGTGTGTTGTCCATGGCGTAAGTTAGATTAAGTAGTGTGGAGGCTTGGGAGACCGATGACCTAAGCAGTTTGGTCCCATAAGATCTTCCCACAAATTTACAATTTTTTTGAGAATAAAATACATTATTCCGGGGAAGTGTAAGTTGTGTGAGATGGGAAAAGAGTAAAGTTGGTTCAGACAGAGAAACGGTCTGAAACAAGTACGTGCACTAGCTTCATTTCCTTTCAAAGGGCTGATGGATGATATGGTGACAAAGGAGGCAAAAGAAATAGGAGGAAGCATTGCTGCTTTATTGTTTGCTTATTATTCATGGTGTACAGGAACAAGGGGGAAGCACTGAAACAGTTAGATGCTTGGAAAAATTTTATGCAAGAGTACGGTCCAAAATATAATGATAAGAAGTGTAGCTGGTGTGACAATAAGAAAAAAAAGAGCAGACCAAAAGCAGCATGATCCTGCTTGGGAAGCAACTGATATCGATGGAAAGTTTCTATCACCCGGATAAAATAGAGGAAATTGGAAAAAAATGACAAAGACATAGGAGAATGTGCAAGGAAAACTGACACATGTACAGCAAGTACGAGAGAAATGATTTATAACACTGTTGAAATAGATGGGAAAAGAAAGTATTAAGGAGATAAAGCGTGAGTAATCCCCACAAGAGAAGACTGAGGAAAAGTTATTGAAATGGTGTGGGTATGTGAAGAGACCGAATGTAAAGAGCGTGAATAGTAAGATTCACAGGATAATTATGGAGGGCAAGAGACCATGGAGGATGCTAAGAAACTAGTGACTAAAATGAGGGGAAGAGGAAAAGCCTGGATCAGAGTAACGACTAGTTCAGGACAGGGGAACACATTTGGAAGATCGGAGGATGTGGAGAGGATTGTTTTCGTATCAGATAACATACTTCGAGACTTACTGGGCATGTTTTGCTGCACACGGTAAACTATTCACGCTACATAAACATGACTGCATGAGTGAGGATGGCGTTGAATCTTTCCTATATCCAAAAGCTACTCGTCCATCCGTTCCAGTTTTGTATGTACGTGTTTACGTTACTAAGTGTGTTTCATAGCGTTTAAAAGGAGTACTCGCAGCACGTTCCAAGTCTGATCTCCGATTTTAATTTTTTTCATGGAGATCTACAATGTCCTCATGGCAGTGTTTCTCTGATTTATCACCAACTCTCACACTCTCTGTTGATCGCTTCTATAGTAAGAAGGAATATGCATCTGCTTCTAAGTAAATTGTTTGCTAGATTTAAGGCAGAAGTGTCCTTAAAGCTGCAAAAAATGGTTCAAATGGCTCTGAGCACTATGGGACTTAACAGCTGTGGTCATCAGTCCCCTAGAACGTAGAACTACTTAAACCTAACTAACCTAAGGACATCACACACATCCATGCCCGAGGCAGGATTCGAACCTGCGACCGTAGCAGTCGTGCGGTTCCGGACTGAGCGCCACGACGGCCGGCTTAAAGCTGCAATCCAAACCATTTATTACTATCCTTAGGTGTTTCGATAAAGTGAACAGGAAGTACATCCTTGTTTCCCAAACAAAAATATGTTGATTTTTATGTAAGGAAGTTGCCTTTAAGATTTTGAAGTGTTGTTGGTGTAAGTGGACTGTCTTTTCACTAAACGGCTGTGGGTCGAAATCCATAAGGTCATACGAAAGTGTTGTCGACTGTTGATTAATATGATTCATGATGGTATCAAGAAGTATGATGAAACTAATGCTCATTGCGAAAAAGTCAAACGGTTCTTGTCAAGTCAGACAAAACTGAGATATCAAAGTAGCTCACTACCGGTTTCTTGTCGTAGCACTAATGTGTCTAATCCTATGGCAGCACACCTTCAAGCTTGTGGGATCAACGTTTGTACGAGTCTAGAGATCAGGAAGCACACGGCATCTTTGTTGGGAGACGAAAATTTCCATTAGCACGCCCCGTCGTAGCCGATTGAGTGCGCCGTCCTTTTCCCATCTCGGGAAGTCCCACTGTTGTAAAACCTGACTCAGTAATTGCTGACTGGGACCTTTGAGAAGTTGGCAAGATAGCATTTCGTATGCGGAACCAGTAGTTTTCGACAGCAACACTTTCGACAGACAGAAGATGCTGCAACTGCAGTGAAACATGTTTGGGTTAAAAAACCAAACTGTGTTTTTCTAAAGGCGGACCCTATCCAAAAACATATGTATCATTAAAACAAATACGGAAACAAGAGCTTCAACCCCAAGATTATTATCTAAGTAATACATCTGCAGAAGTCATTGGTGAAACGATACCCTTCAACTGAGATTAACCCCAACAGATTAACAGGAATCATAAATTTGGTACCAATTGCTATAATGCTAAATATTTCGTTGAAAAAATATGTGTCCATAAATTCAGGGATTATAGGGTAATGTTTTTCAAAACAGAAGTTTTTTTGTAGTGCTGTATTCCTCCTTTAATTGTCAACGAAGTATAGTTGTGTAGTTTCAATGAAGTGATTAAACAAAGTCGAATGGAACAGTATGCAAACTTGGCATGTTGAAATGATATTAAATTTGATAAGTTCACATTCTTGCAGTGTATCAACCCCAGAGGCTACATTGTCATAACTTAATAAATGCCTGTGGCTGAATGGCTGAGTGCAAGTCTTTTTGTCGGACGCCACCTTGGTGTTGCGTACCCCAACAACAAGCGGAAAAGGTGACGTACTGCTTGATGTGTAATTTGAACCACGTGTCATACGTGGAGAGTACCAACTTCGTCGAGAGTTGGAGGCTAGATTAAAGGCAAACCGAAAATTTCTATGGTCCGAGCGACATTCGATCCCGCAATCTCTCGGTTTCCGGGCACGCACCGGGGATGCCAGGTGCGAAACTCAGTTTACCACTATGATACGCGCCATCCGCCACATGCTGTACGGTGGATTCTGCATCACGTCTGTAGGTTTAGAAGTAATCCAGCGCACTTCAGTCGTTCGAAATAGTCTTTCCCATCTCCTGTGTGACGTACTGCGCAAGCCTAACCGTAACAGTTTTGACTATTGCTCACCACCATTAGGCAAGCACCCAAATTTAGTTTAGTATGTGGCTGGTCATTAGACTACCAACATTTGCAATAAATACAGTCAGACAAGATGAGATCGAAACTAAAATTTATGTATTATACGTAAAAAAAATTGTGTATAGTTCCTATCTGGAAACCAGCGGCAGGCCTATTGACTGGTAATGAAAACTCCGTGTGTTACGTGTCTGGACTTTGCCACTGCTTAAAATTGGAGTTAAAATCATCAGAAAGGTGGCCGAAGACTTATGACATAAGAAGTCACCGTCGGTCTTCCAACTGCCTTGTCAAAGAGGACGAGGGAACGGACAGAGGTTCAGGGCATTCTCTTGCACTTGGGTTAGAAATTGCCCCTAAAAGGCGGAAGGTTCAGCAACGATCGATGGCTTGAGAATGTAGAAGGCTATAGAAAGCACTGCATTAAAGATACATAACGTGTATCTACAGGAAATGGAACCTGTAATTGAAAAAGTGTCACGATGATCTCGACTTTGGCAAAAGATGCCGGGCTAATACCCCATGGAGACCTCTGGGATAGGAGCTCCAAGGGGAAGGTGGCAATGAGAAAAAGATCGAATAAATAAGGGAAGGATAACGTTCTACGAGTCGGGGGGTGGAATGTCTAAAGTCTGAACGAGGGAGGTAAGCTAGAAAACCTGAAAAGGGAAATGCAAAGGCTCAGTCTACATTTAGTGGGGGTCAGTGAAGTGAAATAGAAAGAAGATAAAGATATCAGACGAATATAGGGTAGTATTCACGGCATAAAAGCAGCAGAAAATTGTATACCTAGTATAGGCTTCTTTATGAACAGGAAAGCAGGCCAGAGCGTAAGTTATAGCAAACAGTTTACTGGTAGGGTTGTTATCAGATTCGATGGAAACCAATGCCAACAACGTCAGTTCCGGTATACACGCCAACGCCACAAGCAGAAGATGAAGTTATAGAGAAAGTATTTGAGGATATTAAAATGATAGTTCAGCATGTAAAGGGAGAGGATAGTACAGCACTCGTAGTCGTGGGAGATTGGAGTGTCATTGTAAGGGAAGCAATAGCAAAAGGGTTTACGGGAGAATGTGGATTTTGGCAGTGGTAACAACAGAGGAGAGTGTCCAATTGAGTTCTGCAATAAACTTCACATGGTAATAGCGAGTACTCCATTCAACAATCACATGAGGAGGAGGTATACTAGGTAAAGACCCAGGGACACTAGAAGATTCCCGTCTGAATTACATCATGCCCAGACAGAGGTCCCAAAATCAGATTTTGGAATGTAAGACGTATTCGCAGGTAGATATAGACTCAGATCACAATTTAGTAATGATGAAGAAGAGACTGACGTTTAACAGAATCGTTCAGAAGAATTAGTGTGGAAGGAAAAGGGTTACTGAAGTACTGAGAAATAACGGGACGCATTTGCAGTTCGCAAAGAAATATCAGAGTGGGCAGCTCAGTTGAGGAGGAGTGAACATCCCTAAAAAAAAAAAAAAAACATACAAATGCAGGTACAGAAAATGTAATAGCGAAGAAACAGTGGGTATCAGGAGACATACTTCAGTTTATCAACAAAAGAACAAAAATATTGAGGGAAATACAGGAAGACAGCAGTATAGGAGGGTTATTCGAAAGTTAGGAGCGATCAGTCGCGAAATGGAAAATACAGTGAAAATCTGATGAAGCTTTGCACAAATGCATTGGACACTGTGTCTAGTACGCCCGTCGATCGCATCATGTCACTCTTTTCAGTTCTGAGCTCACAGCGACAACGTAAAGGTAGAAGTTAGTATCTCCCGCCAAGTATGAGAACCTGGCGAAAGATTTCGCCTGAAGCTATGCAATCCACATAACATAACTGTCATGTGCTTTGTTCTACACGACAATTCTCGGCCGCACTCTGCAGGGGCAATGAAGATGCTTCTGTAGCGTTTTCGATGGAAAGTGTTTGATCACCCACAATACAGCCTGTAATTGGCTATCCCTGAGGTTCATCTCTGCTCACAAATAACGAGCTGCAGTCCAGAGTAGAAAATGGTCGAAAAGCACTGGCGGCTGTCTTCTGTAACGAGGAATTGAAAAGTCTGTACAACGCTACGACAGGTGTCTAAGTCTGAGCGGAGACCGTGTAGAGAAGTAGCTATAAATTGTAGCTAACAGTCGAAAATAAAACAGTTTTGATTTTCACTGTGCTTTCCATTTCGTGACCTATCGATCCTTACTTTCTGAATAGCCCTCGTAAAACCCTTAGGAACAAAATAAACAGGAAGTGCAGGACAGGCAAGTCGAAATGGCTGCAGCAAAGATGAGAAGAAGGACTGACTCGGTATAAAGAAATGTAAAAGCAACCTTTAAGAAAATTAAAATCAATGATAGTAAGATTGTGAAATGGGAGTTTCACTGTTAAATGCGGAGGACATAAAGGACTGGTGGAAAGAGTGCACTTAATATAACTATATGGGGTAGAACTAGTCAGGTGACGTGATAGAAGAACGACTTGCAGTCGATATGGAAGTCATAGGATTCTCAGGATCCAAATTTAAAAGAGCTCTAGAGGCCTTGTGATCAGCTAGGGCAAAAGGGATAGATAACATTACATCGAAATTTCCCTGGAGGAAGTGGCAACTAAACGACTACTTCACTTAGTGTGTAGGATTTATGAAACTGGCGACAAACCATCAGAGTTCCGGAGAAATATAACCCACACAATTCGGATGGTAGCAAAGGCAGATACGTGCGAGAGTTATCGGAGAAGCGGGTTCATAGCTCATAAATCCAAGCTGCTGACAATAATATTAAGCAGAAGAATGAAAAAGAGAATTGGGGATCTGTCAGACGACGATCAGTTTGGATTTAGGAAAGGGAAAGGCGCCAGATGGGCAGTTCCAAATTAAATCAATGCATGCTCACAGTGTTCGTCGATCTAAAAATAGCATTCGACAATGTCAAATGGTGCGAGATGTTCAGAATGCTGAGAACAATCGGGTTAAGCTACCGGGAAAGGCGGGTGACATATAACATGTACACGAATCAATAGGGAGCGTTAAGATTAGTAGATCAAGACCAAAGTACTCGGATTAAAATGGGTGTGAGACATGGATGCAATCTGTCGCCCCTACAGTTCAATCTATACTACGGAGAAGCAATGACGGAAATAAAAGAATGGCTCAAGAGTGAAATCAAAATTTAGGGTGAAAGAATATCAGTGATAAGATTCTATGATGACATTGACACCCTCAGTTAAAGTGAAGAGGAATTACATGGTCTGTTGAATGAAAAGAATGGTCTAATGAGTACAGAATATGGTTTGAGAGTAAGCTTGAAAAAGGAAGAGGTAATGGGAAGTAGTAGAAATGGGAATAGCGGGAAACGTGACATCAAACTTGGTGATCACCAAGTAGACGAAGTTAAGAAACTTTTCCTCCTCGTAAGCAGAACAGCCCATGATATACGAAGCAAGGGACATTTAAAAAGCAGAGAAAGTGCGCGGTCGTGGTCAAGAAAAGTCTGATGGTGTCAAACATATGCCTCAAGTTGAGGAAGGAATATACGTTTGGAGCACATCATTGTATGGTAGTGAATAATGGACAGTAGGAAAACCTGAACGGAAGAGAATCTAAGTGTTTCAGATGTGGTGCTACAGAAAAAAGTTGAAAATTAGGTGGATTGATAAGATAAGGAATGAGGCAGTTCTCCGCAGAATCGTCGAAGAAAGGAACCTATGGAAAATACAGACAAGTAGGAAGGCAGTATGACAGTGTATGTGTTAAGATAACAGGGAATAACTTTCATTGTACTAGTGGGAGCTACAGGAATAAAAACTGCAGGAGAAGACTGAGATTAGAATACATCCAATAAATAATCGAGGACGTAGGATACAAGTGCTGCTCTGAGGCGAAGAGGTTAGCACAGGAGAGTAAATCGTGGAGGTCCGCATCAAACCAGTCAGAAGACTTACGACTAAGAAAAAGAAATAAAAGCTTCGTGTTACGGACAACGCTTTCGGCATTGCACACCAAGCCTAAGCTTGATCTCGTGAGCTGCGTCCGATTGTAGCTGCGGTGTGTGACGTGTGCTATGATAGAGATACGATGTATCTCATCAGGTAGCGAGACGCTACTCACGCAGATGTCGTGAGTGCAGAGACCTGCCGCAACGTCATGATCCACCGGTTTCCTTTGCCTGAAAATCGGCCACAAGCAACTGCGCAGGCTTCCAGAAACCAACGCCGAACAACTCGTCGCCACATCCTGCAGAAAACAACGTCCTGTCTCAAAAGCTGTCCATTTGCTCACGACATCATTGCCTCAGTTGGCTACAAAGCAGGGTTATACCTGTCATATCTACACAGTCATATAAAATGTCACAACATTTTGCAGTTAACACACAACCACGAAATAATTATGAATAAAGATTATCACTGATACAGTATAAGTGTTGAAGTATCAGATCAGTTAAATACGGTTCCAAAACTATGATAATCGCCAATTGTGTCCGAGACAGCAGTGGCTATTTCGATGAGAACAATATATATCACACTGTACTGTCTTCACAATGTATATGTTGTGTGCTCTGTTCCAACACATCGATCGGGTATTTCCCAAGTGTGATGAAGTGGACAATAGCTCAAGGCCAGTACGAGGGAGGTATGAGCTGTAGATAATTAGGACCCTACGCAAGGAAGTAAGAAACCACACACGACCGCATCTTCTCAAAATACTCCAACTTTTCATTCCGGAGGGATCTCATAATGGAATGCCAGATTTAAAAATTAATTTAATCTGATAGTACTTCACCCTGGAACATCACAATGTAACTGTAATTTCCGACCCTCGCACAAGTACAGAAAATGACTATAACTGGCCGCAGAAGCAAAAAATTTGATAATATTCGAAAAAAGGTGGCATCATCGTTCAGGCAAACAAAAGCTTGCGTTCGTAGGTGGGCGACGTTTCGGCTCAGAAAAAGTTTCTTGGAGATGTATCGAATGAATGCCGAGCATTCTAGTCTCTCGGATAGATTGAAAACTAGAGGAAACGAGATAAAATTGAAAATACCTAAGTTTAGACAGGTAAAAAATTGGTATTATTTTGAGAAACCTAAAAATAAAGCTTTTGTAGATGTCATTGTTAGACTGAACCCATTTGTTAGAACCCTACAAAAATGTTCCTGACACTAAGAATTATTTTTAGATTGTTAAATATGTTGAAAAATTCTTATTCAGAGCTGTATTGCGAAATAATTTCAATTTCGATCAAGGTTTTTTTTTTGCCATTTTCTCTGTATTTGAAAATTCATGTCCATTAATCTAGAAAAATATTCCTGTTTACTGACTACTGCAACAGAGTCAATTTGACTTTCCTCCTGTTCACTGTGAGGGAAGTTCAAAGTACTTATCCGGCTTCCACTACTTTAACTACTCCAAAGTAGTTCTTAGTGAAATAAAACTCTCATTCATCTTTTCTTGTAGGATAGCTACAGTACCTCACTTCCTGCATCAACTGCATTGTGGTTTAAGTCTAGCAATACCTTCTTCTACGTGACAATATAAGCAGCATGTATGTGTGTGTGTGTGTGTGTGTGTGTGTGTGCGTGTGTGCGTGTGTGCGTGTGTGTGTGTGTGTGTGTAGCTCATATTAACCTCTGTTGTGTCTTACATTAAGGTACAGCAATCAAATTTTGAACATATTTTAGGGCAGCCAGCTGCTGGGAAAGACAGACATCAGGGAGTCGTAAATAAGCAGGTGTTTTAGTGAGCATTTTAGAATTTTGTTGTATATTGAAAGTAAAATTGCTCTTTGGCGTCTTCATAATACTCATTCGATAATTACAGTGTATTTGCAAATGTCGGTCTTAAAGTGTTTATCGAGAATATATTTATACTTGTTCTTATATTCCATAGTGAATGATACACAGCTCCCAATTAAATTCACGGATGTGCCTGGCAAGCCAGTTGATAAACGATTTTTTTGTAGTCTGTAATGAAAACATAGTTGAAAAAATTTTCAGTATAATTTTACGCAATTCAGGTGCTTTAGGTTTGGTAATACTGCAAACGTAATTTCTGGACAAATATTTCAGATACAGCCACACTAGTTGCACCATCTTGTATTTTTGAGTGGGTGCAGATATGTGGAAGGAAGGGAAAGATGTTTTAATTTCTCACTGACACAACAATTGGGCTGGTCCTTCCATCTTGAATCTTTTGATTGGCGCTTTCATTTTTAATACTGCATTGTGTTTGGTTTGAAAGAGGGGAGAGGAGGAAGGAGATTCAAATGGTTCAAATGGCTCTGAGCACTATGGGGCTTAACATTGAGGTCATCAGTCCCCTAGAACTTAGAACAACTTAAACCTAACGAACCTAAGGACATCACACACATCCATGCCTGAGGCAGGATTCGAACCTGCAACCGTAGCGGTCGCGCGGTTCCAGACTGAAGCGCCTAGAGCCGGCCGGTGTGGCCGAGCGGTTCTAGGCGCTTCAGTTTAGAACCGCGCGACCGCTACGTTCGCCGGTTCGACCCTGCCTCGGGCATGGATATGTGTGATGTCCTTAGGTTAGTTAGGTTTAAGTAGTTCTAAGTTATAGGGGACTGATGACCTCAGCAGTTTAGTCCCATAGTGCTCAGAGCCATTTGAACCATTTTGAAGCGCCTAGAACAGCTCGGCCACAGCGGCCGGCGAGGAACGGGGAAAAGAGGTCCTGGTTTAAGGGGAGATTGTACCTTATATACTTACGAAGTTAAATTTGTCAATATTAGGCATATTTACGTCGTAAACAATTCATGATAATGTTTTAAAATTTTAATGGCTGGTGGGGGAAGAGTCTCTCTCCATTGACCTATTTTTGTAGATAGCCGCTTGCATAATTTATTTTTTAGAGAATTTTATACAAGTTGTAAAATTTTTTCCACGTATTTAAGCTTTATTAATTCGTAATTTCTACAATATTAAACTGAACTTCTTTAAAAACTGCATCATTGATGCTCAGCCCAGTTTGTGTAAGTTACACTGTTCTACGACGGTAATTTCCTGAAAAAATGGACCTAATCATTAAAAAAATAAAATCTCAGGAATTCGGCTTTAAAGATGAACATAGTTTGTTACTGACCTTAGAAAATCCCTGCACCATGGGTAACTTTTGAAGCAGCATAACTCTCCCACATTGCCATCATTAAAAGAAAGAACTGCATCATAAACACCGAAATTCAATGTGTCTTTACCTACAAATACTGTTTTAGGAATCATACACCATATGGCACTGTTAAATGATTCATTTGCGTTCTGTGTTTTTCCATGCACCCACTTACACAACATTTTTCGATGAGATAAGCTTCTAAAATTTGGCTGTAATACATTGTACACTTCAATAGGCAAAGAGTTCCTATGACTGTACTGTTCACCAGCTGCTAGAGCACAGTTGTATTTGCTCCATGAAGTTGGTCCTTTTGGGTACAAGGCATGACGAGGCTCCTTGTCAGTTGATAATTTATGAAAATAAGTTGCCCAGATATCCTGATTCATTTTTATCGCACTGTCACAGTTCTTTCTAACTGCCATACCATAATAGTTCTGCAAACTGTCTATCTCCTTGTCTGTGAGGCTACCTTTCCTAGATAGTGGTTTTACATCTGGTAATTTTATACCTTTCATATCTTTTCTCAACTTGCGAAGATGAGTTCATGTTCTTTTCTGGACATGCCCGATACATTTCAGCTTTTCCACACTGACATCTCCACATGGTTTTGCTTCTACCAAACTCTTGAAGCGCTTACTGTCCCTGTGCCCTAAATATTTTACATACCTTGCCCCAAACGTATCAACTGACCTGGAAAAAATGTTTACTGCACCTGCAGCTTCCGTGTTACCACTAGACCCTTCAAAATTTACACTACATTCAGAACTTCCCTTATGAGATTTAAGTTTTTCTTTGTCCTTTATAAATCCACTCTTATGACAGTATCTACTCAGTACCTCTACATCTAACACTTGGCCATTATTCATGCTTGTTGTAGTTACTACACCATTCAGACTTGTATACCGTCTACGCTGCCATGTCCCAACAACAGCAACATTCATTTCAGTTGCCTCATTGACAGCAGCCTTCATGGAGGCAATAGCACATCTACATCTACATCTACATTTATACTCCGCAAGCCACCCAACGGTGTGTGGCGGAGGGCACTTTACGTGCCACTGTCATTACCTCCCTTTCCTGTTCCAGTCGCGTATGGTTCGCGGGAAGAACGACTGTCTGAAAGTCTCCGTGCGCGCTCTAATCTCTCTAATTTTACATTCGTGATCTCCTCGGGAGGTATAAGTAGGGGGAAGCAATATATTCGATACCTCACCCAGAAACGCACCCTCTCGAAACCTGGACAGCAAGCTACACCGCGATGCAGAGCGCCTCTCTTGCAGAGTCTGCCACTTGAGTTTGTTAAACATCTCCGTAACGCTATCACGGTTACCAAATAACCCTGTGACGAAACGCGCCGCTCTTCTTTGGATCTTCTCTATCTCCTCCGTCAACCCGATCTGGTACGGGTCCCACACTGATGAGCAATACTCAAGTATAGGTCGAACGAGTGTTTTGTAAGCCACCTCCTTTGTTGATGGACTACATTTTCTAAGGACTCTCCCAATGAATCTCAACCTGGTACCCACCATACCAACAATTAATTTTATATGATCATTCCACTTCAAATCGTTCCGCACGCATACTCCCAGATATTTTACAGAAATAACTGCTACCAGTGTTTGTTCCGCTATCATATAATCATACAATAAAGGATCCTTCTTTCTATGTATTCGCAATACATTACATTTGTCTATGTTAAGGGTCAGTTGCCACTCCCTGCACCAAGTGCCTATCCGCTGCAAATCTTCCTGCATTTCGCTACAATTTTCTAATGCTGCAACTTCTCTGTATACTACACCATCGACCGCGAAAAGCCGCATGGGAATTCCGACACTATCTACTAGGTCATTTATATATATTGTGAAAAGCAATGGTCCCACAACACTCCACTGTGGCACGCCAGAGGTTACTTTAACGTCCGTAGACGTCTCTCCATTGATAACAACATGCTGTGTTCTGTTTGCTAAAAACTCTTCAATCCAGCCACACAGCTGGTCTGATATTCTGTAGGCTCTTACTTTGTTTATCAGGCGACAGTGCGGAACTGTATAGAACGCCTTCCGGAAGTCAAGAAAAATAGCACCTACCTGGGAGCCTGTATCTAATATTTTCTGGGTTTCATGAACAAATAAAGCGAGTTGGGTCTCACACGATCGCTGTTTCCGGAATCCATGTTGATTCCTACATAGTAGATTCTGGGTTTCCAAAAACGACATGATACTCGAGCAAAAAACATGTTCTAAAATTCTACAACAGATCGACGTCAGAGATATAGGTCTATAGTTTTGCGCATCTGCTCGACGACCTTTCTTGAAGACTGGGACTACCTGTGCTCTTTTCCAATCATTTGGAACCTTCCGTTCCTCTAGAGACTTGCGGTACACGGCTGTTAGAAGGGGGGCAAGTTATTTTGCTTACTCTGTGTAGAATCGAATTGGTATCCCGTCAGGTCCAGTGGACTTTCCTCTGTTGAGTGATTCCAGTTGCTTTTCTATTCCTTGGACACTTATTTCGATGTCAGCCATTTTTTCGTTTGTGCGAGGATTTAGAGAAGGAATTGCAGTGCGGTCTTCCTCTGTGAAACAGCTTTGGAAAAAGGTGTTTAGTATTTCAGCTTTACGCGTGTCATCCTCTGTTTCAATGCCATTATCATCCCAGAGTGTCTCGATATGCTGTTTCGATCCACTTACTGATTTAACGTAAGACCAGAACTTCCTAGGATTTTCTGTCAAGTCGGTACATAGAATTTTACTTTCGAATTCACTGAACGCTTCACGCATAGCCCTGCTTACGCTAACATTGACTTCGTTTAGCTTCTGTTTGTCTGAGAGGTTTTGGCTGCGTTTAAACTTAGAGTGAAGCTCTCTTTGCTTTCGCAGTAGTTTCCTAACTTTGTTGTTGTACCACGGTGGGTTTTTCCCGTCCCTCACAGTTTTACTCGGCACGTACCTGTCTAAAACGCATTTTACGATTGCCTTGAACTTTTTCGATAAACACTCAACATTGTCAGTGTCGGAACAGAAATTTTCGTTTTGATCTGTTAGGTAGTCTGAAATCTGCCTTCTATTACTCTTGCTAAACAGTAAACCTTCCTCCCTTTTTTTATATTCCTACTAACTTCCATATTCAGGGATGCTGCAACGGCTTTATGATCACTGATTCCCTGTTCTGTACACACAGAGTCGAAAAGTTCGGGTCTGTTTGTTATCAGTAGGTCCAAGGTGTTATCTCCACGAGTCGGTTCTCTGTTTAATTGCTCGAGGTAATTTTCGGATAGTGCACTCAGTATAATGTCACTCGATGCTCTGTCCCTACCACCCGTCCTAAACATCTGAGTGTCCCAGTCTATATCTGGTAAATTGAAATCTCCACCTGAGACTATAACATGCTGAGAAAATTTATGTGAAATGTATTCAAAATTTTCTCTCAGTTGTTCTGCCACTAATGCTGCTGAGTCGGGAGGTCGGTAAAAGGAGCCAATTATTAACCTAGCTCGGTTGTTGAGTGTAACCTCCACCCATAATAATTCACAGGAACTATCCACTTCTACTTCACTACAGGATAAGCTAATACTAACAGCGACGAACACTCCACCACCGGTTGCATGCAATCTATCCTTTCTAAACACCGTCTGTACCTTTGTAAAAATTTCGGCAGAATTTATCTCTGGCTTCAGCGAGCTTTCTGTACCTATAACGATTTTAGCTTCGGTGCTTTCTATCAGCGCTTGAAGTTCCGGTACTTTACCAACGCAGCTTCGACAGTTTACAATTACAATACCGATTGCTGCTTGGTCCCCGCATGTCCTGACTTTGCCCCGCACCCGTTGAGGCTGTTGCCCTTTCTGTACTTGCCCAAGGCCATCTAACCTAAAAAACCGCCCAGCCCACGCCACACAACCCCTGCTACCTGTGTAGCCGCTTGTTGCGTGTAGTGGGCTCCTGACCTATCCAGTGGAACCCGAAACCCCACCACCCTATGGCGCAAGTCGAGGAATCTGCAGCCCACACGGTCGCAGAACCGTCTCAGCCTCTGATTCAGACCCTCCACTCGGCTCTGTACCAAAGGTCCGCAGTCAGTCCTGTCGACGATGCTGCAGATGGTGAGCTCTGCTTTCATCCCGCTAGCGATACTGGCAGTCTTCACCAAATCAGATAGCCGCCGGAAGCCAGAGAGGATTTCCTCGGATCCATAGCGACACACATCATTGGTGCCGACATGAGCGACCACCTGCAGATGGGTGCACCTTGCACCCTTCATGGCATCCGGAAGGACCCTTTCCACATCTGGAATGACTGCCCCCGGTATGCACACGGAGTACACATTGGTTTTCTTCCCCTCTCTTGCTGCCATACCCCTAAGGGGCCCCATTACGCACAATGCTTAGCAGCTTCATATAATGTACCGAATACTTCTGAAATTATGTTGGGCCACTTGGGAGATTCATGACTGCACATAGTGTCTTACCAGCTAATTCACCTTTACCTATAGTACACAGTCCATACACAAACCTAATATTAGTTTCATACCCACTGTCAATCTTGCTAGTGGTACGATGTGAATACTGATCTCTACAGTTTCTGCAGTTCAAAAACAGTTTACTTGCAAGTCCATATCTTGCAGCGGTATCTTCATAACAAAATAAACTGTCACTGACATGACAAACTTTACAAACTGCAAATGAAGATATGGCAGATGACAAAAGTTCAGTATCTATTACAACATTGCCACTTGTCTGTTCATTAATATATTTGGTACTTACAAACGATTCTGCACTTGAACCAGTGTTCAGCTTTCTTCTGGAAGCACTGGTCCTAATATTCGTGTTTTCACTGCCGGAAATATCACTCGCAATCACTGAGGAAGTTGGTATTGAATTTCACCTAGAACAGCCTGCAGCACTCTCACTGACAAAATACCTATTATTTACGCTATTATCATCGTTAGCTACATTTGCTTTTGGGTTTCTTCCAGGCCCTCCTTTGCATTTTTTGCATACTCTTCCAATTCGAGGCATCTTGTCACAAAACCAAACTTTCCGATGTAAACAAGCACACAAAACGCTCCGGAAACACAAGGAACATGTGAATGTAACGCGCGAACAGAGCAGCCAACTGTGAGCACGAAATATTTTCACAAATCAGCAGATTAGGTTTTTGAAGTTCAAGAAGTTGACAGAAGACAATAGGAGGGCGTGGCAACATATGCTGCCCTTAAAGTAAATGAATATTTAAAGCCCTTAATGGCTGAAATGTTGTTAGAGAACATATTTCTCTAGTAAAATACACTCCAAGAAATGAATATGAACAAAACATTTGTTTTTATATTTTTCCCCCTACAGAGGTAAAACTTCCCTTAGTGACGTCGCCCTGAAGGATGATGACATCAGTGATAAGACTGTTGACATCATTGATTCGGTTGAAAAGGGTATCATAAAGCCGTTTCATGCTACCCTAAGGCAAGCTGGCCCACAGCTGCTGGAACTCCTTCATATCCTTGATATTGGCACTGGGACAAAGTTGACGTTCGAGGTGTAGCCATAATGTTTCACCAGGGGCATATCGGGGGATCTAGGTGGCCACAGGAGTACCTCAGAATCAGGCAGACAGTTCACAGAGACGTGTGCTATATGTGCAAGAGCACCATCCTGTTGAAAAATGGCACCACGAAACTGACGCTTGAAAAGTAACACACAAAGGACCAGAATGTCCGTGACCTACCGTTATGCCGTGACCTTGTAACCTGAAGTCATACCTGATGGCTCGCCGCATCATGGTGCCAAGAGTTACTCTGCTGTGAATCACCAAAACAACAGTCGATTTGGACCTCTCACCAGGTGGCTGCCACACTCGGCGACGATGGTCATCTAGGATAGAGCAGAAACGCGAGTGTTCACTGGACAAAAGGCAACGCTGTCCATAAGCAATTTATGCTTTCTGGTCAAGGCACCACTCTAAAAGCAGCCTTTGTACTGTCGTGTTAGTGGCAACCAACGTGTGCGACGGTAATTCCTTAGTTTGTCTGCTGCTAGGATGGTGATGCTGGATGGTATGTTGAAGGGAGATAATTACTTGTTCTCGGATGGTAGGCGCAATATGAAGCCACTGTGATGTGCTTGGTGCTCAGTATGGTGATTCTCCCTTGTGGTGGCCATATTTGGTTGACTGGAACCTTGATGACGAGTATGGTTGCTCTCAAGTCCCCCAGCGGTCCAACAACGTGCCACTGTCGTTTCAAAATGTCCAACAAATGTGCATATTGCCCTATTCGACCAGAAGGCCAAATGGAGAGCCACAATGACTCCAGTTTTGGAGTCGGTCAGGTGATGATAACGCTGTGTCAGACATGTGGCGTCTCCCTGTCCTTCACAGTGGCCACTCAACATCTAACGGCTCATACCGTATCAGGCCTGGTTGCAGCACTAAATGCGAACAACACTAAAGAATTCTGGTAACTGTTTTACCTACCACAGAGAATTGCAACTCTAATCATTTACATGCTCACCGATGCCCTGTAGGTGTAGAAAGTTCCATTGACAGTCGACCATGTCTTCTGGGTATTTCACTGTTTTTTTCAGGCAGTATATATTTTTCTGCCCTGAGTATTTGCCTCTCAGTCGATACGTTGACCTTTAGAATGAGACCATCGAAGTGCGCATGGATAACGGAGAAGTTACGAAAGTCAGTCGATTGTTCATAGCAGAAGGTAATAACGGGTCAATACTTTTATTACCACTTACATTGTCAAGCAAGCAGCTGAAGATGTTAAAACATTTGTAGGAACTTTAATTGCAATTTAAGTATCAGTCACGAGCAGAGATAAGTTGTGACGTGCGTCTGACTAAAAAGAAATCCACAGAGAAATGAAATGCCCAATTGAAGAGTAATTACTGCTCAGGCAGGCATTCGGTAAGAACTAAACACAGTCCCATGATGAAATGAAATTAAAACATTCTCAAGCAAAATAATTTTATTAGCACTTTCACCGGCAAGAAAGGAGCTGAAGATGTTGAAACATTTGTAGGAGCTTTAATTGCGGCTTAAGTATCAACCATGAGCACAGATAAATTGTCACGTGCGTCCGACTAAGAGGAAAGCGACAAAGAAATGTAGCGGCCAATTGAAGAGTAATTACTGCTCAGGCAGGAATTCGGTAAGGATTCTAGACGGTCCTCTGATGGAATTAAATTTAAAAATTCTCACGTAATAGAGGTTTCAAATAGCTCTGAGCAACTGAGAGGCGCGCTGTTGAACAGGAGCAGTCTTCTAGGGTGGACGCGCTCCACAGCGAAAAGTCGGGTAAGGTCCAGCCACGTTCATTGTATGTACTGCACGTTTTCTATAGGACTAAATATCCTACATCGTTCCCGTCATATCTAGCACCTTTATAAAAACATGCCTGAAAATGAATTTCCTTATCAACGCTGTAATTATTTCTGATTAATTGTAGTTCTTGAATTTGTTGTTGCAAAAGTTCTTCATGTGTGTTAGCTGTGGCGAAAGTCTCATTTTATACAAACTCGAGGTGCAAAGAAACTTTAAAACGAGGAATGAGATATTATTCCGCAATAAATGCGCCATTGTTGCAAAGCTAGTATTGTAAAATCTTCCATAGGCTCTCTGTGTAGCGGAATGTGCGCCGGTTTTGAAACCTCCTGACGAATCAAGACGATATGTCGCACAGGGACACGAACACAGAATCTTGCCTTTAGTGCGCAATGCTCTTACTGTATTAGACATATTCCATATTTTTAAGAAGGTGTAATTCGTAATAAATATCGTAATGATAAATTATAACAAAGAATAAATCACAACAGAAATTTTAGTATTCGTTCCACATTTGTCATAGCCAAAATATTTGCTCCGTCACAAACAATAATTGTGGAACTGAGTTTCATCTTCCCTGGAGGGCCCCGAGCAATTCCTTGAAGTCTGTGGCAGACTGAGTTTCTGCCTCAGCTGTCTCTGTGACAACATTTTCTTCAAAGCAGATAAATGCGTCAGATAGTGGGAAAGCTTTTACATCTGTAACTCCATCTCCTATTAATACTGAGTGTCAGTGCTTTAGTCGCCATTCTAAATACAGTATTTTATTTTATTTGCAAACACATTCTCCAGAGGCAAAAGGGGTGACCAGTTCCGTTATTCCTCTAGAGACTAGACAAACAGGTCTGCTTCACTTATCAAAAGGTTCAATTAACTGTTTTATTTCTGATGTGAACATATTGAGGGCGAGTGCTTTTAATGTCTCTTTTCTGTGATATCTAAGACTGTATGAAGTCTAGACACACAGTAAAAGCATCACGGAAATTCATGTTTCCTTTCATTGCACCCACTGAAAATTTTGCAACTTCACCTTTCACACGAAAGGCATCAAGTTCATCTGAGGTTTTTTCATTTAATCACTGTTGAGTATGCATCAAAAGAGACTGCATCTCCCTCTTTCCAAGCGATCTAAGGAACACAGACAACTGTCATTCAGGAAAGATCCATAAATGGACATTAGTAGAGCACGTATTGGGAGCAGGAAACCGTCAAATTCGAGGGATTCCAACTGCGAACAACTTAAATTGGAACCATTACACAGAAATTATTATGGGCAAGGCGAACCAAAGACTTTGGCAGAACACTTAAAACATGCAACAGGTCTACTAAGTGACTGCGTAAACTATCCTTGCCTGTCCTGTTCTGGAGAACTTCCTTGCGATGTGCGATCCTTACCCCATAGGATTTACGGAGAACGTTAATAATGTACAAAGAGTGGCAGCTCGTTTCGTATTACCGCGAAACAGAGAAGGGTGTGTTACGGGTATCGTAAGCGAATTGGTGTGGCAACCATTAAAACAAATGCTTTTTCCGTTGCATTGAGGCCTTTTCGGTAAATTTCGATCACCAACTTCCTCTTCCAAAAGCCAAAATATTTTGTTGACTCCCACCTATGCTGGAAGAAATGACAAGCGTATTGAAGTAAGAGAAACCAGAGCTTTTTCCACGTGTTATTCAAGACCCCAGCGGTCGAGAAATAGTCTAGAAGTGATTCTATGAGCCCCCTGCCAAGCACTTAAATGTGAACTGCAATGTAATCAGACGTACAAAATTGTAGGCCTATATCTCTGACGTCGCTCAGTTGTAGAATTCTGAAAATTTTCTGTGCCCGGGTATGAAGACATTTCTGGAGACCGAAAATCTCGGCTTCGGAGGGCTCAACAGAGGTTCCTAAAGCAACAATCGTGTGAAGCCCAGTTCGTTCTGTTGATCCACGAGACCTAGAAGGCGGCAGATACCGGCGTCCGAATAGAGGCCGTGTTCGTTGGGTTCTGTAAGGCATTCGATAGAATTCCGCTTTGCCACCAAATGAACAAAATACGAGGGTACAGAATATCAGACCAGATGTGTGATTGGATTGAAGTGTTTGTAGCAAACATAACACAGCATAACATTCTCAATGGAGAGAAGTCTTCTAACGTAAAACTATCTTCGGGCGTACGCCATGGGTGTGTCATAGGTCAATCATTTTTCGCAACATATATAAATGACATAGCAGACAACATCGCAAGTTCTAGTAGGCTTTTTGCGGACGATGCTGTTGTATACAGAGAAGTCGGAAAGCTTGAAAACTTGTAGCGAAATGCAAAAAGACCTGCAGAGGATAGCCGCTTAGTGCATGGAGTGGCAATTGACACTCAACATAAACAAATGTAACGTATTGCGTGTACATGGATAGAAAGATCCAGTGTTATGTGATTAGGGAAGATCCAGTGTTATGTGATTACACTATTGCAAAACAGTCACTCGAAACAACTACTTCCATAAGATATCTAGGAGTGATTTAAAGTGTAACGGCCACGTGAAACTAAAGGCAATGCCAGACTGAGATTCATTGGAGGAATCTGCAGGAAATATAGTCCTTCAGCAAAGGACATAGCTGATAAACCCTCGTTCGACCGTGGCTTGAATACTGCCCGTCAGAATGGGATCCGTACCAGATGCTGTGGCCGGCCGCGGTGGTCTAGCGGTTCTAGGCGCTCAGTCCGGAACCGCGCGACTGCTGCGGTCGCAGGTTCGAATCCTGCCTCGGGCATGGATGTGTGTGATGTCCTTAGGTTGGTTAGGTTTAAGTAGTTCTAAGTTCTAGGGGACTGATGACCACAGATGTTAAGTCCCATAGTGCTCAGAGCCATTTGAACCATTTTTGAACCAGATGCTGTTGATAGGGGAAATAGAGAGGATCGTATGAAGAACAGCGCATTTCGTTACAGGTTCGTTTAATAAGCACGAAAGAGTCACAGAGACGATCAACTACTTGCAGTGGGAGATGCTGTAAGAAAGACGTTCTGCATCACGCTGTGCTTTACTGTTGAAGTTCTGAGGGCGTACGTTCCAAGAACTGACAAATAATATTTTGCTTTTTACTACGTAGATCTCGCGAAAACACCATGAAGATAAACTCAGAGAGATTCGAGCTCGGACGAAGGCCTCCCGGCAATCTTTCTTTCCGCAAACTATTCCCAACTGGAACAACAAAGGACGGAAGTGACAGTGGCATCTTAAGTACCCTCCGCCATACACTGCAACATAGCTTGTGAAGTATAGCTGTAGATGTAGATGTGGGGTGAAATGTTTATTTCTGGAAATAGTCATCTTGGCTGTGGTTAAGCCATTTCTCGGCAGTTTCTCGGCAATATCTTCCAGGAGTAATAGCCCAGCAAGAACACTAGTCTCATAGGAAAAATTTATGGAGTTTGATAGGAGTGAGAGAGGTATTGCCTGAGGCTGTGTCGTAAGTTGTGCCTGGGAACCCCACACAGTTTAATCACATAATATAGGTCATTACTGATATTTGTATTTTGGATATAAGGCTGTGTACAAAGCAGTTCTCTCTAACCTAACGTTTCATTTCCCAAGCTGGAAACGTCATGAGAGGATATTAAGGCTCAGAAGCAGTCTGAAACTTAAAAAAGTTCAGCAAGCCGAAATACTCGTATTTATTCGTGTCCACGCAACGGTCGTTTCGTTAACTTCGTCAGACCGTTGCCGAACCGCGACGGCGTGTGTTATGGAGCTTGTCGGGGAAAGAGTTGGAGTTAGCGCTGAGGTCCACGAAGAGATATCACTTCGATTTCGCTAGATGCCTGCCGCCAATTTTCGTGTTCGCTATTTTAGAACACCCTCCTCCCCCGAGAGATTAAAGCTACATTTAGTACAATCATTGTAATACGCATGTCACGAAATTAATTAATTTTGCGATATGTAATTGCTGAATGAAATGATGTTTGCTGATTGAGAAATTCCTGTAATTTGGAGACGATAAGTCAAGAAACTATGGAAGAATGCCAGACTTTATCCTGCTGTTACGTAACTGCTTTCACCAGGTGTAGAAGTGTGAAAGCGGAATTTCCCTGATGATGGTGGTAGCCGTCAGTGCAGGGCCCGTGAGAGCGCTTCTGCAGCGCCATCTGCTACCTGTAACGGCTGACGACGAATGCGAACACACACTAACCCACGTTCCACACATCGGTATCTGTTTCAAAATAGTAAATATGTCGAGTTTCCTGCCAACGTACTACGATTTGCGGACAGCATTGGTTTTTGTTAACGTTTGAAGAAAACTGCTGCAGAATCGAATCAAATGCTTCTCGAAGCTTTTGGCGAAATTGCTCTTGGGAAGAAACGGTGTTCCGAGAGGTTCAAAAAATTCAAACTTGGTGATTTTGGCGGGAAAAACGAAGAGCGCGGGAAACCACCAAAGACAACGTATTGCAGGCCTTATTGGTTGAAAATGAAACTCAAAACTCAACAGGAACTTCAAATAGTTCAAATGGCTCTGAGCACTATGGGCCTTAACATGAGTCCTCAGTCCTCTAGAACTTAGAACTACTTAAACCTAACTAACCTAAGGCCATCACACACATCCATGCCCGAGGCAGGTTTCGAAACTGCGGCCGTAGCGGCCACGCGGTTCCAGTCTGAAGCGCCTAGAACCGCACGGCCACTGAGGTCGGTGCAACAGGAACTCGTGGAACAACTGAATGTGACACAGAAAGCCGTTTGTCTTTGGTTGAAAGCTATAGGAAATGTGCAGAAAGTGGGAAAATGGGTTCCGTTTGAACTGAATGAGTAAGCAAATCAAAAGACCACTTGTGAAATACTGCCTGCCAGATACAAAAGAAAGTCATTTCTCCACCGAATAATGCGGGTGATGAAAAATGGATATATTTTGATAATCCTAAGCGTCGTAAGCCATGCGTGAATCCTCTGCAAGACCAAATCGCTCTGGAAAGAACACAATGCTCTGTGCTTGGTGGGATCAGAAGGGTGTCATCTATTACCAGGTGCTAAAACCTGGTGAAACTGTTAACACTGATCACTACCAACAGCAAATGATCGATTTAAATCGAGCATTACGTAAGAAACGACCAGGCAACACAAAGTCATATTGCACCATGATAACGCCCCATCACACGCAGAAAACGGGTCAGGGAAACGATCGAGGCGTCCTGTTGGGAAATACTAGGGTATGCGGCTTATTCTCCAGACTTGGTTCAAATGGCTCTGAGTACTATGGGACTTAATATCTGAGGTCACCAGTCTCCTAGAACTTAGAACTACTTAAACCTAACTAACCGCAGGACATCACACACATCCATGCCCGAGGCAGGATTCGAACCTGCGACCGTAGCGGTCGCGCGGTTCCAGACTGAAGCGTGGCATCCATAACCTGCCGGAGAGATGGAAGAAACGTATAAATAGCAATGGAGATTATTTTGAATAAAGTATTGTTTATTAGTTTCAAACAACAGACGTGTAATTATTGCAACCGAATTCCGTTTTCGTACTTCTAGACCTGGTGGTTGTAAAACGAATGTTTGTGACTTTGTAATCCGTTAGAAACGTTGGACGAGGTGCGTATAACCAAACTTGTCGTCTTACCATGATAAGGCGCGGGAAACTGAGCAACTTTAAGATTCATACTGCACATTTTTATTTTTATTCCTTTCTACCACGAATCGTTCCGTATGCTAATTAGTCGTGGGTCCTCATGGAATGCACTCATCTCTGCTCCGATACCCTATCCCGTCAGGAAACAAGCTCAGAACTTGCACGGGCCAGAGAGGCGTTCATTCCAAGTGAACAACCCATCAAAAATACCAGCTTATCATCAGGATTTCTATCTGTGGGTTCATATTTGACTCTGTAGAAATTCTGGACGTTTGAGGTGTGGCATTGTCCTCCTGAAATTGCCCAAGTCCGTCCGAATGCACAACGGATATGAAAGGATTCGGGTGATCAGACAGGATTCTTAAGTGCGTGTCACCTGTCAGTGCCCCACACCATTACACAGCCTCCACCACTTGAACAGTCCTCTGCTGACACGTAGGATCCATAGATTCATGTAGTTGTCTCCATACCCGTACACGTCCATCCATTCGATACAATTTGGAACGAGACGCTGACATTTGCTGACGGCCCGGTATTGAAATCTGCACCAATTTGCGGAAGGGCTGCACTTGTGTCACGTTGAACGATTCTCTTCAGTCGGCGTTGGTCCCGTTCTTGCAGGATCTTTTTCTGGCCACAGTGATGTCTGAGATTTGGTGTGCTACCGGATATTCACGGTACACCCGTGAAATGGTCGTTCGGGAAAATACTCACTTCATCGCTACCTCGGAGGTGCTGTGTCCCATCACGCTTAAACTCACTTAAATCTTGATAACCTGCCATTGTAGCAGCAGTAACCTTCTAAAAACTGCGCTAGACACTTGTCTGATATACGAGTAGGCGTTGCTGACCGCAGCGCCGTATTCTGCCTGTTTACAAGTCTTTGTATTTGAATACGCATGCCTATACTAGTTCCGTTGGCGCTTCAGTGTAAAAGAAAATATAATGCAAGTTTTTGAATCTCTGGATATTCCATTTGCCGTGTAGTTCACAAATTACACCGTTTGCTTCGAATTTACAAAACTCACAACAGTATAAGATCACTCCAAATGAGTTTATAGATAACAAAAAAATTAAATTACGTTAAACTATGAATGAAATACGTTTTCAGGAAACAAACATATCGCAAATGTGTCATTCATTTTTCTACTGCCTTTTAAGGGATTAATGTAATGTGTGCGCAATTAGTAATGGTAATATGGGTACTAAGAGTGGTAACTCTCTTCACATCGTCTGATTGCATCTCAAAACAAGCAGATATACTGAAACCGACATTTCCCCTACATGAAACCGGTCATTAATGTATGCAAGTTTCTATTTAATTCCATACGGAATATGAAATTGTCTACAGTGAGGGAATCTATTTTTAACGTTCGTTACATAAAGCTTGTCGGTTTGTGTTTCAAGTTTCAAGCTCAGCGTGTGAACCCAGTATGTTAAAAATTGCTCCACTACTCGGACAGTACTTCTTATTCCGTTACAAACTTCTAGGACTTGTAGAACGGAGTGAGTACATAACATTTTGAATAGGGATTCATGTCCGGAAATGCAGCGTTTCCTTTCCAGAACGGCTTCAGTTGAGGTGTTTAACTCATCCACTTCTGCTTCAAGAACTGAATTAGACGTGACGCAGTACAATTATCAGGTAACAATTCGAAAAGAAATGTAACAAAACATCGAATTATCGAATTTATCACCTAAGTACATTCATTTGTATTAAAATTCAGTCCAAAACTAAAAAGAATCTTGCATACTGTACATATAGATCAGTACTTATGTATTCCAACAGCGGTTCAATGTGGCGACCACCAACGTTGTTACAAACATTTTACCTACGAAGTATATTGTTCTCCATCCCATCTAGAGGTTCTTCAGTTTCTAGTGCAGCGGACAGAGGCCATGCCAGCAGATCTTCCTCTGTTTCTACAGGAGTCTTGGAAATTAAATTTTGCATACAGTGGTGAGTGACTTCAGGTGACCGTCTGACACAGTACACGTCATACTGCCTGTCCTATTGCATACCAGGACAACCAAGTCAGACTTTTCTCTTACCCTCAGCAGGTGTGGAGGCGTAACACAGTTGAATTGAAACCGTCGTACAACGGAACGGGTATCTTTCCGAACTCGGGTTCCTATCCAAAGTACTATGTTCTCACCTCTCTCTACAAGTCTTAATTTGTAACGGGAATTTCCGAGTACCCTGTATGCACCATTGGTACAGAGAAGAGCAAATTACAAAAATGTAGTTATTTCCATAATAATTTAATTTCCTACTATTTGAAAAATATAATTAAGTGCTTTACCTCTTATGGCGCTACAGTCAGCAAGGTTGTCGACACCAAAGTTCTAATCAATCTTGAAGTTGAAAACATATGTAAATATCTTCTGTAGTAATCCTTTTCTCAATAAGTCTCTGGTTTATACGTAAATCAATGGGACATTCGTTCCGTGACAGGATTAGACATTTAAATTATACAGAAATTGCTACATTTTTCGAAGGTGTCAATGGTAAATCGTAGATAGGAGCTGTCGCACGTCGTCAGTTAGTGGTTGCATTGATATCTTTGACGCACTTTGCTTTTTACGGCGTTCTCATCTCAAAAGATCATTTATCTTCACATTCAAATATGAACTATTTTATGGGGCAAATTAATCCGTATTCAATTTCGAGAGACATCATCATCGCTTAATCTTTTCAGGTACGAATTATTTTTAGCAAAAGTCCCCCAAAATTCTGGCCTTCTAAGTTCTATTAACCAAATTATACAATTTTTACATAAAAACTTGTTAAGTTTGCTTCTTTTTGAGTCATTAGCTTAGTGACTGGTTCGATACGGCCGGTCACAAAGTCACAAATTCTTGTGCCTACCCGTTCCTCTCAGAATAGCACTTGGAACCTACGCCCTCATTATTTGTGGGATTTATTCCAGTCTCTTTTTTCCTCTGCGGATTTTACCCTTGACAGCTCCCTCCAGTAACATGAATATTACTATGTGATTAATATGTTCTATTATCATGCGTTTTCCAAATTATGTTCATTTCTCCGCCAATTCTGCGAATTACATCCTCATTTCTTGTCTTATTATTCTACCTAATTTTCAATACCTTTCTTGCTTCTTCGTTCTGTTTTATTTTACTTCGAAGGTAGCAGAAGTTCTTAAGTTCATCTACTTCGTGCTCCCCAATTTTTATAGAAATCTTATCCCTCATCTGATTTCTGCTAGTCCTCATTACTTCAGTCTCTCTTCTTTGTATCTATCTACTTCATACAACGCAAGCCACCTGACGGTGTATGGCGGATGGTACTTCCAGTACCCATAACTGATGCCCTCTTCCCTACTCCACTCACGAACTGTGCGTGGGAAGAATGATTGCCGGTAAGCCTCTGTATTAGCTCTAATTTCCTGAATTTCCTCATCGTACCCATTTCACGGGATGTATGTGGGAGGAAGTAGTATGTTGTCCGACTCTTTCTGGAAACTATTCTCTCGAAATTCTAATAGCAAAAACCTCTCTGTGATGCACAACGCCCGACTTGTAAAGCTTGCCATTGGAGTTGTTGAGCATCCCTGTAACCTTCTGGTAAACCTTCCGGGATGTAAGGTCGTGGTCCATGAAACTCTTCAGCTCCTAACGTTTCGTCCAGAGCTGCGCTGGACATCTTCAGAGGGGTGTTTCTCCTCCGGTGAGTCTTGCCGACTGACGGGTCGGACGTCTGAGAGCGACTTATATATCGTAGAAAGCGGGCGTGACCAGAGTTACACGTGATATGCAGAGATAATCTTTGTCAGAGATAAAACTTAACTATCGAATGTAATCTCGTCACGGATAAAACTGTCTAGCAATTCTGTAGTGCTACTGTCCAAATATCACTAACTTTCATGGTCTCTTCTTTCCGATTAAAATTATCCCTATGTTTATATATTTCAATTGCTTCTCTACAAAGCCGTGGGTAATAAACGGATGGAAGATTGAAACAACAGATTTTTAGAAAAATAACGCACACAGACAGATACTTACATAAAACCTCTAACCACCATCCAAAACAAAAGAGAGGTGTGATTACAAGTCTCGTTGACAGAGCCAGACGGATTTGCACGCCGGAGTATCTAGACGACGAATTAAAACATCTGAAGCACGCTTTTGAGAAAAATGGCTACTCAAAGAAAGAAGTAAGCAGAATTCTGCACCCAAACACCAAAAAGCTTAAGGACAAGTCCGAAAAACGATGGAAGAATACAGTCTTTCTTCCTTTTATAAAGAAAGTAACGGATCAGATTGGAAAGATTTTAAGTAAACATAATATTAGACCTGTTTTTAGACCAACGAAGAAAATTTGTCATGTTCTTCGGTCTGTAAAAGATAAACGCGCTCCTCTATCAGCCAGTGGCGTATATAAAATTCCGTGTACATGTGGTAAAGTTTATGTTGGAACATCAAAAAGAAGCGTAAATACACGGTTAAAAGAACACAGAAGTCTTTGCCGATTAGGAAAAACAGATAAATCGGTTGTAGCAGAACACGCTTTTCAGCCAGGAAATCAAGTGAAGTTTTCCGAAACAAAAATTTTATCTACGACGACGAACTATTACCCACGACTTTGTAGAGAAGCAATTGAAATATATAAACATAGGGATAATTTTAATCGGAAAGAAGAGACCATGAAAGTTAGTGATATTTGGACAGTAGCACTACAGAATTGCTAGACAGTTTTATCTGTGACGAGATTACGATCGATAGTTAAGTTTTATCTCTGACAAAGATTATCTCTGCATATCACGTGTAACTCTGGTCACGCCCACTTTCTACGATGTATAAGTCGCTCTCAGACGTCCGATCCGTCAGTCGGCAAGACTCACCGGAGGAGAAACACCCCTCTGAAGATGTCTAGCGCAGCTCTGGACGAAACGTTAGGAGCTGAAGAGTTTCATGGACCACGACCTTACATCCCAGAAGGTTTACCAGAAGATATGTCATCCGGTCGTGAAAGCTTTCATACTATCCCTGTAACCCTTTCGCGCGAACTAAACGATCTTGTGACGAAACGTGCCTCTCTTACTTGGATCTTGTCTCTCTCTCTCTCTCTCTCTCTCCCTCTCTCTTCTGTCAGTCCTATCTGGCAAGGATCCCATACCGATAAACAAGCGCCTTGTAAACCACTTCCTTCGTGGATAATTTACATTTCCTTAAGCTTCTTCCTATTAATCTCATCCTGGCATCAGCTTTTCCTGCGACTTCAGGTCGCCCTGGATAATTATCTCTATATATTTTACGATTAATATTGTTTCCAGCAATTTCTGATTAATAACGTAGTTGTACAGAGTGGGTTTCTTTTAATGTGTATGCGCAATATGTTAATTTGTTGACGTTCTGAGTCAATTGCTAGAGTCTGAGCCATTCATCAATCCTCTGCAGGTCATTATGCAAATAGACACTGGCTTCTGACGTTGCTACTTTGTTATAGATAACGGCATCGTCTGTGAACAGCCTTAAGAGCTCCCGACTCTTTCTACTAGATGATTTATATACACTGTAAAGAGTAACAGTCCTATCACACTTCATTCAGTTACCCGAGAAATCACCTTCGCATCTGTAGATTTTGTTCCGTTAAGAGCGATCTGTTGAGTTCTACCTGTAAGGTAGTCTTGCATCCAGTCGCAAATCTGGTCTGACACTCGGTAGGCTAATGTCATATTTTTTTTAGTAAATGGCAGTGTTGGACGGTGTCAAATGTCTTTCTGCAGTCAAGCAACAAACCATCAGCTTGTGCGCCGTTGTCTACAGCAATATGGATAGTTATTTGTAGCTAATTTCTGCTACCAGTCACTTTTTTATTCTATGTTTAATCTAACATAATACGACGCGTTTCGAACATGTTCTGTTCATCTTCGGCCGTTTATATATACATACATACAGAGAAATGTTACTTAATACAGTCTTAAACTAGATTAATCTAGAACTCTTTGTCCTTTGTTACTATAGCGGATGGTGTGCCATTTGGGGGTGGAGGGAGGAGGGGACACAGTGGATGGCCAGAAATCGAAGTCAGTGATATCTTCTGCTGGTTTTATTCCTTGTGGTTGACTGAGTATGATATCACAGCCTGTATAGGATGCAGATAGCTTTACCTCAGTTGTGTGTTACGAAACTAGTGTGAAAGGCTTTTATATGACAGTTGATCACTTACGATTTCATCACTTTGCAGCTTCACTTGCATAATGGCGGAGCTGTTGATTAACATTACACTATTGCACATTGAATTTTGTCACTGATTTCCAACGTAATTCACTGCACAAATTGCTTCGACATACATGTAAACAATATACACGTAGCACAAGATGGCGGACTTGTAGCATGTGAGTCAGTATCGACTATCGAGGTTTTATATCGATATTCATGGTACTGACAGATTTGTAGTCGTTTATTTACATTTACATATCTTGAATGTATTGAATGAGAACTGGCTTAAGACTGTTGAAGAATTTTGAGTTTTTCAATTCGGTTATCTCATTAAGAATATCTCCATGTCTTGTATTACGTATGAAAATTTCCATTTCTTCCATGGTATCCATTCTGTTACTTTTTCCTGTTTTGTGTAAAATTTCGAGTTGTCTTCGATTTTCAATGGGTAGCCTGTGTCTTTAATGTGAGTTGCTACTGCTGATTTGTTACATTTATCAAGCCCGTAGCAGTCTAAATGTTCTTTGAATCGGGTTCTGAAATTTCTGCCTGTTTGGCCGATATACTATGGATCTCATGGAGGAACAAAGCGAGCTGAGTTTCGTAAGATTTATGTTTGCGGAATCTATGTTGACTTTTATAGAGGACATTTTCATTCTCCGCATACGTCATACTACGTGAGAATAAAACACATTCCAGAACTCCACAACAGATAGGCGTCAGCGATATGGGTCTATAATTATGTGCATCTGTTCTAAGACCCTTCTTGAAAAGAATGACCTGCGCTTTCTTCCAGTCACAAGGTACCCTTCGTTGCTCCAGAAATCTACGATAAACTGCAGATAGCAGGTGACCAAGTTTTTTTGCATAATCTTTGTGGGATGTAATAGGTATCTTATGGAGTCCTGATGTCTTTCCACTACTAAGGACTGTAATTGCTTTTCTGTTCCGTGATTGCATATTTCATTACGTGCCATTTCCACGATGAAAAGAGGGACTGTCTTACTATCTTCCGTGGTGAAACAATTTCGGAAGACTTTCTCTCTGTTACCTACCATTTCAGTGCCAGTACGGTCACTGAATTGATGAATAGAGGATTTCGAACCGCTCACTGATTTCATGTAAGAACAAAGTCTGTCATCATTCTTACTCAGGTCTGTTGACTAAATTTTTCTTTCAAAATCATTGAACGTTTTTCACCCTGCTCTCCTTACACTCATTTTCTCTACGTTCAGCTTTCGGTTGTCAGCAAGGCTTTTACTTCTGTTGAATATGTGATGAAACTCTTTCTTTATGTTTCTAACATGGCTATTAAATCATGGTGGGGTTTTCCACCTCTTAACATCCTACTCGGAAGATACTTGTCTAAGGCATATTCAACAATGCTTTGAAAACTGTCAAATGTGTGTGAATTCCTAAGGGACCAAATTGCTGAGGTCATCAGTCCCTAGACTTACACACTATTTAAACTAACTTATGCTAAGAACAATACACACACCCGAGGGAGGACTTGAACTTCCGGCGGGAAGGGCCGCGCAGTCCGTGACATGGCGCCTCCAACCACACGGCCACTCCGCGCGGCAACAACGCTTTGAATTTTTCCCATTTGTGCTTCCACATATTATTCTTCAGCACTGAGTATTTGATACTGACTATTCAGATACTCTGTAATCTGTCACTCCTGCTAAGCAAAAATATTTCCCCAACTCTCTTAACAATATTTCTAAAACCCGTGGTCATAGTGATTATCACAACCTTATGATCACTAGCACCTTTCTCTACATTAACAGATTCATAAATTCAGCTCTGTTTGTTGCAAGGAGGTCTAAGATTGTATCTTCACCAACTGGTTCTCTAATTATCTGCTTGAAGCAACTTTCGTACAAGACATTGAGACTAATGTCATGCATATCCCTGTCTCTGGTACCAATTTTGATAGCACGGGGTTGAAGTCACCCTCTGTTAAAATTATTAATGACATTGTGCAACTTTTTTCTGAAGCGCTCTACCACTACAGTTCCTGACCCATGTGGTCTGTAAAAGCATCCATCCCTAGTGCTACTGACATTTGTTGCTTAACTTCATCCAGATTAATTCTCATTCGGATTCCGTCATAATCTCGATTATTTACTGCAATAAAGACGCCGCTCCCATGGCCACTAACCTATCCTTACGTTAAATATTCCAGTCAACCTAGGATTTCGTTGCTATTCACTTCCGACGTTAACTAAATTCCCGTTCCTAATACTATCTGAGCATTATAACCTTCAACTAGCGATACTAATTCTGGGATTTTTCCATGGACGTTCCTTCAGTTTATTAACATCATATTAACTTTTTCTCTAAGCTATCTGCGCGGGCGATCATTCTTTGAGATCATTGTGGTTGATGGAACTTCGACTTTGACAGGCAATTCCTCTTTGAGCCCATATTTGGCTTCCTCTAACGTGAAACGTCCCCATGTGCACGCCACACGTACTATGCTACATTACTAGCACTCTTGACCCATTAACGGGACACCTACAATTCCCCACATGATAATAGAGATCGAGAAATTCGCTTCCAGTGCCATCGAAGACCTTCCACTCTGCTCTAAACTACACGCTCACAATCGACCCTTGGTACGACGCCACAAAGAGTCAGCTTAGCGTATGATGCTAGCTGCCTTCACCAAATCAGCCATCTGCTGCAAGGAACCGAGGATGGACTCAGAACCTAGGCGGCAGGCATTATCAGTGCTGACATGTGCCAGTATTTGTAGTTGCTTCCACCCAGTGCGTTCGATAGCCCTTGGTAGAGCCATCACGTCACGAGCAGGACCAAATATCCCGAGCGCACATTCACGGTTTTTCCTGCCCTGCATGCTGTTTCCCTGATGGACCCAATTACCTGGCTGACATAGGAGTCTGAGAGATAGCCAACCAACATTTAAAAACAAATGAAAAGAATTTCTGAATGACAGCTCCTTCTACTCAATAGATGGATTCTTAGATATGAAGTAGTAACTGTAAAAAATAAAAAGTGAAAAATAAAAAAAATAAAAATTCATGTTAAAAAACTTATGTTAAAGTGACACGTTCCACACCATTACGAAATGTATTCATGATCTATGGAACAAGGATTAATGTATTTATGTACAACCCTCTTCAGCGGTCGGTGGTCTCTATCACTCAATAGACGAGGTCGGCCTGTACGCTTTAGTGCTGTATGTGTCCCTTCACGTTTCCACTTCACTATCGCATCGGTAACAGTGGACCTATGGATGTTTAGGAGTGTGGAAATCTCGCGTACAGACAGACGTATGACACAAGTGACACACAATCACCTGACCACGTTCGGAGTTCGTGAGTTCTGCGGAGTGCCCCATTCTGCTCTCTCACCATGTCTGATGACTACTGAGGTCTGTGATATGGAGTACCTGGCAGAAGGTGGCAGCAAGATGCACCTAATATGAGAAACGTATGTTTTTGAGGGTGTCCGGATACTTTTGATCACATAGTGTATTTCTTCTAATTGAACTTTAATTCCATTTCCAAATTTGCCATTATTTTGCCGAGTTCGAGTCTCGGTCGGGCACACAGTTTTAATCTGCCAGGAAGTTTCATTATTTTAACTACTTGCTCACTATACAGACTGAATAACATCAAGGAGAAATTACAGCCTTGTCACAGTCGCTCCTCAATATCTGTTTTCGTTCCATGAATTATGGTTTTATGGCTATAGTCTAGTTTCCGTACAAGTTGTAGATAACTTTTCGCTCTTTTTACCAGTAGTATCGCTTTCAAAGGGTGTATTTTAGTCAACGCAGTCAAAAAAATGGTTCAAATGGCTCTGAGCACTGTGGGACTTCACATCTGAGGTCATCAGTCCCCTAGAACGTAGAACTACTTAAACCTAACTAACCGAAGCACATCACACACATACATGCCCGAGGCAGGATTCGAACCTGCGACCGTAGCTGTCAGGCGGTTCCGGACTGAAGCGCCTAGAACCGTACGGCCACCGCGGCCGGCCACAGTCAAAATCTTTCTCTGAATTTACAAACGCTGTTCAAATGGTTCAAATGGCTCTGAGCACTATGCGACTAAACTTCTGTGGTCATCAGTCGCCTAGAACTTAGAACTAATTAAACCTAACTAACCTAAGGACATCACACACATCCATGCCCGAGGCAGGATTCGAACCTGCGACCGTAGCAGTCGCGCGGTTCCGGACTCCGCGCCTAGAACCGCCAGACCACCACGGCCGGCTACAAACGCTGTGAACTTAGGTTTGCCTTGTCTTCAGATAACCTCAAAATCGTAGGTTTAGCATGACCTCGCGTGTTTCCACATTTCTCCGAAATCCAGAGTGATCTTTCTCGCGATCGGCTTCAGTATACAAGTAGTTTCATTATGTTGCAAGCTCTTTATTTAGCCAATAAAACTCAATTAATATTAATTACAATTAACTTTGCATAATAGTACTTGTCCCTTTACAGAGAATAATCTATAGAATATGGTTTACATATCCGTAACTGTCTGTAAGATGATAAGACCCTTTGCGTCGGATAAACTGTACATTGAGACATTAAGGTACGGGTGAGCAGACAAACTAGCATTATGTCTTCCACTAGTATTCTATTGGATATCTTTAGGGCATCTCGGGTAAGGTCAAATCGCTCGATCAAGCTGCTTCAGAATCATGATATAGAGTGAGGGTGGTTACAAAAAAGTGCTTTGATTTTTTCTCATCAGTCGATACTCTTTGCAGGCAACACAGTCACCAAAGGTTTTCACTCTGGCTTGTTTTACGTATGACAATGAAATACGCACTGTACTGAATTTTTGAAGACTGTATAAATTTCCCCGACGACATGCTGCAGATGTGAACATTACAACGCTCTTCCTAAGTGTGCACAACGCTCTGGCGCTAGTCGCATATTGTGTTTAAATTTTGACAAAAGAGAATGTCTTTGATATCGATGGAGAAAATTGCGACACCGTGAAGTACATTCCTACTAAATAAATTTAATAGCACATACTACTTACGTGAATGTCTCAAATGACGCACTGAAAAACCTTCGCATGTGCTTCGTGGAATATAGTATAATATACGGGAGCCCAGCCTTTTCAGAAAAAAAAAAACTGCAAAGTCACTATATCCCAGATATTTTTATTTGCTTCAAGCAGATAATTAGAGAATGCATGCTGACAAATATGCAATTGTACCTTGTTCGGCAGTTCGCTGTTGAAATACACTATTTGGAGTCGCCTGTACCAGTATCAGTACTCTGTGCTCTAAAAACAGCCTCTTATAACGATTGTTGCAGGTTGTTTCAGACTTCCTCCGGAATCATCACACTAGTTCACCTGGCAACGGACTGTATCGAATCCTCTAGAAAGTGCACCATAGTCAATCCAACATCAAGGACGAAGCTCCATGTCCAACAAGCATTCGAATCAGGAGGCGATTTTCTGACCCAATCGAATTCACTCACATACTGATAGGGTGTGTGTTAATAAATCAGGAAATGAATGTCTTCGAACTAGAGAAAGATGTAGGTCGTAAAAATGGTAGGAGAAGACAGAGAATAGACTATAACCAACAAATTACTGAGGCCGTTGGATGCAAGTGTTTCTCTTAGTCGAAGAGGTTGGCCCAGGAGAGGAACTGGAGGCAGACCAGAGCAGTCAAACTAATCAGACGACTGCTGCCTCAAAATAACCTTTGATATCGGTGAGGCATTTAACATTTCCTTTTACGTTTCGACTTCGACTGACGGCTCTTCACTTCCTGAGTTTGGTGTAACACTGATATAACACTCATACGAGTGTTGGACCTTAAATAGTTGCAACTATTTATTCACAACCGATACGAAAGATTTACATGTTTGCACCTGTTGCCGTCCTTCAAAGTAGTCACCAGCGTTGTGTAGAACCCTTTGCCAGCGATGTGGAAGGCGTAGTATACCGTTCGCAGAGCTTGTTCTGTTGATGGTGAGAATGGAGCGGTGTACTGCCTGTCGAATCTCTGGAACAGTTCTGAAGCGAATGCCATGAAGCCAAAACTGTAACGCCAATCCAACGAATGGCGTCATTATGGGTCGCCGCGAGAGTCGAAAGGGCGTTAGAGCCCTAGTATGGTGCGAGGTTATGGTGACTCTCGTGTACGACCATGATGGTGTTATCCTAACGCATTACGTTCCTCCACGCCAAACTGCCAGTGCACAGTATTACTGTTCGTTTTTGGAGCATCGCCTGCTGCCAGCTTTGCGAAAGAAGCGGCGACACTTCCTTCACAACCCACCCATCATTTTGCACAATGCGCGGGCGCATACAGTGCAAGCTGTGGCTGCTCTGTTCGGTTGATGGCACTGGGAAGTACTGTACCATCCACCATACTCCCCGGACGTAAGTCCTTGTGACTTTGATTTGATTCCGAAGATGAATTTCAATTTTGGCTTCGTGGCATTCGCTTCAGATCTGTTCCAAAGATTCGACCGGCAGTACACCACTCCATTCGCATCATCAACAGAACAGGCTCTGCCAACGGTATACTACGCCTTCCACATCGCTGGCAACGGGTTCTACACAACGCTGGTGACTACTTTGAAGGACAGTAACGGATACAAACATGTAAGTCTTTTGTATTGGTTGTGAATAAATAGTTGCCATTATTTATGTTCCAACCCTCGTATTTGAAGTCACACATGAGAGGGCACTGCTTGTCCTATGTGTGCAGCATATCTTTGCTGTCTTTATCACATATCACATCTGTTGAGTGGTACTTAAGATAGGTAAATTAGTGAAATCAATGTGAAGTGAAGTAGAAATTAGAAAATAAATGAAAAGCTTAGTTTAGTTTAGAGGAGTTACACACTGGCAAACAACGGGCAGAGCAGCAGTGGCAACCGCTGGCACTTGCAAGTCAGCACGTTCAGGAGAAGCCATCGCCCTCCCCACATAAGCGGAAGCAGTCGATTCAGCCGTCAGGGCAGCGCCCGACCGGCTCATGTGTTTCTCAATTGTCACATGTGATCAAAGGCCCTCGCCTACATTCCAAGAGCCAGTGACCGACGTTAAGAAGATTCTTTGAAAAGCTTTTCAGTGTGACAGAAGAGGCAATGACCGTGAAGTCGTTCACCTCTAGCGAATTGAAGTAAATAAATACGCGAGACGCAGTGGGCCCGACAGTAGTTTTCAGTTCAGTTTCGGTGCTGAAGACCGTCATTCAGGAAGAGACTACATTGTACACAGAAGCACTAAGTCCGCCGCTGTAATGGGATAGCAAGCAGCAGCCTCGCCACCAGAACACAGAAGTGAGAAGGTATTTGAAGACTGATTTTTACATACCCGAGTGACTCGTGAGGATGGGATGGAGATGACCTCACATCAGCAGTCACCTGTGAGCTGATGATGAAGATCTGACAGCCGAAGACTGGCAAGCTGGAGTCCGTTGTTCGAGTCCGGGAGACTGGCCTTCCCCCACCGCACCGCTCCGCAGGCCGACGCACAACACTGACACACGCCCGCATAGAGAAGAGAAATACTGGGACGCAACATCCAAGGTATCACCATCCGATTCACGACTTGGTTCTCAATAATTAAACGGGCCACCGCACGGTGCGCATCTCCAGTCAACTGGGCGAAACGGCGACGTGAGATACACACCACCAGGCGTAATCAGACGCCGCCGCTCACGCAGCAGAGGCTTCATAAACGACACAGCTGCCGCTCTCCCAGCCAGAACAATCCAGTAAGGAAACCGTTGTACAAATCTTTCAATAAAAGTTATCTTATGTAAAAAATGATGTTTCATTCTACCTCATACCTGAGCAAAGGAAGAACCCACCCTGGCCACATGTTGTTACGAGAGAAAAAGTAATTTATTTAGTGTTTTTCTCCCTGACATAATGCTTTAGAATCAAATGCCCTTTGCAGTAATGCTCATCCTGACAATTGACTAGCATCAAAAGCGGTTACCCAGTTCCACATAATTCGAATTAGAATGAAGTTAAGGCCATTCTGTCTTGGTATTGCAAATTGCTCAGATGTGTGTGTATGTAGCAGCACGTCTAAAAGTTGAATTATGGTTGTTAGACACCCAAATATTACATCATAAGCGTCATTCTGGCGTTACGTTAAGCATGTTTGGTGACAGAAATGACACTACTAGTATGTCTTCTGTTAACAGGAGGTCCTGGTTTCCGAGAAACATGGAGCCTACGGCGTCCCTAGTCACAGCTGCAGAGGAGGCGACCAGCTTGGACTACCTGCTCTGGCTGTTGCACTGGACTGGTGCAATCTGCCACCCCAGGGCGGGCCCGTGGTCGTGTCGCATCTCCTACGTCCTGAGACTGCTCGGAGTGGTCTGTGTTTCTTATACCAACAGTTGCGACGTAGTTGCAATCTACCGTGAAGGAACAAGGGATTTCGACCGTTTCACTCTAACAGTGAGTGTGTTTGAAACGGGCAGCACGTGCGTGTATCGCCGCTGCCACGTCGCCTGGCGCGAGCGCGACTTCCAGAAACTTTCTCAGCAGGTCAGTTCTAACATTTAACGTGGCGCGCCTGCTGTGCTGCATCATAAAATCAAGCGCCTTTTTCAAATTATAAAATTTATAAACTGTTGGGCTTTGCATCTACCATTAACGTACCAGTTCCCCGATGTTATTCAATCTGTATATTGAGCAAGCAGTAAAGGAAACACAAGAAAAATTCGGAGTAGGTATTAAAATCCATGGAGAAGAAATAAAAATTTTGAGGTGGCATTCAAATTCTGTCAGAGACATTAGAGGATTCGGAAGAGTAGCTGAACGGAATGGACAGTGTCTTGAAAGGAGGGTATAAGATGAACATCAACAAAAGCAAAACGAGGATAATGGAATGTAGTCGAATTAAGTCGGGTGATACTGAGGGAATTAGATTAGGAAATGAGACACTTAAAGTAGTAAAAGAGTTATGTTATTTGGGGAGCAAAATAACTGATGATGGTCGAAGTAGAGAGGACATAAAATGTAGACTGGCAATGGCAAGGAAAGCGTTTCTGAAGAAGAGAAATTTGTTAACATCGAGTATAGATTTAAGTGTCAGGAAGTCGTTTCTGAAAGTATTTGTATAGATTGTAGCCATGTATGGAAGTGAAACATGGACGATAAATAGTTTGGACAAGAAGAGAATAGAAGCTTTCGAAATGTGGTGCTACAGAAGAATGTTGAAGATTAGCTGGGTAGATCACATAACTAATGAGGAGGTATTGAATAGAATTGGGGAGAGGAGGAGTTTGTGGCACAACTTGACAAGAAGAAGGGACCGATTGGTAGGACATGTTCTGAGGCATCAAGGGATCACAAATTTAGCATTGGAGGGCAGCGTGGAGGGTAAAAATCATAGAGGGAGACCAAGGGATGAATACACTAAGCAGATTCGGAAGGATGTAGGTTGCAGTAAGTACTGGGAGATGAAGAAGCTTGCACACGATAAAGTAGCATGGAGAGCTGCATCAAACTAGTCTCAGGACTTAAGACCACAACAACAACAACAACAGGTTCGAAAGATGAACTACCACCAAAAATGCTAAAAGCGAGAGTCTACATCTGAAGTACACTGACGAAAAAAATCGCAACACTGAGGAGGAGCTGTATGACATAAATGAGAGTTGGTATGTGTGTTTGTAGATTTGGAAAATTATGTCTATTCAGATTTTGCAGCAGTCGCATAAGAATGGCGCTAGTAGCACCACTGTGATGATGCAAATCAGGTTTACTTTAATTACGAGCTGCAACGGTCGTGAACGTTAGTTACCTTTGAGACTGGATCTGGTGAGCTGATGTCAGTCAAGAATGCCCTTACCCGACAAAGACCCCATTATCAATACATGGTTGCGTTTGAACGAGGTCATGTAATAGGACTACGAGAAGCTGAATGTTCCTCCTGTGATACTGCAGAAAGACTTGGCAGTAATGTAGCTACTGTACATGATTGTTGGCAGCAGTGGTCACGAGATTGTGTAGTCGCAAGAACACCGGGCTTCGGACGGATACGTGGCACTACAGAGAAGGAAGAAAATCGTATTCTGTGTATGGCTCTGGCTCGCCATACGGGATCTGCAGCAGCAATTTGAGCAGCAGTTGGCATCGTAGTGACGCAATGGACTGTTACAAGTTGGTTACTTCAATGACAGCTTCGAGCCAGACGGCCTGTAGCGTGCACTCCAATGACCCCAAACCATCGCCATTTGCGATTTCAGTGGTGTCAAGAGAGAGCTCATCGGAGAGCAGGGTGGAGGTCTGTCATGTTTTCTGATGAAAGCTGGCTCTTCCTCGATGGCACGATGGCCATGTGTTGGTTAGAAGGAGACCAGTTGAGGGAGCCACACCTGGTGTTGTTGCTTGGGGTGCGATTTCATATGAAAGCAGGAGCACTCTCCTGGTTACACCGCGCATCCTGACTGCAAATTTCTACGTCAGTGTGGGGATTTGACCTGTTGTGCTTGCATTCATAAAGATCATACCAGGAGATGTTTTCCAGCAAAGTCAACGCTTGCCCATATACCGCTGTTGTAACCCAACATGCTCTACAGAGTGTCGATATGTTACCTGCTCGATCACCAGATCTGTCTCCAACTGAGCACATATGGGACGTCGCCAGGCTACAAATCCAACGTCATCCACAACCAGCATTAACCGTCCATGTATTGACCGACTAAGTGTAACAGACACGGGTCCCCAGCCCACAAACTGTCAGGCGACGTTGTACAACACAGTGCATGGACGTTTGCATGCTTGAATTCAACATTCTGGGAGTTAGGGAGTTCCACCAGTTATTTATGTGCAGCCTTTAACATTTGAAATGGCTGATAACACTTTTAGATTAACTTGTGGTCTTGCAATGTTAATCTTTCAAATATGTTACCTAGACAAAAATATTCCCAAAACTTCATTAGCCTATATGAATTATTTTTAGGTGTTGCGATTTTTCTCCATCTGTGCATGTTCAGAATTTCAAAGTAAAACAGATCATTTGTACGCCAAAACGTATTACAGTAAATATTAATCAACTAACCTGTGTTAGTACCTTTTATTGATTTCAAGAAAGCATATGATTCTGTAAGCAGAGAAACGATAGATAAAATCATTGTAGAATTTACCGTTAAAGCGAAATTATCGACAACATTCACAAAATTCTGAGAAATACGACATCTAAATTGGAATTTATAGAAGAAATATCTTAGTTATTTGAAATAAAAACTGATGTAAGACAAAAGGGCGGCTTATCACCTTCATAGCTTAACCGTGTTTTACAAAAAAATGTTGTTGTTGTTGTTGTTGTGGTCTTCAGTCCAGAGACTGGTTTGATGCAGCTCTCCAGGCTACTTTATCCTGTGCAAGCTTCTTCATCTCCCAGTACCTACTGCAGCCTACATCCTTCTAAATCTGCTTAGTGTACTCATCTCTTGGTCTCCCTCTACGAGTTTTACCCTCCACGCTGCCCTCCAATAATAAATTGGTGATCCCTTGATGCCTCAGAACCCGTCCCACCAACCGATCCCTTCTTCTAGTCAAGTTGTGCCACAAACTCCTCTTCTCCCCAATTCTATTCAATACCTCCCCATTAGTTATGGGATCTACCCATCTAATCTTCAGCATTCTTCTGTAGCACCACATTTCGAAAGCTTCTATTCTCTTCTTGTCTAAACTATTTATCGTCCACGTTTCACTTCCATACATGGCTACACTCCATACAAATACTTTCAGAAACGACTTCCTAACACTTAAATCAATACTCGATGTTAACAAATTTCTCTTCTTCAGAAACGCTTTCCTTGCCATTGGCAGTTTACATTTTATATCCTCTCTACTTCGACCATCATCAGTCATTTTGCTCCCCAAATAGCAAAACTCCTTTACTACTTTAAGTGTCTCATTTCCTAATAAATTGTAAATAGCCTTTCGCTCCCTGTATTTTACTCCTGCCACCTTCAGAATCTGAGAGAGAGTATTCCAGTCAACATTGTCAAAAGCTTTCTCTAAGTATACAAATGCTAGAAACTTAGGTTTGCCTATCCTTAATCTTTCTTCTAAGATAAGTCGTAGGGTCACTATTGCCTCACGTGTTCTTATATTTCTACGGAATCCAGACTGATCTTCCCCGAGGTCGGCTTCTACCAGTTTTTCCATTCGTCTGTAAAGAATTCGCATTAGTATTTTGCAGCTGTGACTTATTAAACTGATAGTTCGGTAATTTTCACATCTGTGAACACCTGCTTTCTTTGGGATTGGAATTATTATATTCTTCTTGAAGTCTGAGGGAATTTCGCCTGTCTCATACATCTTGCTCACCAGATGGTAGAGTTTTGTCAGGACTGGCTCTCCCAAGGCTGTCAGTAGTTCTAATGGAATGTTGTCTACTTCTGGGGCCTTGTTTCGAGGAGGAGGAGGAGCTTAGTGTTTAACGTCCCGTCGACAAGGAGGTCATTAGAGACGGAGCGCAAGCTCGGGTGAGGGAAGGATGGGGAAGGAAATCGGTCGTGCCCTTTCAAAGGAACCATCCCGGCATTTGCCTGAAGCGATTTAGGGAAATCACGGAAAACCTAAATCAGGATGGCCGGAGACGGGATTGAACCGTCGTCCTCCCGAATGCGAGTCCAGTGTGCTAACCACTGCGCCACCACGCTCGGTGCCTTGTTTCGACTTACGTCTTTCAGTGCTCTGTCAAACTCTTCACGCAGTATCACATCTCCCATTTCATCTTCATCTACATCCTCTTCCATTTCCATGATATTGTCCTCAAGGACATCGCCCCTCTATAGACCCTCTATATACTCCTTACACCTTTTTGCTTTCCCTTCTTTGCTTAGAACTGGGTTTCCATCTGAGCTCTTGATATTCATGCAAGTGGTTCTCTTTTCTCGAGAGGTCTCTTTAATTTTCCTGTAGGCAGTATCTATCCCACCCCTCATGAGATAAGCCTCTACATCCTTACACTTGTCCTCTAGCCATCCCTGCTTAGCCATTTTGCACTTCCTGTCAATCTCATTTTTGAGACGTTTGTATTCCTTTTTGCCTGCTTCACTTACTGCATTTTTATATTTTCTCCTTTCATCAATTAAATTCAATATTTCTTCTGTTACCCAAGGATTTCTACCTGCCCTCGTCTTTTTACCTACTTGATCCTCTGCTGCCTTCACTATTTCATTCCTCAAAGTTACCCATTCTTCTTCTACAGTATTTCTTTCCCCCATTCCTGTCAATTGTTCCATTATGCTCTCCCTGAAACTCTGTACAAGCTCTGGTTCTTTCAGTTTATCCAGGTCCCATCTCCTTAAATTCCCGCCTTTTTGCAGTTTCTTCAGTTTTTAGAGTCTTGAATTTGGATAAGAAAATCACAAAATTGAAGCAATAATTCTATGAAAGAAATCAAATGGAATTAAGATAAACTGTGTGGTTTTGTAAACGATTCTGAAATGCTTCAAGAAAATCTCATGGAAACAGTTAGTCAAATAAATCATCCGGAAAGAACGGTCTATATGTATCAGAATTTTTATTGAACAAAAAGTAATGACAACAATAAATATTGCATCAAAATAAATATAAATACAAATAGATAAAATAGTGCGAGGCAGTAAATTTAATTATCTTGGAGAAAACCTACAGTGGAACGGACTAGAAAAAATTTACAACAGTTGTAAGAGTTAATAAAATCTACAGAGCATATCATTTGTCAAATAATATCTATGACAAGAAGTGAACATCTGGTAACACAAAACTAAAACACTATACCATATTTGCTAAGACAAGAATATATACCTATAATTCCTTTATGACGAACAATAAACTGAACAGAATAGAGATACTTGGAAGATGGGTTATTACAAGAATTATAGGTGAATTACAAACTAGAGATGGCTAGATAATGAGAGGTAATGAGGAGATCTAGCAAAATAGACAGCAAATATTATTAGTAATGGGGAAGCAAAGGTTAATCTTTTTCGGACTATCGAATAAATGAGAACAGTCTTCCCATTTTTTCTGGAAAAGAAGTCAAAAGTACCAGGATTACAGAAATGCGAAAAGCACTAGAAACAAAGTTTTCTTCGAAAACTACTAAATTTAGAAAGCTTTTGAGGCAAAAGAAGTAAGAATTAGGGAACAACATGACCCGCAGAAAGGAAAAAAAACAAACCTGGTAGAAAGATGAAAAAAACCTGGAAAAGTAGAGTGAAACAAGTGAAAAGATTTGAAGTTCTTATGTGATCGTATCTCGTCAATACAAAGGTTAAGAAAAACAGTGCTGTTGGACAAGGGTGTACTATCTCTTCGACTCCTTTTATTATGCCAATGATATTCCACAATTCCTGTTACACATCTCCATTGGTTGTAGAAGGGACCTGGTAGACGAGGTTTTACGTAAGAGCATAACATCTGCATATTACTCCTTTCCATTGTCCAAGGATAAAATACACTCCCATTTTGAACTCCTTCATCGATGTTTCTTGTATAGTATTCCTGTGTGCTGTGCCTCCCATATCTTGGAAAAAGTGTCATTAAACATCGTGAATGAATGTCGATTCAGCTCGATAACTGACAAATATAATTTGCAGTTCTCATCGGTAAGCATCTGAAGAGAGGTAGAAGAGCTATAGCACCTCTCATTTGGTCACCTCTCTCCCCGTTTGAATCCATTCAACTTTTATCTTTTGGGCTGCATGAGGGGTCCCGTCCGAAACCATGAAAGAGTAGGAGAAAGACAGAGTTGCACAAGTTGTCGGAGCGGCGATTATGATATACCGTACACTGTTTTTTGCCGAGTGTTTCAGGACATACGGCATATACATAATCTGCATAACAAAGATAGCGGTAGTCATAACCATCAGTTTTTGTAGTTGTCAGTGTAAGACAATATTAGCGCGAATGTTAAGAAAGACATAATTTAATTTTTTGCTTCCTCTCTGTCCATCTCCATCTCCCCCCTCTCTCTGTCCACTCCCTCCACCCCCCACTGTCTGTCCATCTCCTCCAGCCCCTCTCTCTGCCCATCTGTTTGTTTCCCCACTTTCCGTCTTCTGCCTTCCATTTTGAGTTAATCTTCTCCTGTCCTCTCTAGATCTCCTCTCCTACTCTTTTTCCACCTCTCTTTGTCTATCTCGTCCTCCCTCACTCTCAGCCCATCTCGTTCTCCCTCGCTCTGTCCATAGCCTCCTCCCCTCTTTCTCCGTCCAACTTCTCTTCTATTTCTCTACCCATTTCCCCCTCTCCTCTTTCTGTCCACCTGCTACTCCCACTTTTCTCTGTCCATATGTTCTTCCAAACTCTCCTTGTCCATCTGCTCCTTCCACCTCTGCCCATCTTCTCCTATCCCCTCTATCTTCTCCTCCATCTCTCTCTGTCCATCTCCTCCTCCCCTCTCTCTCTGCCCATCTTCTCTTCCATTTCTCTGTCCATCTCCTCCTCTTCCATTTCTACGTGCATTTCCTACTCCTGTTCCCTCCCTCCATCTCCTCCTCCCTCGTATCTGTGTCCAATGTCTTCCTTCCGCTTCTCTGTCCATTCCCTACCCCATTCCTTCTCTCCATCTCCTCCTCTGCCTTCTCTCAGACTTTCTCTTCCTCTCCCTGTCTCTGCCCATTTCTTCCTCTTTCCTTTCTCTGTTGATCTTCCCCTCTCCCTTCTCTCTGTCGATTTCCCTACCCTGTCACCATGCCCATTTCCTCCTCCTCGTTCTCTCCCCACATCATCACCCTATGACCAATAGGAGGCTGTTAGTTCTCAACTTCAAAGTATTTCTTTCCAGATGGTAATTAATATGTGAACCAAATATTGTTGAAATCTTTACAGGGGTTTAAGATCAACTTCTTACCCATGGCCTTACCAGTGTACACAAGTGTCAAATATATTTAACATGTGTTTAATAGGCCGGCCAGAGTGGCCGAGCGGTTCTAGGCGCTACAGTCTGGAACCGCGCGACCGCTACGGTCGCAGGTTCGAATCCTGCCTCGGGCATGGATGTGTGTGATGTCCTTAGGTTAATTAGGTTTAAGTAGTTCTAAGTTCTAGGGGACTGATGATCTCACAAGTTAAGTCCCATAGTGCTCAGAGCCATTTGAACCATTTTTTTGTGTTTAATAAACACGGTGATAATTATTGAACTATATGAAAAAAACGAAAATTAGTTGCGAACTACGGCGAACATACACTTTTTTCGACATGTAAACGTCACTATAGATATTCGAATTTAGGTTATGACATGTTCGATATGCCTGCCATCATTGGCGATGGTGTGGCGCGAACAAATAGCGAAATTCTGCATGACCAGCTGAAGTGTCTGAACATCGATGCTGTGGATGACACCCTGAATGGCTGTTTTCATCTCAACAATGGTTTTAGAGCTATTGCTGTACACTTTGTCTTTAATATACCGTCACAAAAGGAGTCACATGTGTTCAGATCTAGAGAATATGGCGGCCAATTGAGGTCAGTGCCAGTGGCCTCAGGATACCCCAGAGCCGCAATGTGGCCTCCAAAGTGTTCCTCTAGGACATCAAACATTCTCCTGCTTCGATGGGGTAGAGCTCCGTCTTGCATAAACCACGCCTTGTCGAAATCCGGGTAATTTTGGATGATGAGGATGAAATCATCTTCCAAAACTTTCACGTTCCATTCACTAGACACCGCACCATCAAGGAGTATCGCACCGGTTATTTCGTGACTAGACATTGCACACCACACAGTCGCCCTTTGGGAGTGAAGACACTTCTCGATCGCGAAATGAGGTTTCTCAGTCCCCAAATTGTGCCGATTTCGCTTATTGACGAACCTATCTAAATGGAAGTGGGCTTCGTCGCTAAACCAAACCATGCATGTGCATACTAATTTCCATCGTGTTCCGCGACCAACCGTGCAGTTTGAACGTCCTAACGTAAACCGTTCAGAAGTTGCAGTGATTTTATTTCGTATAGTTCTATAACTGTCACCCTGTCGTTTGCACATATTTGTTCTCATATTTCACCTGTATATAGCGATTTTCACTCAGGAGTTCCGTTTTCACACAGATTAATGATTTGGACATCTTATCTCCTGAACCATGCATCGTACAGTGATGTAATTTTGTAGGTGCATTGAGCTCATATCTGTATACTGTCTGTGAAATGTGTTACGAATAGAATTAGGAGCAAAGAAGTAAGAAATTTAAACGACATGTATGATGTGGCAGTTTTTCAAGCATCTTAGTTATTATGACTTCATATCACCTCAAGCTTGTTGTACAGTGATATAATTTCACAGGTACACTGAGTGGTATATGTGAATACTATGTGCAAAATGTATTGCGAATACATTTAGTAGTAAAGAAGTAATAAATAAAAACGTTATGCTTGATGCGACTGTTTTCTGCATGAACATCGAAAGCTGGAGTAGCTGATAAAATTTTTTGCTTTCATAATTTTGTGGGGGCTGGCAGAGAAAAAAAGTTTTGTAAAGATCGGAAATTGTGTTTATTGTTTATTGCAAGTCACTAAGTGTCCTCAGTCTCAAATATTGGCTGAATGAAATGTGGGTATTTGGGGTTTGTGGGTTGCACTACTTTTTCACCCCCAGCCCTTTGATAGATAGGTGGTTCTTACCACCACAGGGTACTACCACACCGGCTCTGTGCAGACAACACATGCTGCGTATGACAAGCTTGGTTGAAATCACTCCAGTGGTTTAGGAGGAGAAATGAAACATACATATACACGTATGTAGATCTATTTTGACAATATGCATGGATAACATGTATATAGATGGTTTCCATACATATTCTCATAACTAATAGTTGAACTACAAAGCCCCTAAACAACCTCTGGATGTGTATAATAGCAATTGTGAGCCACCTTGTACCTAATAAGACACAATGAATTTCCCTTTACAGGCCTGAGGTATCAAACTGAAATTTTAGCTCATGATTAAACACAAGGTGGTGAGTACTTGACTATACGGTTAACACAAGAAATATTTTCGTCGATCAAGAAATACCAGCACTTATTTTCTCTTTGTGGAACGAGGCACTCCACAGCTGGTGAAACAAGGAGGGAGTGGGTTGAGCTTTGCCGATGTGTACACAAAAATGTTCAGGAAAACACGTAAAAACTGTTGTAATTCTGGTGTCACTGGAATTGTCTCGTTCCGCTCCCCTAAAATAACAGAGTAGCAGGAATCAAACTATGTGGTGTATCGACACCACCATGTTGACACGTGGCACTATGTATTGTGGACTGGACACATCGTAGCCGCTTCACGTCTGCGCCTGGCTGCCATTCGAGAACTTGTAATAGTCTACATTTCACATTCTGCGTTATCCTGCACTACTGATCAAAGACAAGCAGCAGCCGCTATAGGGAATTATGGTCCCACGCGTAGGCTGATATTAACACCACATTCCTAACGATTGCGTTTGGCGTGGTACCGTGGCTTGAAAGCATGGACTGCCGATGAATCGCTTCCCATTGTTTTCAGCGATAAATCGCAGTTGTGCACTATCCCAGATGACGTTCGTCGGTAAGTCTTATTCTTCCATTGTTTTGGAGAGTACCAACAGTAGTACTCCTGGCATCATGATGTGGGAAGCCATCGAATATGATTTCGGGTCATGGCTAGCACTGATGGTTGAAACTCCAAAAGCGCAACGATACACTATGGACATCCTGCAGTCATTACCTAAGTACTGTGGTGCTATTATTCAATAGGACAATGCCCGTCCATGCACATAATGTATGTCTGCGGTCTGTGTGGTTTGAGGTATTCCCATGGCCAGCAAGGTCCACAGATCTGTCGCTGACAGAACATGCGTGGGTCCAGTTCGGAAGTCAACTCCATCCCAGTGGGCCAGCTTCCCTCAGCAGAGCGTACAACGGCTTTATGACACTGTTTTCAATCACTGCATGAATCCAGGCTGCAGGAGTGAGATGGCATACTGATAAATTGACTCTTATTGTCTAGTTCTTTGTCAATTGGAAACGATATTGTAACCACTAAAATAACATCACATGTCCTAACAGTCTGTGAAGTCTCACTTAGTTTGTTCCTCCCCTAAAGGATGCATCAGTTTTTTTTTACTCGGCACTTCCTACGCATGGGCTATTGGGACGATTGCTTGATTATTCTCAAGCACGAGTATAGTCACTTACTAGGTTGTCTCTCGAAATCTGTACAGGCATCTCTTTTTCATAGATTTAGAAAACTATAATAAGTAACTAACTTACAATCTGACTTTTTAAACTCTAAATCCATATTACCCTCATGCTCATAAATTAAGGATAATGGTGATGCGTGGTGAAACAATGCTCTGGTGGGCGGTTTGCGGGTTTAAATCGCCACGGAGTATGACCATGCGGTGCATTTGACCTGCGGTCGTCGCACGGTGGTGCTGGCAGCAGTCCACATACGCAGAGCTGTGTTGGTGCATGTCAGAGTACGGTGCAGCGAGTAAGTGTGCAGACGTTTTCAGACGTGCTAATGGTGACTGTGTGTTTAAAATGCCTCAAAGAACACATACTGATGACATTATGAGGGGTAGAATACTGGGTCGACTGGTGGCTGGTCAAACACAGCTGGTCGTAGCACGGGCCCTCCGTGTGCCACAAAGTATGATCTGAAGATTATGGCAACGATTCCAGCAGTCTGGAAACATGTCCAGGCGCTACAGTACGGGACGACCACAGTGTACAACCACACAAGAAGACCAATATCTCACCATCAGTGCCCGTAGACAGACACGGAGTACTGCAGGTAGCCTTGCTCGGGATCTTACCACAGCCACTGGAACTGTTGTCTCCAGACACACAGTCTACAGACGACTGAACAGACGTGGTTTTATAGCCCGGAGACGCACAAGGTGCATTCCACTCACCCCTGGTCGTAGGAGAGCCCGTAAAGCCTGGTGTCAACAACACAGTACATGGTCATTGGAACAGTGGTCCCAGGTTATGTTCACGGACGAGTCCAGGTATAGTGTGAACCGTGATTCTCGCCGGATTTTCATCTGGCGTGTACCAGCAACAAGATACCAACCCCTTAATGTACTTGAAAGGGACCTGTATTGAGGTCGTGGTTTGATGGTGTGGGGAGGGATTATGATTGGTGCATGTACACCCCTGCATGTCTTTGACAGAGGAACTGTAACAGGTCAGGTATATCGCGACGTGATTTTGCACCAGTGTTTCTGCCTTTTCTGGGGTGCAGTGGGTCCCACCTTCCTCCTGATGGTTGATGACGCACGGCCCCACCCAGCTGCCATCGTGGAGAAGTACCTTGAAACAGAAGATATCAGACGAATGGATGGCCTGCCTGTTCTTCAGACCTAAACCCCATCGAGCACGTCTCGGATGCTCTCGGTCGACGCATCGCTGCACGTCTTCAAACCCCTAGGACACTTCAGGAGCTCTGACAGGCACTGGTACAAGAATGGGAGGCTATACCCCAGCAGCTGCTCCACCATCTGATCCAGAGCACTCCAATCCGTTGTGCGGCCTGTGTATGTGTGCATGGTGATCATATCCATATTGATGTCGGGGTATATGTGCAGGAAACAGCGGCGTTTTGTGGCACATGTGTTTCGGGACGGTTTTCTCAATTTATCACCAATACCGTGGACTTACAGATCTGCGTCGTGTGTGTTCCCTATGTGACTATGTTATTAGTGCCAGTTTTGTGTAGTGCCACATTGTGTGGTACCACATTCTACAATTATCCTCAATTTATGAGCATGAGTGTATTCTGCTACATAGTATCGAATAGCGGACGCGGCATGCAGCGCATATAAAAGACACTCTTCTGTTTGCAGGTGCGCGAGGACTTTGGAGAGTTCATGACTCCTAGCGACATCCCTGTTCTGCAAGTCCTCGCTGCTGCATTGCGCCGCTTCGTGACAGCATACATAATACTGGGCGCTCTCGATACCGTTGTGTGGCTCACGTACCCTACGAGGGGCGAGGGACTTCCTCTGATAATCATACTGCCCTTCCAGACGGACCACTCGTTTGGATGGCTCGTTGGTTGGTTGATCTGCGCCTACATCACAGCAGATGCTCTGGCGTTCAACGCTATAATTGACTGCTTAAATATCTGCCTCATGGAGCAACTGCGTATGCAACTTATACTTCTAAGAAAGCACATTGACGAATTGGGCAATGGAGGTGAAGGCACACAATACTCGTCACCGCAAAAGGATTCCAAGAGGACTTTGCAACTTGACGATTATTTAACTGAACATCATGACAGTTGTAAACTACGGGAGACTATACACCAACAACAAGATACAAAGGCCATGTTCGCGAACGAGGGAGCCAAAGGAAGTCAACTGTCATCTGAATATGCCAGTGCTGGCGATATTCACAGCCGATTGCGCAGTATTATCCTTCACCATCAAGCTGTTATCAGGTAAGACCAGACGATGTTGAGAAGTACAATGGGAATATTTGACATGCAGGAGTGGACAAAGATATTCAAACACCGTGAGACATGCATGCTTGAACATAAATGCAGATCTAGTCAAGCCTGCAAGTATCTGACCACTAACAGCACCTGTACAATGCTCTCAGTACCTTGCAAGAGTCAGTCGTGGTCAGAACTGTGTTCTGTTAGGTGTGAATGCGTTACGTCTGTATTAAATGAATTCGAACGTGGACAAATCATTGGTTTTCGAGTAGGATGTGCTTCTGTGGCCAAGGGAGCCGACGTGTTTCGTGTTTCATACCATATTTAAGAGCAGACAGGAAAAGCGGAAAAACGCTATCCACTAAGTTCCTATGCAGACAAAAGTGTGGCACATTTAAATGTGGGTTTAGCTGCTATTTTACCGATTTTCAAGAAACACACCTAAGATAAGTGACCTTAAATATTTAATTACTATACCCCCCAACAGATGATGGTCGAAGTAGAGAGGATATAAAATGTAGACTGCCAATGGCAAGGAAAGCGTTTCTGAAGAAGAGAAATTTGTTAACATCGAGTATTGATTTAAGTGTCAGGAAATCGTTTCTGAAAGTATTTGTGTGGAGTGTAGCCATGTATGGAAGTGAAACATGGACAATAAAATGTTTGGACAAGAAGAGAATAGAAGCTTTCGAAATGTGGTGCTACAGAAGAATGTTGAAGATTAGGTGGGTAGATCACGTAACTAATGAGGAGGTATTGAATAGGATTGGGGAGAAGAGACGTTTGTGGCACAACTTGACTAGAAGAAGGGATCGGTTGGTAGAACATGTCCTGAGGCATCAAGGGATCACAAATTTAGCATTGGAGGGCAGCGTTAAGGGTACAAATCATAGAGGGAGACCAAGAGATGAATACACTAAGCAGATTCAGAAGGATGTAGGTTGCAGTAGGTACTGGGAGATGAAGAAGCTTGCACAGGATAGAGTAGCATGGAGAGCTGCATCAAACCAGTCTCAGGACTGAAGACCACAACAACAACAACCCACCAACATATGACGCTATTTACAGTTTTTAGGAAATTTCTTGAAATTTTACGCTTTCCTTCCAGTGTTCCGCAAATACTTACTTTTTCAAGATGACCCAAATTAAATACAGAGCTTCAAATGAATGACAACAAGCACCACAGTGCATACCCTAAAAGCACACTGACATATGACACTAATTATAACTTTATGCAATTCGTTAAAATTTTGAAGACTTTGTCTCAGTATTCTGGGAACGGACACTTTTTTCTCAGTAAGACACACCACAACAATAAATACGCAGTACGCCTAGGTTTTGCTTAAAACCAACTTATCACCCGCACTTTAAGTATTTAACGTGACCATCAGTTCAACTAACGCTATAGGATTATACTTGACTTGTAAAGAGAGAGGGAGCTGCGCACATTATTGAAGAACAAACAAAAAGTTTAGCTGACGTACTCCGAACAGCGTGCTACTATTACGGCGCACAATACGCCGCAGAGCACTTATCCTTACATCACAAAGCCGTGGTAGGAGGGCGACAATTACGGTTTTATTTACAACTGAAAAAATGCGACAAGACCCCTACAGTGACGTATTCAAAGTACGTCCGTCCACATTGCTGCCGCTACAGCCGACGACTGGAGTTGCTGTCACTGGAGTGCGCTGGTTGGCTCGCTCTGACATGCCCTGGGGCTGGACAGCCAATGTGGGCAAACAGAACGTATGGATATAAGTCTAACACTGTCCTGCCGGTGTGAGGAGGGGCTCTCCATTCCCTTCAGCTGCTTAGTGCATAGGGGGCTGATAAGCGAGGAGTATGAGCCAGACTCTATGAGCGGGATCGCTCCATATGTATCTTGATTTTAAAAAAAGAAAAGAAAAGAGTAATGGTGGGTTCAACCACCTCCTTTCCACTAGCGCTACATATTCCAGCAGAAGCATGCACGAACTTGCATCCCGCCTAGTTGCTTGTAGAGTGATAAAAAAATACCCAGACACTTCTGCCATGCAGCTTCCGGTCCAGCGCGTGCTTATGTCCTCCCACAAACACTGCCCTTGTCTGCTTCCACGGATCGTTGCTTCACGGCAAGGCCGGACAGAGAGCCACAGCTACCTGTCATCAATACGCACACACACTTCAAGAATTTTTTAGTGTAACTTACCTCAGTACCATAAATTAGACGTAATTAATATTTCATTACTATGGTAATTTTTCTCCATAGCATGATACTCGTATGTGCAATAAGCTTCGTTACATCGTCCGCTGCACTATATTTTGTAACGAGTAATGATGTCATGGTGGTAGTGCACGACATACGCCTTAATATTACGCTGAATACAAGATCAGTTCTACGTAACACAAAGCTTTTATACGTTTCCAGTGGTATATGACTCCTATGTTTACGAAATTAACGTTCAATTACGGACGGACAAATCCAGTATTTATTTTCCCTCATTCTGACAGAACGTATTCCAATTGGCTCTGAGCACTATGCGACTTAACTTCTGAGGTCATCAGTCGCCTAGAACTTAGAACTAATTAAACCTAAATAACCTAAGGACATAACACACGTCCATGCCCGAGGCAGGATTCGAACCTGCGACCGTAGCGGTCACGCGGTTCCAGACTGAAGCGCCTAGAACCGCACTGCCACACCGGCCGGCCGTATTCCAATTACGTTCCAGTTATTGCATATGGCTCTCCCTTGACATGCAAGGGGTGGACAAAGATATTCAGACACGTGATAAATGCATGCTTGAACATAAATGCAGGTCTAGTCAAGCCTGAAGGTGGTGCTGTTGTATCTAACCACGAATAGCACAGTGCTCTCAAATGCTGTATTCCAATTACGTTCCAGTTATGGCAGACGGCTCTCCCTTAGCTTAAGTTCCAATATCTTAGTGATCACCTATACAGTGTGTATAATGTGCCACTCCTAGCAATCGTCAGGTGTTTCTGTTTTTCCCCACGCAGCGAGTACCATTCGTGTGTGTCTTTCGGAAAGAATTTCTATCTGTCTGTCGGCCAAATTTTTTTTGCTGCAGAGCAATCCCATAACTTTAATCAAAGACTTTATCAGCGAGTCAGCAAAGTAAATTTAGTTTGGCTATTAAGACGTCAGTGCATCCATTTATTGATGCACTGACGAAAGAATGTGGTGTTTCGCTGCGTGATTTGTTTCTAAACTAAAGTGCCTAAGGACGTGATGCCGGTTTAGCACAGTCAGTTGTGTACATGCAAACTGTGAAAAGGGGTACCTTCTGTCATTACCAACTGTTTTTCTAAATCAGTCACACATTTTATATGAAGAACAGTAGGAAGACATATTAAAAAGAAATTTATTTTTTATTCAATACTTTCACAATGCAGTTTACGAGGAGGTGGGCAATCAATCACCTTTAATATACGAGGGTTGCACTTTGTTGGGACACCGATTTCCCCCCACATCTTCACCTTTAACATGTTCTCCACTAAAACTTCAATCACCGGAATATACATAGCCTTACGATGGCGCAGTAATATCGCCTCTCTTGCCTATCCCATCCTAATGTACTTATCGAGAAACAAAAGACGAAACTTCCGCTGCTGGATGTCTCTCGGTAAGATCGTATTAACCCCCGATTTTTTCATTGCAGTCATTTTACCAGACTTACGTGAGAAAAATTAATGTACTTCCACACAACAACCCTCTTTTGTCAAAGTGTTCCTCACCCCTTCCCCTCTGTCATATCGTCACCATTCACGAATCCCCCTATCTTCGATATACCTTCCACATGTACTTGAATTTGAAGTGTAGTTGGTTTATAGTCGTCAGAATGTCTTTATCGTTGTAAACTCGACACACACATGCTGATCAAGTAAAAATGAATGTGTATATGCCTCTGTACGTACCATGATCGGCTCTATGATCACTACATCAGATATAGGTCTTTTTTTTTTTTAATGGAGAGAATATAGAGGAATAGTAGTCTAGTGCAATGGCCAACGAAATCTTGCTGCTGCACCTTCATTATATCAGCACTGCACCAAGAAATTTTGATGTATCATACCTACAATTCGTCGCCGTAAATGACTGTCTGTATATATATGTATCTGTACTTGTTCTTAACACCTTGATCGTATCCCTACGATCACTATGCTAAATATACGATGGTAGCAGCATAGTGGTATCAGAGTCCTAGTTGACAACATAGCGTTTCGCGAGAAATACAGCGTTCATTTTCAAATGTGTTATGCCAACGTAATGTAATTCTAACAGTGTGACAGAACTTCCAATACACACTGTCATTTGGTTCATTTCTATTTATGCGATCGCTACAAAGATCAGTCACAACCAGTCATACGCAATTCAAAGCCATTACAAGAGTACTAGAGATTTAGATTTTAATCACAGCGTTGTTCTTTTTTTGCGTGCGTGCTCTTCGAAAGTGGACTGACCGTAATATATTATTCCAGCTCGAGCAGTGTATATCTTATTTTCCCACGAGGGCTGTGCGCTTGCTCGGTGTTTATGTTATTAGAAAACAAACCCATCAGTGTTAAGCGTAGGTCGGAATTGTAGATTTAAAGCCGTAGATGAGATGCGGACGAGATCTGTGGCTGCTCACCTGTCACACTTAGGTCGACCTGTCAGTGCCAGTGTTAGTGCTTCAGTTACGTACCTTAAGATTCCAGCAAATGAACCACAGCCTGAAATATGCATTCTACTTCATATTGCTGTATCTGAATGCTGGTAGGTATTTTAATGTTTCCAGTGACAGTGTATGGAATATCTAGTCCTACAATAGATGTTTTTTACATTCACGTCAATTACAACATCAATCATCGAGTCCACACAAGCCCCCTGTAATTCGCTAATGCCTTCCTGTAGACGGCTCCATCACCGGCGAAGATGCTACATGTCAACAAATTGTAAACAAATTCCCAAGCAAGGCGTTGTACAGTATGTGACGGAGGGTACATCATACCAGTATTATGGATTACCAATCCATTGCACTCCTACGCGTTGTTCGATGAAAACATTGTTGCCTATATACCTCTATACAGATCCTAATCCACCCTTATGTTTTGGGGAAAAATACGTCGTCTTTCCTAAAGCTCCTGTTACATATTATAAAGGAATATACCAACCCATAGTATCCTAGCACCATCTACATGATGAGTTTGTTTCAGACATCTGCCTCGTAACACGACCAGATGTGCACACTCATGATTGGTAGACAGCAACGCTGTTTGGTCGGGTGTATACATAAATCCAACAGTCCATCAGTGTAGTTTACTGCATAAAAGTAAATACGTGCAGGATTAAAATGTTGTTGGAAAACGACAGAGACGTCCGTAAGTGATCCACATCTGCCAGGTAAGCAGCGGTGTCATAAGCAAATGAGATCCAAACTACAAAGAAGCTGGAAGCTAGTTTCATAAGATTACGCGAGTGGAAATCCAAACTCAACTGATTCAACACTTTTGACAACGGTGCAGAGCAGCGAGAATACACTATTGTAACATGTAGTAAATTTACGTAGAGATGTTATAACTTCATGTAAAGGAACGCCCTGAAAACCTGAAATTGAAACAGTAGAGCAGCCGAGAGCGTTAACAGGATCAGAAAATGAGAATACATTTGGTCAGCCAACAGGGTTGGGGACTGGATAACTTCACCACGTGCTATAAAAAAGGCCGGTGTGGCCGTGCGGTTCTAGGCGCTTCAGTCTGGAACCGCGTGACCGCTACGGTCGCAGTTTCGAATCCTGCCTTGGGCATGGATGTGTGTGACGTCCTTAGGTTAGTTAGGTTTAAGTAGTTCTAAGTTCTAGGGGAATTATGACCACAGATGTTAAGTCCCATACTGCTCAGAGCCATCTGAACCATTTTTTTTTTTTTTTTTGCTATAAAAAAATCTTCCCTCCTCAATTCTCAAAGTTAGGCCATTCCCTCTGCAACGCAGATTCCGATGGAAGACCAGCTCTATTAGCCTGCAGGATGTTCTGGTGAATCCAAGAAGTGTCTACAAGCTTCTGCCAACTTGGAGTGTACTGCTGCAAGTCTACAGGCGACTGGTCGTGAGGGAACTTCTGATCTGCGAGCCACGGTCCCGCGGGTCACAACAGCGAATAACTGAGGTGGGGGGCCAGGTTAATCTGCCGTGAGTGAAGAACCGATCTGCCCATCTGAAAGCTGTTCAAATTCGGCGCCATATGTCTGTGCCACCACAATGGGGGCAGTAGAAATATCGCCTCACCAGCTGTATGCTGGAACCACCACTCTAGCTGTCCTTTGTGCTGCTGTTGAGTCTTCCACCTTCACGCTGACAACCGACTACAGGAGTCTGCAATATTCTGGGATTGAGCCTAAGTGCAGCCTCTCTCATCAAGAGTGGCAGACAACCACAGCCACGCTGGGCTGCGGAGACCAGGGCCGCCAAAGCCTCCTATGAACTGGGGCACTGACCACAGGCAACACCAGGACCTCTGCTGATCGAGGTCCTTGTTGGGCACTCATATGCCACCTGCGCTTTCAAGCAGCGTGGACTCAGCAGACATTGCTGAGAAGATGATAGAATGACTTAAAATTCTGGACACTAAATGATTGTTAATCGATCGGTGTTGCATTATCGCCCCGGCGTCCCACAGGATCCCTCAGCCCCCCTCTTCGTTTGACCTCCTGATAGCAACATGACTCTGGCTCAGGTGTAACATTTGTGTTAAGAAGTAGAGCTGTGCCGCCATGGACGAGCCACACCTGTACATCAGCAGCCATCAGCATCTGACATCTTGCAGTGCTATGAGTGGCTAATATCTGTTGGACTGTTTCCTTTTTCTTTTGTTTTGGGGCATGTTGAGTCGGAGAGAACTACATAGCAACTCGAAACAGACATTGTATAGGCCACAAGAGCGTCCAGACCTGTTACAGTTCGGAGGTGCCAGTTTTTTTTATTTATCAGGGCGTGACTTACCGTGTACTAAGACGTGCCAGTAACGTGTGAAACTTGTGGACGATATGACCATGAAGCAAGGCAGTACAGTGATCCTCGCTGGGCGATGATAAGCATAAAAGATAAGTATAGTTGTTTTTGCTTATGGATGTAATGTGGGGATTAACGGATACCACTTGTTCTGAAGTATAGTTCAGGAATGCGTTCAGTAACTTTCAGTGAAACCGTTGAAGTTTTGAAAAGTGAGGTACCCGCGTTACGGTAGGATATAACAAAACGGAACCAGGTTACTGAAGAAATGGAGAGAGAACTAGAAGCGTTACGTGCAGCAACCGGGCTGACGCAAGCACAAGGAGAGGATACCAAGACCTTAGTTAGCAAACCTGTTCCGTCTGTTGACCCTATGACCGCTACTCTCATTACATCTTTTTCGGGAAAACATGATAGGATGTGTCAGTTTTTCTGAATGACGTTAAGGAAGCAGGTCGATTAGGGAATCGTCCCAGAGCAATATGTCTTTCTACGGCTTAATTAGGGTTAACAGATGACGCTAAAACGTACGTCATATACCATGATACTCTTGGTGAGGCACAGGCGTTTAAGTAGCTATCTGCAGGACTATCCCAAAGCTACCGTAAGAAAAATAGTGCTAGATTTTTCAAAGAAAGGCTGAGGGATTAATGCAGAAAAATAATGAATCAGTAGAAACATCACCTGACACAATCATACACTGAATACTCAGAATTACGAATTAACGTACAAGACAGAGGCGGATAGAGTCATTTTGGGGAAGCAGAGAGAGGAGCCATAACCGTATTCGTGACAGGTATTTCAGCAGAGATTTCGTTTGTGCTCTGCTATCAGAACTGCCACACAGGTAGAGAAAATAGACTTTGCGACTCGAAACAGGAGTGATCGAGGTGTCTCCTTCTGTGATGTTACATGCTACAGATGTGGACAAACAAGCCACGTGAAGAGACAACGTCGCCAGCCACAGCGCTCTGAAAGTGGTGAGGTTATACATAGGGTGTGTGACTACAGAAATAGTAAACAGGAGAAGCACAAAAAGAAAAGGCGTTCGTTAAAAGCAAACAAGTGCCTTGACCGTCAGAGGTCATTCCCAATAAAACAGGATACTGCAAGGACAAGTGCAGAGAAGGAGCGTCGCTTCACGACATAATAGGGAATTGATTGAGGTCCCATACTCGGTGGACCCGCACCACCGACTAGTCAAGGTCCTAGCGGAGGTGGTTTGCCATTGCCTTCTTCCGACCGTAATGGGGATGAATAATGGTGATGAAGACGACACAACGACACCCAGTCATCTCGAGGTAGGCAAAATCCCTGGCCCCGCCGGGAATTGAACCCGGGACCTTATGCGCGGGAAGCGAGAACACTACCGCAAGATCACGAGATGCGGACATAGAAGGGAATAAGGAGCATAAATTCTTGGTAGACACGGACGCACATATGTCAGTAGTTGATCTGGACCTCTTAGACTGGAAGAGATTTCAGTCTCCACGACAATCGAGTAAGTTACATGGAGCGGGTAACAGTGAGGTAGAGTCTTTGGAGAAAACGCTGCTCGCTTTTAGCACCGGGGCCGGAAATTTTAAGTAGCGTATGAAATCATGCCGTCGAAATATCGTGTGAGAACGACGCGGACAACTGACGGAAGACCTGATTATTCAACACGTCAACATATCGCCGGGAAAGCCTGAACAATTACAGCGTATGAAAGTGTCTCTAGACGTTGATGATGGTACTGTGCAATTCTTGGACTCAATTTTCTGAATAAACATCGCGGTGCATGATCTAATTTGGTGGGATTACGTTTCCATTAGGGGAGAAAGCTGCTAGTGAAACAATGTCGCGAACTGCAGCTGCCTGGAGGTAGTACCAGCTAAACTGCGTATACATAGTAGTTCGCGGAATAACTTACCAGCAGTTACAGAGAAACTGATCTGAGTTAGTGTAGCTACGAACTTACTGAGGGAATTATTGTGTATGGCAGATCCATTGGCATGCAACAAATAGATAAGTTGCGCTGTATGGTGTGCAGGAGTGTAGTACGAATTTCAGATATGGATGGAGAACTTATGTTTCCCGTGAGTTTAGACAATTTAGGCATTTCTGAAATGAGTCTGCCAAATGGTCTAAGGTCGCCAGTTTGAGTGTCTTGGAAGAAGATGATACTGACAGGTTGGGTGACTAACGCAGCCGCAAGCACAGGTTACCAACAAGTAGAAATGACCCAGGTTATGACAAACCACGCAGGGTTCAAAAACAGTTACAACCGCTAATGGCGGATTTCATTGACTATCGGTTGGCTGATGATATCATTGAGGGTAGTGATAGTTCCTATAGCGCAAATGCTGCCATTGTGCTCAAAAAGTCATCAAATTGTGTCATAAAATATAGGTTCTGTTGCAGGTTTATAAAAATTTTTTGATTCATCGGTCTTCTGACTAGTTTGATGTGGTCTGCTATGAATTCCTCTCCTGTACCAACTTCTTCATCTCTAAGGAGCACTTGTAACCTACGTCCTCAATTATTTGCTGGATGCATTCCAATTTCTGTTTTTCTCTACAGTTTTTACGGTCAGTAGTTCCCTCTCGTACCATTCTTAACATAGGTCTTGTCCTACCATCCAATCCCTTCTTCTTGTCAGTATTTTCCATATGTTCCTTTCCTCGCCGATTCTACGGAGAACCTTCTCATTTCTTACCTTATGAGTCCGCCTAATTTTCAACTTTCTCCTGTAGCACCACGCCTCAAAAGCTTCGATTCCCTTCTTTCCTGGTTTATCCATAGTCCATGTTTGACTACCATACAATTCTGTGCTCCAAACGCATATTCTCAGAAATTAATTCCGCAAATTAAGCCTATATTTGATACTAGTAGACTTCTCTTGTCCAGGAGTGCCACTTTTGCCATAGCTAGTCTACTTTTTATGTCCTTCTTGCCCCGTCCGTCATGGGTTATTTTGTTGCCTAGGTAGCAGAATACCTTAACTTCCTCTACTTCGTGATCACCAATCTTGATGTTAAGTTCCCACTGTTCGAATTTCTGCTACTTTTCGTTACTTCCGTCTTTCTTCGATTTACTCTCAATCCATATTCTTTACTCATATTAGACTATTCATTCCATTTAGCAGATCCCGTAATTATTCTTCACTTTCACTGAGAACAGTAATGTCATTACCGAATTCTGTCATTGATATCCTTTCACCTTGAATTCTAATTCCATTTTTGAATGTTTCTTTTATTTCCGTCATTGCTTCTTCGATGTCCAGATTGAACAGTGGGTGCGAAAGTCTACGTCCCTGTCTTACACCCTTCTTAATCCTAACATTTCGTTCTCTCTCTTCCACTCTTATTATTCCCTCTTGGGTTTTGTACATATTGTATATTACACGTCTTTCCCTATAGCGTACCCCTATTTTTGTCAGAATATTGAGCATCTTACACAATTTGACATTGGCGAAAGTTTTTTCCAAGTCGACAGATCCTATGAAGATATCTCTGTTTTTTCTTTAGTCTTTCTCCCATTATCAACCGCAACATATGAATTCCATCTCTGGTGCCTTTACCTTTATTAAAGCCAAACTGATCGACATCTAACACATGCTCAGTTTCCTTTTCCATTCTTTTGTGTACTGTTCTTGTGATCAACTTGGATGCACAAGCTGTTAAACTGATTGTGCGATGATTCTCACACTTGTCGGCTCTTGCTGTCTTCGGAACTGTGTGGATAATGTTTTTCCGAAAATCAGACGGTATATCGCCATAGTCATACAACAGCCGTTTTGTCGCCATTTCCCCCAATTATTTTAGAAATTCTAATGCAATGTTATCCATCCCTTCTGCCTTATTCTATCTTAAGTACTACAAAGATCCGTTAAATTCTGATTATAATACTGGATCTCCTATATCTTTTGTATCGACTCCTGTTTCTTCTTCTATCACGTCATCAGGCAAGTCTTCGCCCTCATAGAAGCCTTCAATGTACTTTTTCGACCTATCAGTTCTCTCCTCAGGATTTAACAGTGAAGTTCCCATTTCACTCTTAATGTTACCACCCCTGCCTTTAAATTCATCGAAGATTGGTTTCACATTTCTATATCCTGAGTCAGCCCTCCCAACAATCATTTCTTTTTCGATCTCTTCATGCAGCCATTTCGCCTTAGCTTACTGTACTTCCTATTTACGTCATTCCTAAGTTCCTTGTATTTCTGTATTCCTGAATTTCACTGAGTATTTTTGTACGAACTTCTTTCATCGATCAGTTGAAGTATTTCTTCTGTCGTCCATGGTTTCTTCGCAGTTATCTTCCTTGTACCTACGTTTCTCTTTCGAACCTCTGTGAATGCACCTTTTAGTCAACTGAACTGCCCACTGAGCCGTGACTTTCCTCTTCAACTGAACAGCTCACTGATCTATGCCTTATCGCAGTATCTACAGCCTCAGAGAACTTCAAGCATATCTCTTTTTCCCTTAGTGTTTCCATACCCCGCTTCTTTGCACTTTGATTCTTCCTGACTAATCTCCTAAACTTCAGCCTATTATTCATCACTACTAAAATCTGATCTGACTCCTTATCCGCTTCGGGGTATGCCTTAGAGTCCAGTATCTAATTTCGGTATCTCTGTCTGACCATGATGTAATCTAACTGAAATCGTCCCGTGTCACCCACCCTTTTTCAAGTATGCTTCCTCCTTCTGTGATTCTTGAATAAAGTACTTCCTATTACTAGCTGAAATTTATTGCAGGACTCAATTAGTCTTTGTCCTTTCTCATTCCAAGTACTAAGCCCATATTCTCCCATAGCCCTCTCATCTACTCCTTCCCCTACAACTGCATTCCAATGCACCAAGACTGTTAGGTTTTTACTCCCATTACATACTGAATATCCTCGTATACTTTCTCCATCTCTTCATCTTGTACTTACGACATCGACATGTATACCTGAACAATGGTTGTCATATTTGGTTTGCTGTCGATCCTGATGAGAACAACCCTATCACTGAATTGTTCTTAGTAACACATTCTCTGTTGCCGTTATGGCTTCTTAAATATAAAACCTACCACGACTGGGTATCCTATTCCGAACACCACAAAGACGCTCGACATGCTGGGTCAATGCAAATACTTTTCGATTATAGATTTGACAAGTGACAACCACCAGCTTGAAATACTTCCTGGAGACTGGCCAACGACAGTTTTTTTCACACAATGGGGTTTTACCAAACTTGTAGTAATTCGTTAGACTGAAAAACTTCATTTCGCTCAAACAGAAGTAAACTATCTGGGACATCACACATAAAGGAGTAAAGACTGATTGATGCACTGTCTGAACAAAAGTATCCGAACACCTGGCTGAAAATGAATTACAAGTTCGCGGTGCCCTCCATCGGTTGCGCTCGAATTCTATATGGCGTTGGCCTACCCTTAGCCTGGATGACAGCTTTCACTCTCGCAGGCATACGTTCAATCAGGTGCTGGAAGGTTTCTTGGGGATTGGCAGCCCATTCTTCACGGAGTGCTGCACTGAAGGGCGTATCGATGTCGGTCGCTGAGGCCTGGCACTAAGTCGGCGTTCCAAAACGTTCCAAAGGTTTTCTACACGATTCAGGCGAGGATTCTGTGCAGGCGAGTCCATTAGAGGGATGTTACTGTTGTGTAACCACACCGCCACAGGCCGTGCATTATGAACAGGTGCTCGATCGTGTTGAAAGATGCAATCGCCCTCTCCCAATTGCTGTTAAACAGTGGGAAGCAAGAAGGTGCTTATAACTTCAATGTAGGCCTGTGCTGTGACAGTGCCACGCAAAACAACAAGGGGTGCAAGCCCCCTCCATGAAAAACACGACAACACCATAACACCACCACCTCAGAATTTTACTGTTGGCACTACACACGCTGGCAGACGACGTTCACCGGGCATTCGCCATATCCACACCCTGCCATCGGATCGCTACATTGTGAACCATGATTCGTTACTTCACACAACGTTTTTCCACTGTTCAATCGTCCAATATTTACGTTCCTTACAGCAAGCGAGGCGTCGTTTGGCATTTACCGGCGTGATGTGTGGCTTATGAGCAGCCGCTCGACCATGAAATCCAAGTTCTCTTACCTCCCACCTAACTGTCATAGTATTTGCAGTGAATCCATATGCAGTTTGGAATTCCTGTGTAATGGTCTGCATAGATGTCTCCTTATTACACATTACGAGCCACTTCAACTGTCAGCGGTCTCTGTTAGTCAACAGACGAGATCAGCCTGTACGCTTTTGTGATGTACACATCCCTTCACGTTTCCACTTCACTATCACATCGGAAACAGTGGACCTAGGGATTTTTAGGAGTGTGGAAATCTCGCGTACAGACGTATGACACAATTGACACCCAATCACTTGCCCACGTTCGAAGTCCGTGAGTTCCCCAGAGGGCCCCATTCTGCTCCTTCGCGATGTCTAACGACTACTGGGGTCTCTGATATGGAGTACCTGGCAGTAGGTGGCATCACAATGCACCTAATATGAAAAACGAATGTTTTTGATGGTGTCCGGATACTTTTGATCACATAATGTAGATGTTTAATGTAATATGTAATACTGTATCACCACAGACTACAAAACAGTTACTTTCGTTCTTATGCCTCTGTAATTATCATAGAAAATTCGTAAGGGATTTTGCGCAACTTTCCAACACCTTGAATCATCTAATAAGAAAAGGAAGTAAATTTGAATGGTCTGTAGAGTGCCAAGCTGTGTTTGGGAAACTGAAAGATGTTTTAGTATCCAGTCCTGTGTTAGCGTTTCCTAACTTTGAACAAGAATTCATGCTATACTATAATGCAAGTGGCATAGCAATTAGCCATGTTTTGAATTATTGTGGACAATAAGGAACATCCAGTAGCTTATCCATCGAGGTGGTGAATAAAGCAAAAATCAGTTATTCAACAACAGAAAAAGGAATGTTAGCTATTATTTATGGTGTTGCATACTTTTGGTATTATTTGTGCAGATATACATTTAAGGTAGTAACTGATAATGCATTCCTTAAGTGGCTGTTGGGTCTAAATACCCATCTAGTAGGTTAACATAGTGGGCATTGAAATTAAGCGAGTTTAACTATAGCATAGTGCATCTAGGAAAGCAATCACTAATGAGAGACGCTCTAAGAAAATAGGAGCTCTCGAGCACTAGGCAAAATCTCGTCAAAATGGCAATAAGCAAAAAACAGACATAGACTGTCAAGCTTCTGGGTCACAGCCACAGTTTCTAACTCATGACAGCTTGCTATGCAGAGATACAAAGTGCAGACCACGTGTGGTGGTTCTTGCATCATTTTGAAACTAAATATTGCAACAGGCTCATGGACACTTGTTGATTGGCCATGGACGACATAGAACAACACGTAGACATGAAGCATAAAAGTTTATGCGGAGAACCGGAAAGCAAGACGCTAACCATTACATAGAAGACTATATGTCATATGCAGTAAGAGCAGACTTGATTCACCGACGCTGCTATTGCGAAGATTACCAGAAGTGACAAAACCTTTTCAAATGGATGGTTTAGACATTGTTGGATTTTAGTAGGACAGCAGCTGGTAGCAAGTATATTATAACGATAATAGCTTATTTTTCCCAGTTATAGCAATGATAGCAATTCCGGATCAGCAAGCAAGCACAGTAGTGAATGCGATGCTTATTAGTTAGATACTTGCACTTGGCGTTCCTGATACTATAATTACAGATCAGGGTACAAATTTTATGTCAAGCCTTTTGAAGAAGTTATGTCACCCACATCGTTTCCGAAAACTTTGCTCTAGTCCTTTCCATCTGTAAGTGAAAAGTTATACTGAGTGGGCTCATCACACAATTTCGAAGATGTTAAGCCATTATGTGAATAGTCAGCATGGTAAGTGGGGAACATACTTGCAGCATGCCACCTCAGCATATAATTCAAAGCTATGGAATGTCAAGTGCGCCGCCAAGTCCCCACAAGTTTCGGAACCAGCCAATCAGAACGCTGCACCGGCGAGAGCTCCAGTCGGCAGCTGTAACGGGAGCAGTGTGGACGGATGCACTTTGAAAACGTCGCTAGAGAGATCATGTCACATTTTCTCAGTTTTACATAAAGCAGTAATTACAACAAAACACAATATACTTTATACACATCCTTATCAAAACAAGATATAAGCATCAATATTCCTTTCTGTACACCTATGATAATTGATTCTCATTTTGTGAAATATTAAGTTAGTTAGTAATAAAAAATTTTCTGCATTACAAAGAATATTGAGTAGAATATTGTAAGCATTCAAAAAATGTATGCAACCATATACAAGTATACACCCAACAACATCACAAGAAATTTTAACACTACATGTAATACATACTACATCACAATTTTGAAATTATTAATCGAAAAATTTTTCAATGCTGCTTCTAATATTAGCAGTCCATTCTTTGATAATTATTATATAGGCATATGAACACCTAATGGTTCCTTAACTTAGGGTAAACAAGATAATAGGCGTTAGTGTGCTGAGTAATTTGCACTTCAAAGGGACCATTATAAACATATTTGAATTTAGAAATTTCTTGGTTTATTTCACTAGATTTTTCGTGAGTTCTTACAAGAACTAAATTCCCACTTTTGAATTTGCTCACTTTAAGGTCCTTATCGTCCCTTTTTGATCTGGCTTCCACTTTTTCTTTCATTCTTTTTTTCTTACTCTTTTTTCTCTTTCAGATCCAGTTCTACATAGGGTGGAAATTGTAAGGATTTTCGAACTATACTTTTGCTCTTATGATTAAGTAGAATTTCCTCAGGTGTAAATCCCATAGTTTCATGAGGGATTCATTATACTTTCAAAGTTCGCAATAAGCCTGCCCCATGTCTTATGATTGTGGTGACAGTAAGTTCCACACAACCTACCTAGTTCACGCATGTAATGCTCAACTGGATTACTTGCAGGATGGTAGACGGAAATATATTTCACTTGAATGCCGTTCTGTTCCATTCCTTCTTTCCATATTTTTGAAATAAACTGAGGCCCATTATCTGTTGTACTGCCTTTGGTTTTCTAATCAAACCAAAATATTCAGTCGTTCTATTAAATACTGCTTTTGCAGTAGCTTTCCGACTGGGAAATAGATTGATAAATTTCGAAAATATTTCTAATATAACTACCATGTAGGCACAATTTCCGGAAGTTTTCGGGAGAGGCCCATACAAATCTACTGACAATAAGTCAAGAGTATCTTGCGGTACGTTGATTTGCATGTAATCTGGTTGGTCCGATTTGTGACCTTTGCCCTCTGGCAAATATCACATGATTTGGTTCAACCTGTTATTTTCTTTGTTGCACTGATATTCCTTCAGGTAGTCTGGATAGAGCATCTGCTACATGATTGTCACTTTCCTTAACATAGAAATTTTTGTAGTCAAACTGCTGGAGGTACAGTGTCCAACGGCTTAATCCGCCAGTAAATAAGCGGCAGTCTTTAAGAAACGTCTACGCTTTGTGATCAGTATGTATAATTGTTTTATGCCCCCACAAATAATTTCGAGACTCTTTCAACCCCACATGATAGCTAGAGCTTCTTCTTCTGAAATGGTGTAATTACTTTCGCACTTAGTCAGGGTTCGACTTTCAAAAGCTATCGTCCTACATTTTGGTTCAACTGTGACTATGTTCTATTGGAAAATTTCTATACCGATTCCATATTTACTGCTATCAGTACTCTTATGAAATGGTTCATTCAAAACAGGATGATGAAAAATATTGTTTCTTATTAATTCATTTTTCAAATTTTCGAAATTTAGTTTGCATTCGAATGCACTATATTTCTGAATTAACACATTTAAATGAGAACTATTAAATGCTCGCCCCTTCGAAAATTTGCAGTAAAATCCGTAGGGACCAAGATACGCTTTTAATTGCTTTCGGTTCTTAGGCAGTGGGCATTTTTCAGTGACACTTAACTTCTCTGGGTCCTTTCCAATCCCAGAAGTGGTAATAATATGCCCCAAGAATTTTATTTCCTGTTTTACTAACTCGCACTTCTTCAGTTTTAGTGTCATTCCTCCTGCTTGAAGAGCAGAAAGGGTTTTGTCTAATAATTCGCAGTGTCCTTTCCAAATTTCCATGGCGATTAACAAGTCGTCCAGGTATATGGTCAATCTGGCACTTAGTTCTGTTCTAACACGGAATCTAAAGCCCTAATAAAGACTGAGACAGAAGTAGTAAGACCAAAATGGACAACTTTATATTGACAACATTTTCGCACAAATACAAATGCGCTATACTTTCGAGACTCTTTATGCAATGAAATTTGCCAATACCCACTGTGAGGTCTAAGCTAGTCAAATATCGCACATTGTAGGATTTTCGCTACAGATCGTCTAAATTTTCTGGAAGATCTACTTCGCTTTTGACTATCTTGTTTAGTGTTCGTACATCGATTACTACACGCATGTCTCCATCTTTCTAGTTTACAATAATGAGAGAGCTATTATACTCACTATTGCTCCTTTTGATAATTCCCTAATCGATCGTTTTCGCGATTTCCGCCTGCACGACTTCTCTCTTAGCCAGAGATATTGGATAAGGTCTCAGAAAAAAAAGTTCATCTTCTACTGCTTCGATACCGTATTGAAAAGTCTTTACTATTCCCAGTTTATCTAAAAACACTCTCTGATTATCAATCAGAATGTTAAACAAATTGGCTTTCTGTTCCGGCGTAAGTTCTTGTATCTCTTCAATAACTTCTTTAAAAGTTTCCACTTTTGCGACGTCAATCATTACGTTCTTTACGTGGTATATTTCATACAAATTGGACAAACTATGATTTTCAGGATCTAATTCTAATATCCATGAATCGACTTTGGTGTCCTGTGAAATTTCGTTTTCCACAAATCTAACTTCCAGAATACCAGATTTATTATTAATTTAGACAATCACTATCTTTTCCTGATTTAACCAGTCGATACCTAAAATCATTTCAGTATTCAATTCAAGCACGACCAGGAAGTCGTGTTCATATTTTCGTCCATTAATTTCAGACTCTATCAACGCTTGTCTTCAAATAGGCTTGCTGGATTTTCCCGTTGCTCCTACAATTTCACACCATTTACTGACATCATAACTAACCCAGGTTTATTGGAAATACGTGAAAAGAAAGATAGTAAAATAGCACTAATTTGGGATCCAGTGTCTAAAAGTACTTGCAGTTTAAAACTGTACATTTTGACAGGGATGATAGTTTGTTTGATTGTCCTACTTTCTGAATTTTCTTGTTCCTCCCGTAAAAAATCTTGTTCCACCATCAGATCGCTCCAAGATATGTCATTTACTGGCAAATCACATACATTTGGGGGCTTTTTCGGTTTTCTGATTTTTACTTCTTTCACGACTTTCATCAACTCTTGACCTGGTATCGTATCATCAGGTGGCTCCTTCTTTTTGGGTTCGGTATTTACTGAGGGATTTTGTTTGGAAAAGACTATGTTTTGATTTTCATATACATCTTCCGTTATGCTTGGTTCCCCTTCCTCTATTTATACGTTATCTTTGTCTGAACTATCATTTATTTCATATTCGCTGTCTGATTCTAGCATGAGCGCTACTCTTAGACAATGAACCAGCTCTTCTTTCGGCCTTTCGTTAGTTTTCGTATTTTCAAAATTTTGTTTTTTTCCCCTAAAATTTCTATTTCTTTTTCAGTCACAGGCATCTCTTCAATATCACATATGATGAAATCAACTTTAACTTCGTATTTCGTATAATCGTCTTGGATTTCACTGGTTCACATAAACTCGTCTGAATCTATATTCTCATGATCTTCGACAATATTTAATTGTACGAGGCCTTCGTCATTCAGGATTGCTTCATCCACACTATCAAGGATTTCATCCTCCTCCAGATTCCTATTTATACCGGCCGTTCTTCTGTTTCTAGACTAATTACTCTAACATCAGCAGCTCACGTGCTTTGCATAGCGCCTTTCTTTCTCTTACCAACCCCCTTTTAAAGTTGCTACTCTCGTACCTTGCGCAGTGCTAACTGCTTCCACTTCCTTTTCATTTTCGGACAACGGCTTCTTTGCAATGTTTCCACTTTCGTTTCTCCCTTTCATTACATCTCTGGCTGTATAACCCTCTTCCAAGTTTTCCTGCTCATATTGATTTATACTGTAAAACAAATTGTCACGCCATTCTGTGATCCCTGAAGACACCTTTTCGCAAATATTGTCTGCCTTATGGCTTTTACTTAATCACATATCCGATTCCTTTCTTATTTCGGTAATATTTCTCCTTGAAACAGGTCCACTGAATTTCCTGGCAACGTCATCTCTTCCTACTGCCGCTACTGCAGCCGCACGACAGACAGCTGATCGCTCCGTCAAGTTCAATGTACGCTGTGGCTTAGTGGCGCATAGTCTCCCGTACGTGACTCATTCATGCCCGCACCTGTTGTTCTGCGTGCCCCATCTTGTGATGCAGCACTGACGTTTGCTTCACTTTGACTTAGTCGATATGATTTCTTTAGTTTCGGCTAATAATATTTATCTGCGCGAATCTGATACGTAAAGCACGCGGGCCTTAGTTCTCCCGCATCAGTTTTGGTAGTTATGTGATACAAACCCCCTACCACGAAATGACATGTTACCACGCCATCTGCCTCTACCTCTTTGCTTCATATTTTTGCAGTAATGTTTGTTCTCATTTTGTTCATTATTCTTGTGATTATTCCTACTCTGGATGTTATTATTTTGATGATAACTATGGTTCCCTCCTCAGTGGCCCTTGTCTTCGACTTTTTACAAGAACGACGAGAAGCTTTTGTGATTACTTGCCACGTAACATTTTGAATCCTCCAGGAGCTTTTCCCGTAGTTCCCACACTATTTTAGATTCCGTTCGTCTGTTTCTCAAGTGTGTCAATTTTCGATACCACGCTTTGCAAAACTCTTTCATTGAGTTTTTGCCTCTGTTGTCATACAACCTAGCCATGATAAATTCCCACCACAGGCAGTCCTGTTTTTGCTCCGACCAGTATTCCTCTATAAATTTTTGTTTAAATTCGCCAAATGAAATCGGTTCTGTATCTGAATTCAAGCCCCATCTTTTTGTATCACCTGCCAAGGTGCTAATAACCACATTGATCTTTTACTGGTCAGTTACATAATCAGGAAAATTCCTTTCACATTTTTCAAAAAATGTAATGGGTACCATCCATTGTGACCTTTTGCCGGATTGAAACGTTCTTCACCCTCAAGTAATTTCCTGCAAATTATCATGTCAATGGCATAATTTGGTTGTTCTCTTATTTTCTGTTCAAGGTCGCTCACTTTACCTTGAATCTGGGAAGTGTACAGTTCACACTTCTTATCGCATGTTACCACTTGCTCACTCAGTTCCTTTTCAGAGTCTTTCAACGTTTGTCTCAATTGAGAAATTTCGGTTTTACATCTGTTTACTAATTCAATTTTGATACCAAAAACATTTTCATCAACTTTTGTTACAACCAAAGGTTCTACAGTGTCTTGATTTTTCATTATTTTGGTGAAAACCTATTGTTGATGTCATTAATCTGTCCGTGAATAGTGTCGACATTGTAATTAATAGTAGGCCCATCTATCTCAAGTTTTAAGCTGTTGACTATATTATTCGCGACACCTACTTTTGAGTCTACTTCTTCGATCTGTTTACTGATTTTAACACCTTGCATTTCAGTTTGATGTGCTTTAATTACATCTGTCTGTACTTTAAGCTGGTTGTTATTATAACTACCTTATGCTGCGTTTAGTGCAGACAACATTTTTAACAAATCGGTCATATCCATTATTTTTTCCCTTTCTTATTCTGAGGTGTCCCCATATTCAGATTCTAGTGCTCGTGTTTCTCTTGTTTCACTTTCGACGAATAGAACATATCCATCGAGCCGTTAATATAACCCCTGTCTTCAGACGTTTCGTCTGTCCTACCTTGTTTTATTCGTGATGAGCTCATCATCTGAATTTGATCGTTGACGTGCATATGGTATTCCACGTAAGGCTGTTTCGATCTCATCTGTGTTCTCATCCAGTGAACCACTGCCATCTAGCACACTAAGTACTTTTTCGTCTCGCTCGTTCTAACCTACTGTCGTCGTTGTATCCATTTTAATTTTGTGAATACTTTATATTTTATCTTTTAAGGACCTGTGAAATTTTCTGTTAATTATTTTGATTGATCTATAGCAAGTTTGCGCCACTGGACGTTCAATACTCGTCTTACAATTGTTTTAAACCTTGGATGAAGTCTTCTCGGGTTGTCAGTCGAGTCCCCCCCCCCCTTCCATCCTCTTTTTTCCCCACCTCCCCTCGCTCTGCCCCCCTTCACTCCCCCAAGTCCTTTTGCATTTCCCTCCACTGCCTCTTCTCATTCCCTCTCGTGTCTGCCCTGACCCTCTCCCCCCTTATGAGTCCTCTCCCTCCTTGGTTCTCCCCCCCCCCTTTTTGGTTTTTTCCTCTCCTCCCTCCTCGTTTTTCCCCCTCCTCCAGGTCCCCCCCCCCATCTGCCCTTCGCTTGGGAGTGTCCTCTTTGTGCCGCCATTTTCGTGCAGTGTTTTACAGTGAGTGTTTTACAGTGAGTGTTTTACAGTGAGTGTTGTATGTCTTTTGGGAAGTGTTGCGAACGGCCATCATACTGTCGCTGGGTGTGAGTTTTTTATCTCTTGCGAACAGAAACCAGACTGTCGCCATGTTTTTTTAATTGTGCGTCTACTATGTTACTTGTCTGATTCCTGTGTGTTTTATTAACATTGCCAACCCCTTTGCTTTCTGTTTCAACTTTCCGCATTTTTCCGCCATTGTACACTTTAAGTCACCGTTTTATCGCCTGTTTTTCTTGTTTCTTTTCTTCTTCCGTTTTTTAAAAAAGTCTGTAGGGTGTAGAGCAGCGTACTAAGCTGCTGTCAGCCCGCCCCCATCCAGGGGGAATTGAAAATCAATAAAGAAAAAAAAAATCAGTCGAGTCCCAATTCACTGCTTGGTGCACCCAGTGGTTCCTCTGTATCAACCCCTCTAAGATCCATGTGATCATCATTGGCTGCACCACCTGCTCCTTTCGTCTCCATGATTTCTACCTCACCATTTATGGCCGTCCTATCCACCTCGCTCCTACCCTCAAATACCTTTCCTCACCCACCACCTCACCTGGACTCCCCATCTCCTTATCATCCAACACAAAGCTCACAACAGACTCTGCCTCCTGAAACTCCTGTCCAGCTGGTCATGGGGTCTGCATCCTTCCACCATCCGCCCCATCTTCTGTTATGCCAGCGTGGCTTGGATTTCCGCCCCTCCCAGGTTCTATAAATCTCTCCAAATCCTCGAACGCCATGCGCTTGCCTCGCCTTTTGCATCCGCCTTCCATCGCCCACGCGCATCCTCTACGACCTCATCCCCTTACCCCATCTTCTCCTTTTCCTTGAACACATCCTCACACTATATATTGTCCGCCACATTGATCCCCCTCATCCCCTGGTGTCTCCCTTCCTCTCCACCCCCAGCCCATTGCCACACCTTCACCATTGTGTCCCACCCTCTCTCCATCTCCACACCCTCCATCTCCTGTCCCAACGCAACATCCACCATCTACCGCTCCCAGATGATGAGCTTCACCCTGACATCCACCCTTCCTACCAACTCTAACCCCATATTCATAGACTTTGCTTTGTATATGTGTAAACAAATGTCGCTTACACGTTCATTAGGTTTTAAAAATTGCCCCTCCTGAGTCTACAGTGGGTGAGAATGTGAACAGACCGCTCTTTCTCCAGCGGAACAGAATGAGAAGTTTTAGGTAACAGGTGGAGAGACTTAGTGTACAATTCTGTGTGTGAAAATGTTTCACAATGGAGATGATTCGTATGCTATATAGAACTCAGAAACCACTATCACTTTAAATATTATTATTATTATTGATAATCGTATGGAAATTACACATCACTGTAGAACTACAAATAAAATATGTTCGTATTATTATATAATTTTATCGCATCTGCTGTAGTATGCAAGAAGAACAAGGGGATTCCAGGGTACGAGTTTTGAGCAATGTGCCGGACAGTATGTCTTGAAGAGCCACAAGTGCACTACGCAGTGTTAGTCTATGCTTATCTGTATAGAATGTCATCGCATCTCCCATGATTGGTCGCTCCTGTTGAGTGTAATCAATGTTCTCCGTGACTTGGTGGAGGGTATGGAGCTGTAATGGAATGTTTTTATACCATCCTTGAGTCCGAGCTTCGTGAAGATTCAAGTCATCGTCCACCAGGTTGCCAGCTTTTCTGAGTGGGTGATGTACGGAGTGGGGTCTGTTGTTGCAGATAGCAGGTATGTCTTCTTGAGGTGGCAGCTGCTGGTTGGTGCAGATTTTTTTATATTCCTTCATACGATTATCCTTTCTTCTCAGGTTAGGTGGTGGAATGCGGCTCAGGCAAGGCAGCCAGAATACTGGAATTGTGGAACTTATTGCGCCAGAAACAATCCGCATTATTTGATTTAGTTGCATATCTGATTTAGTTGTGTATCTCTCTATCATATCTGGATAAATCTGCTACTTATCCTGACAGGTCTGTAGAATTCTGCTGCTGTCTAGACAGGGCAAAGGGCAGATGTTCGTGTGGCCAAAGCTGCAAAATCCCATTTTGTAATACATAATTGTTGAAGAATGTTACTTCTTGACCTCAGTTTAGCTGCAGTCTACGTTAGATCCTTTTTAAATGACAGCGTTCTGCCAGGTATAACTCCAAGATACCGTAGATATCTGTTATGGGCCAGACGGCTATCCTCGAAAAATATGTCCCGTACTCAGATGAAAGCAAGTGGGTTCAGTTTTGTTAGGGGTTGGTTGAAGTCCCCATTTACGAAAGTATTGTCCCATTTTACTTAGGTCGGTTGTTAATGTATCTTCAGTGACCTCGATTAGTTTGTGCTGTGTTCCTAACACCCAGTCATCAGCATAACCGAAGTTCCTTGACCGAATGGCGGGCGTATCTGCAATGTACAAACTATAACTAACGGAGTTGGGGCTCAGCCTTGAGGTAGTACATTGGTGAGGGTCTTATGGTTACTAGAGATGTTCAGAACGATATTTCCGCTTTGCAGATTTTCACTGGTAGGTTAAAATTGAGCCCCGAAAAGAGACTAGAAATCAGGACCTTTGCTATTCGCATCAAGTGCTCGATCAACTGAGCTACCCAAGCACGACTCACGACCCGTCCTCAAAGCTTTGCTTCCACTGCTACCTCGTCACCTATCTTCCAAACGCCGGCCGCGGTGGTCTAGTGGTTCTAGGCGCGCAGTCCGGAACCGCGGCGCTGCTACGGTCGCAGGTTTGAATCCTGCCTCGGGCATGGACGTGTGTGATGTCCTTAGGTTAGTTAGGTTTAAGTAGTTCTAAGTTCCAGGGGACTGATGACCACAGAAGTTAAGTTCCATAGTGCTCAGAGCCATTTTTTTATCTTCCAAACTTCGCAGAAGTTCTCTTGCGAAACTTGCAAGACTAGCACTACTGCAGGAAATAATACTGCGGATACATGGCTTAGCCACAGCCTGGGGGTATCTTTCCAGGATTCGCTCTGCAGCAGAATGTGCACTGATATGAAACTTTCAGGCAGATCGAAACTGTGTGCTGGACAGGGACTTGAACTCGGAACCTTTGCCTTTCGCTGGTAAGTGTTCTGGAAATAACCCCAAGACAGTTAATGTACACATACATGGTTTGTCGAAGCATGGCACTGAAGCTCTTAGTGAAGCCGCATTAATCCACGTGCTGTGGACATGGTGTGCGGAAAACTAATCGTAACACTGACCAGACAAAACGTTATGACCAACTGCTTAATATCTTGTTTGTTCGTTTTTAGAACGAAATATATCACTGATCGTGCTTTTCGGGGATCCGACAATTTGTTGGTAGGTTTGTGAACATATGTGGCATTAGATGTCTACCAACAGGCATTATAATTCGCGTAAATAACGGACCGCTGATTTGCCTACACGGTGATGGCACCCGATAACAACCAGGTGGTTTCCAAAGCATTTACTACACTCTAGGCGAATTTGGTCGCCGAGGCATAAACGTGAGTTCACAATAATGCACCTCATACCACTATAGCAAGGTTCTGCCTCCGACGCACGGACAATTGTACTGCTGGAAGATGACATCGCCCTCGGGAAAAACATCAAGCATGAAGGGATGCAGATGGTTCGCAGTTGTCGGCGTGTCTTCGATTCCTACCACAAGTCAAATGCAAGTGCAGCAGAATACTACTCCCAGACTGCGTTTGTGACGCGCTACATTTTTCGAGTCAAAGCTCACCTCGATGACGGCGTTTGCGGAGACGGCCATCGACAATATACGATGAACGGTGTGCTCCGAAACACTTGTGCAAGCATCAGCATTGTGCTCTTTCAGCATAGATGGCACAGAGTACCATCTATCCGACTTTACAAGCCTCCGAACCCCACGTTCTGTGAAGAGTCGTAGACTGCCAACCATTTAGCGCCTATTGGTAGTTTCACTGTCCTGCTACCTCTATCCGTAGATAGTCAAGACAGTAGTAAGTTAACACTCGACCAGCTTCACCGTTTTCGAGATACTCGTTCACAAGCTCCGCGTGATAATAATCTGATCTTCGTCAAAATCGTTTATCTCAATGGATTTCCCCATTTGTAGCCCATACCTTCGCTAGGGTGATCCCCGTCCGTGTCTGGTCCACTTACATACTTTTGTTACCGCGTCGCGACAAGGCGGCATGGAATGTCGCAGTAGGCAGTGTTCACGATGTTTTGGCTGATCGGTGTATATCATTGACAAATTGTGAAGTCTCTCCTTCTAATGCAGGCACACGACGTAGTTAAGCATGCCCTGAGAATCACTAACGTGTGTTGTAGAATGAGTGTGTCTGTTGCTTTTTGTAGAATTCCCCGTTGACAAATCGAAGCGGCTTCTGGAGACAGTATTTTTGTCAGCGAAAACAGTGACATGTTGATTGGCAGAAACTGTCTTCTGGTAACTTTTTTTAGATTATATTGCAGTAATTATCTCATAAACTGCACAAGAGAAACCATTTCCCAGAAGTATTCTATTTACTGGCATACCAAACGAAAATAACGTGACAGGTCCTAATGTTATCGTGCATCCTTAGTGATCCAGATTAGCAATCCAGGTTACTTCACATTATAATTACCCTTAAAAAAAGGAAGTACCCATCATTGTTCATCAGAAATATTTAAAAGAAGATTCAGTATTTCTTCATGGATGTTGTACCAGTGAAAAGTTCGTACACGTGTTTCAACGAATGTTTGAGACTATTTTTAGTGCACTAAATCCTTCCATGTTCTTACTGCTCCGCCCCCATTCAGAAGTAACTTCATTTTACATCACACCAATGTCATTTCGGACACTGCGGCTTCAATTACAAGTGCTTTCCACCTTGCACATACACTCTTTCAACTGATTTCCGCCGGCCAGAGTGGCCGAGTGGTTCTAGGCGCTACAGTCTGGAACCGCGCGGCCGCCACGGTCGCATGTTCAAATCCTGCCTCGGGCATGGATGTGTGTGATGTCCCTAGGTTAGTTAGGTTTAAGTAGTTCTAAGTTCTAGGGGACTGATGACCACTGCAGTTAAGTCCCATAGTGCCCAGAGCCATTTGAACCATTTTTGAACTGATTTCCTTCGTCTCATTTGTATATATTACAATTATATTGCACAGTCCTTATTATGGTGATGATGTTATTAGTGATATGCTATGCCGTCTTTGAAAAAGTATGATATACTTCGTGGTTTCATTACCTCGTCCTTACTGAACAGCACGCTTTTTAAAATACACACCTCAACAAGAGTTTGGAATGTCATAGGGTTTCCTACAATGACTTCTTTTAGTACACCCACTGAGGTTTGTACAATACCTTATTAACAAAATAAACAAAAGCGATTTTGGTTAGTTGCAAAAAATCATTACAAAACAAAGCAACCTCTCTTCTAAGTGTACATATTGAAAATAAAAAAAAGTGAAGATCTTTATCTCATAATGATAATTATGAGTCGTTAGTAGTGAGTTCGTTCTCCCCAGGCATGAATGAGGGTGGGGGGGGGGGGGATTCGGACGCAGTGCAATGGCCACCTTCAACAGGTCTCATGCATGTGCTCAGTTGCATTCCTGTCCGGGGACTGTACTGGCATTCGGTTGATGTTGCCACACGTCCAGTATGTGGACTATAATTAGACAATGCAAGAAGTGCCTAAGTCACTGAGACCTCTAGTATAGTAGACTATATTTTACGACAGTATTCCAGACTTTTGGTGAGCGGTGAATGTCATTTCAGATGGCTCTCTTTTGTGTCTAAGGTTAACGAAACTTTTAGACATTAGATTTGTGGATGAATAATCCCATACTCATCCCGTCCTGAATTTGAATTTAACCAGACACATGCTTCACGAGATATTAAACTGCTTTTCACGTGTGTCTTGTTAACAGAAACGTTGAGTCACTGCAGGACTGCTTGGGGAACATGCTACTGGTCCAGAGTGCCTCCCTCGGTTCTGTTCTCTGCATTCTGTTGGTCCAGATAGCTCTGGTAAGTGGTGCACGCCAATCAATCATTTCAAAATATGGTCAAACTAGCTGCAGCTAAGCGGGAAACGTCGTTTTCCATTTATTCAGAATCAGATTTACTTTCATTAAAAGTATTTAAAATTTACTTTCTCACTATGATCAATATTTCACTGAAATATAAGAGTGACTCCAGAAGAATGATTATGTAACCATAATGAGAAATGCTCCTGTCGTAGCACGAAAAATGCGAATTCGTTCTGAACAGAGTCAGAGATGTGAATGAAGGGAACTTATGTGGCAGCTTCAAAGATATTTGAAAGGAAATATCTTGACATATTTTCTTGTGGATGGCCGAGGAAAACAGTTCAGACATATCACCCCTCCGAATCGACACGAGAAGACCTTAGAGGTGGCATAAAGGGCGTCAGCGAAAGGGCCTCTTCCCTTCGGGCTTTGGTTGCCACACATTTCGCTGCCAAAGACGACTGTTCGCAGTAGGACGACGTTCTTGACAACGTTAGGCACTACTACCACCCCTGGGCGTTTCAACTCTAAGTATATCTTCGGGGTGCAACCTCTTTGAACTTGATGTGACCACTTTGGGGTGTAGTGCGACAACAATTTTTGCTTCGATATACAGAGTGAAACAACTAAAGACCGTTTAAAACCATTCATCGAAATTTCAAAGTGATCCGAAGCAGCAAAGCTTTTTTTTGCTTTTTCATCCTTCGTTTTTCGCGCCTTCCTGTGGAATGATTCGGGGTGGGGATGGGGAGACAATATTAAAATGTGCGTGAAAACGGCAAAGGGAGTCTCTAAGCCCCCTCCCCCCCACCCCGTCCTAGTTCGGCAACACCCTCGATGCCACGGATGCACTGTTGATGAGCACCTCTCAGAACTTCGAAACACGTTCAGCTTCGGGCTGCTCTAGCGCCCGGAGGCTGGCAAACCGCACCTAAAGTGTATTAACTATCAATCGCTAGAGAGGCTGTGAGGTTGAATGTGTCTTTCTGAAGGGTACATTTGTAACATGCTCAACGAAGATGCTTGTACACACCGAAAGTATTGACGAACTGTGGGGTCTTAAAGGGACACGCTGCCGTTTTATTCACATACTTGTTACTGTGGCCCCGTCCCCGTGATCATCCACGTTGTCCTGTTGGTCATCGTACTGCGAACTGTCGTTTTCGACTGCGAACTCTGTGGCAATCAACGTCCCACTTTATACCATACCCACTCAGGTCTTTTCATGTAGAGTCTGAGCGGTGGTATGTCTGAAATGTTTTCTTCGTGCGCTCACGATAAAACCTCATGATTTAAAAGCCAGTGTCGCGATTCTGACCTCCATCGCAAAGGCGTCGAAAGAAGGGATGGAGTGTGGGCAACAGATACTACGACGACCTTCCCATTGTGTGACACGTCCACGACGGTGTTGGGCAAAATTGTGGTAAGATTTTAGCGCCACAATTACGGGGTTTCGAAAAAGTGATTTGTTGCACAGCGTATAATACAGTTGGTTCCTAAAAGTTATTCGCTGCCGCTTACGGCCCAACTACCAGCAACACAGCAATGTACAGTTGGTTGAGGCGATTCCCATAACCCAGCAACCAGCCGCGAGCGACCACACCTCCCGTAGTGAACTTATTGCTGAAAAAGAAAACCGTTCAAACAAGGAAGGAGTAGGACAAAAGCAAAGAGCCAGAAAGCTAAGCCTGTGACCAAAGCTGTGGCAAGTACACAAAAAAGGGAAGGAAACTGGTTCTGATTGCGACATATCTATGAAGAATGACGCCAACTTGGATGACGTCGATCCTTGGGAGAATTCTCATCAGATCCTATAGTAACGACTGATCCGGCACATGTACGTGAACGAGATTATTTCATACCTAAATTTCGAGGAGGAAAGAGGGAAATCGTACAGATGCAGATATGTGTGCGGCGTACAAAAAGTACTTGGAAGTGACCTAGCAATTACAGTTGTAGAGTCTATGTTCAAGGACAAAATAATTTTTTAATTAAAGGGAAAATATAATTCTCTCATGAACAACAGTGATGTGGTAGGGAAACCGAAAATTTCTCATTTTGCTATTATGGAGAGAAAAATCAAACGAGAAACCTGATTTGTGTTTAACGGTCCTATTGACGTTCATGAAACAAGAAAATGACTTTATAAGTACTAAAGATAGGAAAAACAAATAAAGAAATTTCTGTAGTTCAGTAATACGTACGTTTCATGCCATAAGTCTCCTAGACATACCCCACACAAAAACCCCATTTTACACGTGTTACCGTTTTGTGTATTCCCTATCTCATTTTTATGCTCTCAACCTTCTAGTTTCAGTGCCCGCAGCAATATCACATGTGTATCATAGGTTTTTGACTAGTCGTGTCATATCTAAGAATTTCAGTCAGAAAAAAGTGATACGCGATTCTCATGTTTTTTTTTTTTTTTTTTTTTTTTTTTTTTTTAGACTTCATTCGGAACTTCAAAGAATTAAGTACTGTACGGTGTCATTCTAAAGCAGCTTTTACTCCCTAAAATTCACAAAATTTTTCTGAACAGTTACTCTATTTATTTCAAAAATACGGAAAAATTTTGTTATTTGGTTTCATATTTCGATCGTCTTTCACTATGTATGTTGCAGAGTGCACAAGGAGCCCGAGAAACTGGAAAGATCTGCGGCTACATGTTCGCAATATTTAGTGAGCTCTTGCTCTATTGTTGGTTCGGAGACAAACTAATGGTGGAGGTAAGTTGCTTCATGCCCGTCAACTACTTTGCAATGACATTCCTAGGCATTTGGATCATTCTTTCATCTTAGTTTCAGCAAAGAAATTTACGTGTGCTATATAGTTTATATAAATATTTAGTTCATTTGATACTATGTGGGGACTATTTTTATGATGCCCAAAATAGCACTTTCTGCACTTTTATGCACCTGTTGTGACTTGGCAAGACAGCCAAGCCACTAGGAGGTGAAGCCGTTAGGCACGCGTTTAAGCTCACGCAGGCTGGCGTGAGGTCTGGAACAGGACACGGAAATGAACTAGCATAAACAGTACGCATCTGTTGGAATACTTAACTTTAATCCATAATTGGTGAACATCGGTCTGACGGTACATGCATCAGAAGATAAATAGCAAATGATAAGGCTCCTTGCTAGGTCGTAGCAAATGACGTAGCTGAAGGCTATGCTAACTATCGTCTCGGCAAATGAGAGCGTAATTTGTCAATGAACCATCGCTAGCAAAGTCGGCTGTACAACTGGGGCGAGTGCTAGGAAGTGTCTCTAGACCTGCCGTGTGGCGGCGCTCGGTCTGCAATCACTGACAGTGGCGACACGCGGGTCCGACGTATACTACCGGACCGCGGCCGATTTAAAGGCTACCACCTAGCAAGTGTGGTGTCTGGCGGTGACACCACACACCAACAGAGGTTTTAGGCTAATGCTGAAATTTAAGATATTAAACGACATTTCTAAAGTAATATAACAATCATAAGGAAATTCGTGTCAAAATAATATTTCTTTATTTATTCAAACTACCCTTTTAGAGGTTATGGTGTTTGTTTTAGTTTTCTTTGCTCCCAGATTTACTTCATCTTTTGAGGGCTTGTTCCTTTCCCTACTTGCTCTATTTCCTTCCATTCACTGACCTATATCTGTCCTGAAATCCTGCCTTTTCTGTTGCTTACTTAAAAAAGTGTTGTGTTATCTACTATATCTATTCTACTTCGTATGTTTTTTTGTGTTGTGTTTAATATCTTTCTCAATTTCAGTGGACCATGTAAGTTTGGATTTGTAGCTGCATAATTAGTAGAAGATCTGCTTATATACAGTGGAACTTCCATTTAACATTCTCTGATTTTACGTGTTTCTCGATTTTAAACCAAAAAATCGTAGCCCCTGTGAAAAATCCATAAGACCAATGCTAAAAATTCCCCAACTTTACATTTCTTCTTAGTAAGGCTTACCTCGACTCTAAGTTCTTACTCGACGCCTCGTTTGACTTAGTTAAGTAAATATTTTAGGCCGTTGTAGAAAGGGGAGACTTGAGAGAGGAAACGCTGACGTAATCCATGATCGGTGTCAAAAACACAACTTGCAACATTTAGCTTCACGGCGCATTTATGATTCACCTACTGCTAAGTTGCAGTGGTAATGGGAAAACAAGACAATCGACCCAAATTTTTCCAGACCGAGCCAATCGTGACGAAGGGGCTCAGGCACCGCCTTTTCTTGTGCCACTGATAACCCAGTCTCATCTGTTTGTTGTATTTCCGATGTACTGTGTGCGGCAACAATATCAATCGTCAAACCTTTAAATTCAAACACTGAGCCTCGAAGAATAAGCTCGTTCGTAATCGAGGAAACGTCACCCATTTCCGTGTAGTGAACCTCTATTGGCTGGCGACTTGTTAAGTCACCCAATAGCCAGCGCTGCCACCACAGCACACTAACACATGTAAAATGGGCTCGCCTACTGGATGTGTGGAGAGCAGTAGTGGTGCTTAAGGACGGGAGTGCTGGCAGGGGTAAAAGCATTGTGTGAAATGTTGAAAATACACTCCTGGAAATTGAAATAAGAACACCGTGAATTCATTGTCCCAGGAAGGGGAAACTTTATTGACACATTCCTGGGGTCAGATACATCACATGATCACACTGACAGAACCACAGGCACACAGACACAGGCAACAGAGCATGCACAATGTCGGCACTAGTACAGTGTATATCCACCTTTCGCAGCAATGCAGGCTGCTATTCTCCCATGGAGACGATCGTAGAGATGCTGGATGTAGTCCTGTGGAACGGCTTCCCATGCCATTTCCACCTGGCGCCTCAGTTGGACCAGCGTTCGTGCTGGACGTGCAGACCGCGTGAGACGACGCTTAATCCAGTCCCAAACATGCTCAATGGGGGACAGATCCGGAGATCTTGCTGGCCAGGGTAGTTGACTTACACCTTCTAGAGCACGTTGGGTGGCACGGGATACATGCGGACGTGCATTGTCCTGTTGGAACAGCAAGTTCCCTTGCCCGTCTAGGAATGGTAGAACGATGGGTTCGATGACGGTTTGGATGTACCGTGCACTATTCAGCGTCCCCTCGACGATCACCAGTGGTGTATGGCCAGTGTAGGAGATCGCTCCCCACACCATGATGCCGGGTGTTGGCCCTGTGTGCCTCGGTCGTATGCAGTCCTGATTGTGGCGCTCACCTGCACGGCGCCAAACACGCATACGACCATCATTGGCACCAAGGCAGAAGCGACTCTCATCGCTGAAGACGACACGTCTCCATTCGTCCCTCCATTCACGCCTGTCGCGACACCACTGGAGGCGGGCTGCACGATGTTGGGGCGTGAGCGGAAGACGGCCTAACGGTGTGCGGGACCGTAGCCCAGCTTCATGGAGACGGTTGCGAATGGTCCTCGCCGATACCCCAGGAGCAACAGTGTCCCTAATTTGCTGGGAAGTGGCGGTGCGGTCCCCTACGGCACTGCGTAGGATCCTACGGTCTTGGCGTGCATCCGTGCGTCGCTGCGGTCCGGTCCCAGGTCGACGGGCATGTGCACCTTCCGCCGACCACTGGCGACAACATCGATGTACTGTGGAGACCTCACGCCCCACGTGTTGAGCAATTCGGCGGTACGTCCACCCGGCCTCCCGCATGCCCACTATACGCCCTCGCTCAAAGTCCGTCAACTGCACATACGGTTCACGCCCACGCTGTCGCGGCATGCTACCAGTGTTAAAGACTGCGATGGAGCTCCGTATACCACGGCAAACTGGCTGACACTGACGGCGGCGGTGCACAAATGCTGCGCAGCTAGCACCATTCGACGGCCAACACCGCGGTTCCTGGTGTATCCGCTGTGCCGTGCGTGTGATCATTGCTTGTACAGCCCTCTCGCAGTGTCCGGAGCAAGTATGGTGGGTCTGACACACCGGTGTCAATGTGTTCTTTTTTCCATTTCCAGGAGTGTATATTTTTCGTGCAGGGTTTTGCGGTAGCACATTTTAAAGACTTTTGTGTTCAAATCTGACATGATTCGGTTGCAATCACCTGAGCTGTCTTTCAAATTTACATTTTACACAGTGTAGAGAAATTCACTGAGCCGACTTCCAATAAGCTTGTAACGTCAGGCGGAGAAGTAAACTCATTTTTTTAACGTCCCTGTTTCTCTCATCAAGCCTAAAATAACACTTTAATGGCGATGAGTATATGAAGTGTGCCTTGTAAGAAAAGCTTAAATAATAACAGCAATGGTGACGAAGTATGTCATTAAGCAGATGTCCACATTTATGCTTATGGTTTAGCTACTTAGTTGCTGTGATGTTTTTGATTTAATTAAACATGTTCATCAATTTTTGCTTTTTTCTGGTTGAGCACAAAGGATGGTATCTCAAAAACACGTGTTCCAGACGTATAATTTGGGGTCATATCATGTCAGAAAACAGTTTGATTGCCTTGTACGCAGTTAGCAATTCCAGTTTTTTATGAATTTCTACTTGCTGTTACAGAGCTGTGATTTTTTAAGGACTGATGAAATTCATTACCACAAATTATTGTATAAACATTGTATTATACATTTAATTTCCTTAATTTAGACAAATTTTATATGAAATATTAGTGAGGATTCCAATTTCAATCATATATAGCAATTACATGTGTTTTTCTCATATTTTGTGGGGTTTCAACATGTTCCTCGATTCTGCATTTTCCTCAATTTTACGTTTTTTAGGGTCTGGAGCACATGAAAAAGTAAAATAGGGATTTCACTGCCTATAACATTAGTTAATATTCCGATATACAATGTACATTTTTATCTACAAGCAGAAATCATACACCTAGACCAACGAGCCCTCTCACGACACGAATGCGACAGATACCAATGCAGTCCATCCCTCGGTTCCTGCAGGGGAATCCAAAGTCTGAGCAGTCTCGTGCACTGTCATCTACACTATGAGAACAACTCACACCAATAATATTTTGTAGGTCGTTTGAATTTGTCAACGCAACCGCCTGATTGGCTAACTTCAATCTTAATTAACTCAGAAACGGCGCACAGCATCGAATTTTTTTCTTAACAATTAATTCTGAGTTCAACCTACCCCCCCCCCCCCATGAGTTTTCCAGGTTGTTCCTGACCACCATGTATATCAGATGCTACTTGCTTCACCAGAAACACAGGCAAAAGACTTAAAATGGAAGCTAAAGTAAAGTACAAGGAATAAATGAAAGGTTAATAGTGAGAAGCTTAGAAGCTTTTCAGTTGTTGTCCAGGAAAAGAGGCTCCATTCATTCGAATTACCGCCATGACGTTACTGAATGACAATTTTATTCCTTAGGAATTTTAATTTAAGTGAGACATCTGCAGTATTCCTAAAGTAATAAGTTTTTAGCGATTATATGGAATGCTTGTTTCTTTTTTTTTTTTATCGTCCAGTCAGATTGATGTGACCAGCTGCCTGTAGCCCTAAGAGCCACCTTTTGCACCCTAGGCTGCTGCGAGACGTGCAGGAAGAGTGTCAGTGAGATTCTAGAAGGTACCAACAGGGTTGTGAAACCATGTCGACTACAGTGCAGTGACCAGCTTTGTTAGGTCGCTCAGGAGAGGATCCACGGCGCGAACAGCCCGATCAAGGTTGTCCCACAGATTCTTGATTGGGTTTAAATCCGAGGAGTCTGACGCCCAGATGGGTACGGTAAACTCATCCTGGTGTTCTTCGAAATACACACATATACTACGAGCAGTACATTTCATTGTCCTGCAGGTAGAGGTGATCGTGCCAAAGAAAAACAAATACTGCATGTAGGGGTGGACATGATCCCCAGTCATAGATGCATAGTTGTGTTGATTCATTGCGGCTTCCAGTCTGACGAGATTATACAGGGTATGCTCTCCAGCCTTGACCCTTCCAACCATTGTCGCAGGATGTTTGCTTTCAGATTTTTCATGCTGCACACTCCTACAGCCATCTGTCCAAAGGAGCTTAAAACGTGATTAATCTGGAAGGTCAGCTGTCGCCACTCAGTCGACATCCAGTTGCGATTTTTGGGAGCAAATGCCAGCTTTCGTCACCGACGAACCATAGGCAGCTTGGACAAAAGAAGCAAGCGCCTGCTGTGGAGGCTCATATGCAGCAACGTTCACTAACGGTCAATGAGGAGACAATGGTGGTACCATCATGGCTCCTCAGGGTGGTCGGCTGCTCAACGGTTGCATGACTTTCCACCTGTACACATTTCCACAGATATCGTTCAACCATGTCATCTATTACCTTTGGTGCTCCAGTTGCCTCGGCACTGGCTTTGGATAGCTTCATTTTTTCATGCATGTTATACTTGAACGGCAGCCGCTTGTGAACAGTTTACAAACGTAGCCGTTCCAGAAATGCTTCCGCCATTGGCCCGAAAGCCAAACGCTTTTGGACGTCAGACAAGCTACGGCGCTGTTTACCGCCCCCCCCCCCCCCCCCACCCGCCACACACACGCTTTACTCCACTGCTGTTAGAGCTGCCACTTGCCATCTGTGAGTGGTTATTGCACATAACGTCGAATACAGGCGGTGGTCACGTTAATGTATCTCGATTACATATTTTTGAATTATATAAGCTTTCTACAGTTCGTGTGAGACTATTTAATGAGATCGTATAAATGTTTCATTTCAATTGTTTACCTAATCTTGATGGTGTCTGAGCTTCCAGGCTGCATGGAGAAACGTCCCCTTACAAATAAGCAGTGTCCAAAATTGACACGAATTGAGCGAGTGGACGTAATAACAATCTGTGAATGTATTACACTGATCAGGTACAGTACATGCACACTAACCTAAGGACATCACACACATCCATGCCCGAGGGAGGATTCGAACCTGCGATCGCAGCGGTCGCGCGGTTCCAGACTGTAGCGCCTAGAACCGCTCGGTCACTCTGGCCGGCCATATATAATAGGACTACAAAAGGTAACACTTAGAACTATTGAAGGTAATACGTCACACCTGTTGTGGATTTTGGAAGTAAACTGTTTTAGACCTTGCAATGCAGATCTTCAAAGCGAGGGATTGTGGATTTTGGAAGCAAACTATTCTAGACCTGGCATCGCAGATCTTCAGAGTGAGGGTCTGAGATTGTAAAATTATAAAATTACTTGAAATTCTCTAAATCTTACGCGGTAGCCATTCAGTCTTACCACATTGTAGCTGTCAGTGACTGAAGTAATGTGACTTCAAACAGTGGTAGTGCCTGCAGCACTCTTCTGATGCTAAGTGTTGGTTTGCCCAGAAATTTTCTAAGTCCCCTAAACGCATCAGATCAGCTGGTGGCTGAAGCTGGCGAATATGGCAGAAGGGTAGCAGTGCTTCAGGACGATAGGTGAGACGACAAGATCTGAATTTGACTAATACACAAGAAGAAGGATTCCTGTGCGGGGACGTTCGATGAAGAAACCTCGCTTTGCCGCGTTTTTCGATACATGTTCAGTTTTATTGGCTGGGCTCTCAACCTTCCAAGGTCCAGTCGATCAAAATACTCCTCACGTAGTGGAGGTACCCTTCTCTGAGCTGTGTTTGACTTTGCTAATCAATGACTTCTTTTCTACCATTCTCCTCATTCCTCGGTATTCCTATCTCTCTCCTTAGTGAATGAGAAAGCTTCCTCTGGCACTGCCACGCCTCTCTGTCACACAAGTTTAGATGAACCAGTGGCCGTAGGTCTTACATCAATAAACAAAGCTTTTGGTAAGAGCCACGCGTTCAGCGGCGGCCCCTCGTGGTTTTCAAAGGCCTAGCTTGGGGCTCTCTTTTCACCTGCGAGATAGCGATCTCCACTGTCCGTTCCAAAAGTCGACTTTCCACTTTCGGCTGACAGTAGCGTGTTTCGCCGAAAATTTCTCCTCACTTCACCTCATAAAAGCATTTGCGCGAGCGGTGGCCACAGGCTGTCGCAACTGTTGTTCACCAGCGATGTGGCGCCGCAGCATGCCACAGAAGTTCGAATGGTGCCCGTCGGAGGCATTGACTGCCTCTCCTCGCTGGCCTTCCACAGCAAGCAAGTCTGTTTTAGTGTACTATGGAAACTGATAGTCACTCACACATGTAATATCAATTCATTTCTCCGACTGTAATTAATGATTCATGTCGAGGTTGAGTTTCTGATATGAATTTATTCGAATTTACAAATATCGCATGGCTTTCCAGGGAAACTGTATTGTAACAACACTCCTTCCCCAAAATTTAAAATTTTCCCTGAGAGAATTGTGCTCAAAGCGTGGGTGCATTGAGAAAAATTTGACCTCTATGTGGAACTGTATTTATGTGCGCGTAAGAAACACGGTTTGGGACTTGGATGTTACCAGTATAGTATGTTTATTTACGCTTTACCGTAGGAAACTGTCACTCACGCACCCATCAGTGTTGTTGATGAATTAAACTTTTACGTTTCATAAAACTTGCAAACTTACATTCATTCAAAATTAAAATGTTCAGATGTGTGTGAAATCTTATGGGACTTAACTGCTAAGGTCATCAGTCCCTCAGCTTACACACTACTTAACCTAAATTATCCTATGGACAAACACACACACATGCCCGAGGGAGGACTCGAACCTCCGCCGGGACCAGCTGCACAGTCCATGACTGCATCGGCTAATCCCGCACGGCTTACATTCATTCCTACACCTTCTTTATTACTAAACCTTACAAAAATTACTAATTACTTAAATTAAATCTTTGCTTCTTTCCTCAAAATTATTGTTTTAACAGAATGAAATTACATACATTTACGAAGGTTACTCAATTAAATCTATGCTACCTGTTTCAAAATTATTTCTTGCTACTTAGGTTTACAAAAGTTAATCAATAAAACTTATACTTCTTCCCTCAAAATTATTTCCTTAACAAAAACGAAGCTACTTACAATCTCAAAAATTCAAATTATCGGCATAGAGTGCAGTCAGTTATTTAAATTTCAGAGTCAGATATGTTTCCTTCACTTCTTTTTCCGCATAATCTCGTAAATTCACATTAGTTAGACATCACATGCGATTCCGTTGGTGTGGAAACTGGTTGTGGGTTTTTAATTTTTTTAGTGTTCATGCACGCGTTAGACCTGAGAGATCCATTGATACTGAGTGATCCCCGCCGCTATTACCCGTGCAAGATGCAATTTTCGTAACCTCTAAACTATCGTGGCCACCTACAATTCCTAATTTACCTGTTCTTACCCTTACACTCGTCCTAAAATGTTATCCATTAGCTCATTTATGAAAATCAGTGTATTTCTGTGTCAGTTCATTGTGGATCCCGCAAGGAGGGAAATCTCAAATTTGTAACAAAAGAGCACATATAATTTCTTCACAACATACACAACTGTCCTGCGCCAGCATCTGTTATTTTCTATAATTTTAATTTACATGTTTCTTTTATCTTACCTCTTTCCATTCATGATTTACCTCTTACCATTTACCTATTACCACGTTCCATCGTCATTCTCTGTCTGTCTCCAGATCGATCCAAGATTTCATCCATGTAGTTTCTCCTCTTTTTATCTTCATTTTGGTTTTGATTCCACCACACGGGCAATCGTCTCATGCAGTTCACATCATGTTAATAGCACATCGGGATTCTTAAAACTGTCACACTTTCTTCTCATTAGCACATATAATACTCATTTAACTCAGTGTACTGACCTAACATCCTTTACTCCAAACATCCCTTACAGCAAATCGTACATAAATGACAGCGTCCTTTGCGTTCGTTGGTGCTCATTAAACCTCATCTTCAGCTCACATCACCACTCACCATTCGGCAGCATTCTTTGCCTCTCCTAAACTTCGTAAGACATCCTTCCTCATGACAATTAGTCCTCAACACGCATTTCCCTACTTGTGAACTTAACAGTCAACAGTCGTCCAACATTACTCTTCTTCGTACTTCCGTTTCCATCTCTTTGACTTCTCCTGATGCGTTTTTTTATCCCATTCAGTGTCAGTTATATGTTTCCCTTATATTTACATCTATATACATAATCTGCAAGCTATCGTACGGTGCGTGGCAGAGGGTACCACTTCATGTTGTTATAACTTCTCTTAAAGACAGAATACAGACTTTATGTCACGCCTTCATTGACGCTCTTTTATTTTTTAAATATTTTAACGTGTGAAGTTTTTTTGCTTCAGCTTTCCAAGATTCTTAAACCGCATGACCACACTCCCTTTTCCATACCTCTGACATTCTGAACCAACATTTGGTATTTGTTCCTCATGCTTTATTCAAACAAGCCACCCCAAGGATCACTTCCATTATTACCGCTGCGTGTCGCTTCGCCATCCTAATCATCGCAACTATCGTACACTCCAATTATGAACATATTCGAACGTCCTCTCACATCCGACATATCTACATCCTCGCTTGTCTGATCTTCCTTTTCCACTGCATTGAACAGTGTGTCAACGGGAAAGTCCTTTACTACTAAATTACAGCTCACGAATTCAGTTTCTTCATCATCGGAGTCACTTGTCCATACGTCTTACCATTCGATGTCATCTATAACATCTAATTGTACCTCTTTAATTAATTCTAGCACAGCTGAAAATGATGCCGGTAGTGCGTCGACCCACTCATCTTGCTTTTCAACTAATAAAGCAGGAGATATCCTTTCCGTCTCATCGTTACTAATTGGCATTCCGGGGCGTTCTCCACTAGTCAGCTCCGCACTTCATGTCGTGGCCCCTCATTCCTTGAGTTCTGTCGTGGATCGGGTCCTCTGGCTTCAATTATTTCTACCCGTCCTTCTGTCCTATCGTTTCTTCAGACATCCCTAGTATAATCGTTTCCTCTTGCATTGTCTCTGCCGCCATTTCTCCTATTGTCTCTTTGCTCATCATATCTTCCCTCATTTCTCCTATCATCTGATCGGTAGCTCGCCCCCTCCAGTGATCGTTGTTCCTATCCCATTTGTTCCAAATTTCTCTGTGGTGGATGTCTTGCTCTCCAACTCCGATTATTCCCTGTTGATTTTCTGTCGGGAAGGTGGTCTACATGAAATGCAAAGACTAGCTTGCCTCTCAACTCCTGTCGTACCGTAATTCACGCAGCAACAGCTGGAATATGTTTATATCATCCATATTCATCTCTGCTATCTGTATTTCTCTTTTAATTTGATTCGGTAAATTACAAAAATCCGTATCACTTCAGAGAGGGAATAAGGCACACCCATAAAACTATTCCTATCTGTCGTGTCTTAAAAATGTTGCAACGGATCTGGCCACCTCGATTCTACATAATTTTCAGTCATCATTATTCCTGTCTTAACTTCTTGTTTCGCTTTTGAGCAATACACTCCCAGGAAGCTACTCGTAAACGTATCGAACGCCTTACAGTCTTTTGCTGTTTGATATTCGTGGCCACATCTCCTCTAAAACGTTTGACCACAAAATTATTATAATTTCATGTGGCTAAATCTCTGAATCGTTTCGCAGAGGTCATCTACCCATAATTTAGGAGTAAAGAATTTTTCATTATCCGGAAACAGTGGAAATTTCTCTACCGACATAAAATATTTCAGAAGCTCTTCCTCATTTGCATCACATGATACGGTATCTGACGGCACAGTGGTAATTTCTCGCTAATCGGAACGTGGCTGATCTCACCTAATCCGACATGATCATTCCATTAGCTCGCAAAACTCTTGTTTTTTTCTGTCGCTGTAAACCATATCCATTTCCCCTCCGTTATTACATCTATAATATCGGCTGCTTTCTTTCTCTTTCACCAGTGCGTCTAACTTTCTCTGATTCTGCGATTTATCGTTTCTTGTCCATTTCTAAATAGTACTGAGTCTTAGGCGTCTGCATATTCACTAATAGCGTTTCGTCAGATGCGGTATCATGGCTGTTTGCTAATTGTTCCTCGGCGGTGGTGAAGAGTCCCACTACATCTATTACTTTGTTCACGGTCATAGAACACAGTCTCCATCTCCTTCTGCGAGTTAACGTATTGTTCTCTCCACGAATTAATCTTTTCAATGGCTTCCTGAAGTTCACTGTTGGATTTATTTCCTATTTTTGATCATCCACACTTTTTCCATTTCTTTCACATTCCGTAATCAGTTCTTCAATTTTCTTATTCGCAGCTCCTATCTAACATCTAGATTTTGTTTTAAATTGTCGAGTTGTTCCTTGCATTCTTTCTCTTAATTTCCTCATTCTTCTCCTCGTTGTTCCTAAGTAATTTCTCGTGGTTTCTATATTGTTCAGTATTTTTCTCTTTGATACGTTTAAATTGTTCATCGCGCTTTTCTTGACTTTTGCTAAATAATTCACATAGGGAAGTCCGCAAATCAAATGCTGTAGATGGTGGCGACGTCGATTCACAACTAGCACCGTTCCATCCCATTCTTTCGTGTCCTGTAGCTTCTAAATTTCCCATATCAGATGAGATTACACACTGCTCCGTTCTTCCTGTTTTTATTTCCAATACTTCGTTACTGCTTCTTTTCTAATACTTTCCAATAACATTTTACATTCTCTCTGATTCATTTCTTCCGTCCGTTCAAGGTTCTCTGTTTCCTGAATATATTCCTGAGGCACCTCCATCTGTAAATCCCGTTAGATTTGTCTAAATTATCAATAACGTCTCCTTCTGCTTCACTCAACCAAGTTAAAGTTCGTGCCTACCCTAGAATAATTCTTGACATGCCCCAACGAAAAATTCAGAATATTAAACATTCCTGATATTCATAGCACAATTTAACGTGAAGTGACTCAATATTCGCGCATACACTAAGCTTCGTTCACTTCCTAAAATATTACACGTGAACAAGAAATAAAACTGCCACTTCAAAATTTCAACGATGAATCTTCTTCTCCACAACGACAGACAAGTACAACCAACCTCTTCTGCTCCTTGTTAGAAAGATTAAATATATGACTAAGCGCTTTCTCTTAGATTAATTCATTGTATGTAATTTTAATTATTATTAAGGTGATGATGCACATCCTTAAATAAATGTTTTACCTTTGCAAATCTAGCTGTGGTATCTGGAGTTCTCAGAGAAAGAATCCTGGTAAAGTGCCAATAAAACGTAAGGTACCATTGTTAATTGATACACGTATTCCAATTACCTGGATTTGTCTGCGTATCAAAAGTTAGACAAATAACGGTCGATAAAAAATTATATTGCAATATCTCCATCCGAAATAATCGATGAAAGCGACTCAATTTTAATGAAGTTTATAACTCAAATACCAGCAATATATACAAGTTTGCAAACGCTTTGTTCTGGAAAACTCTACGTGAGTTTTGACCATTATCTGATGGAGTCTTAAGTATGTCACATGTGGTGAGGGCTAGCCATTTGACAAAACATTTTCTATCCTTGCTTCTGTAGGACTCATCGTCATCCTTGGGCGGGTGTGATACCTTTACTACAGATGGGGTAGATTGTTTCAACCCGAATTAGAGGAGCGGTTTTGTTGAGTCAGGAGTAGACTCCATGATACGCTAATGTACAGAACGCTGTAAACTGGAGGCTCATTCTATAGGTATCACCAATTGTAAGTTGTTCGAGAAGGAATGTTTTGCACTTTTTTAGTGTGTGGCATGCCACTCTCTGAATAAACATTTTATCTGCGTAAGTGGAGGCTCTAGTCAATGAAATAATTTGTATGGAGCTCGATAGCAAATTTAAAATTTTTTTCCAAGCAGATATCATAAATTATTTACTAGTTGGGGTGTTCAGGTTTTTGAACGTGGACAGGCTAAATTGAGATACAATGGATTAAAGAATATGAAAAATAATGATAGTGAATTTCACGATTTGGAATTTTTAGTTTAATATTTTAATTCACAAATGCACAGTGTTAAGTCTTGTATGCTAAATAATATACATTTTATTTTATTTTTGCTTTGGTGTCCTGTGCTGCCGCCTGATCCACAAATTTAGGGACACTATTTTACCCCGATCCACCACCCCGCCATCTCCCCCCCCCCCCCCACACCCCTCCCCCACCCCACCTTATGAATGCACCCAACATGCCAACTCAGTAGACGCGAGGTTGAGTGTTGGATGACCCAAAAATTTTCTAAATCCCCTCAGACACATCAGATCAGCTGATGGCTGAAACTGATGACGATGCCGGAGCAGCAAAGTGCTCCAAAACGAGAGGAGGGACGACGAGCTCTGAAGATGACAAACACACAAGAATAAGAAGTTCAGTAATTCGTGTGGGAGTGCGTCCGACTACGAAACCTCACTTTGCTGCGTTTTTCGCTACGTGCTCTGAATATCCCAAGCTGTGACCGCTCAAAATTCTTCTCAGATAGTGCGATTCCCCTACTCTGGGCTATTTTTTACCTTCTCTACCGTTGTCCTTTTAAAAAAAGGCATTCTTCGCTTTTCCTTCTCTCTGCTCGCCTAAGGAGGCAGCTTCCCTCCGGCACTGTTGTACTTCCCTGTCACTCTGGAAAAGTTTAGGTGTACCAATCTCCGTACGTCTTACGTCTTTAATTTTATTTTTTTTTTTTATTTTTTTGTTAAGCTACACATTCAACGGCGTCTCACAGTTTTCAAAGACCTAGTTTGGGGCTTCTTTTCATCTGCAAGATAGCAATCTCCAGCGTCCGTCCCAAAAGTGGTCTTTCTACGTTCGGCTGACAAGATTTCCTTTCGCTAAAAATTCCTCCTCACTCCACCTCATAAAAACGTTTGCCGTGAACGGTCGCTGCAGGATGCCCTAAGTGTTGGCCATCTTCATGGCGGTGTCGTCCTCGCTGCCCTTCTAAGAAGGGCTCAGCAGGGCCCCTGACTACTCCGGTACTCAGCTCTGCGCCCGTCTCATCCACTGTGCTTCCGAAACATTCCATTATTTCTAACCAGCTTGTAAATCTGTTTTAGATCGCTATCGAAACCGACGATCATGCGAGCAAATGGGCTCTGAGCAGTATGGGACTTAACTGATGTGGTCATCAGTCCCCTAGAACTTAGTACTACTTAAACCTAACTAACCTAACGACATCACACACATCCATGCCCGAGGCAGGATTCGAACCTGCGAACGTAGCGGTCGCGCGCTTCCAGACTGTAGCGCCTAGAACCGCTCGGCCACTCCGGCCGGCGATCATGCGAGCAGTAACATGAATTCATTTCTCCAGTCGTTATCAATTACTGAGGTCGAGGGAGGGCCTGTAATATAAATTTATATGAAATCATATGTGTATCATGACTTTTTCGAAAAACCCGTAACAAACAGTGGTGAGGTCTCTGTAACAATTATGAGCCTGCGCAGGAGCGACATGATGGAATTAATGTAGCGCGCTTTCGATGTAGATTCAAAAATTCAAGAAATTATAATGGTAACTGAGTCCCCTTATAAACTATTTGGGTTACAAGTGATCATAAAGATGCACAGTGCTAGAAAGAGAAATAAATATTTCTACATGTTAAATAAGATAGACCGGAAACCAGTTGTCTCATATCTCCAACAGGAGCTCCAAACCCTCTTATTTACAGCATATAGGGGAATTTTGGTACAAATTTACGTTAACGGTAGACTGAACTTTACCAATATACGCTCCTGGAAATGGAAAAAAGAACACATTGACACCGGTGTGTCAGACCCACCATACTTGCTCCGGACACTGCGAAAGGGCTGTACAAGCAATGATCACACGCACGGCACAGCGGACACACCAGGAACCGCGGTGTTGGCCGTCGAATGGCGCTAGCTGCGCAGCATTTGTGCACCGCCGCCGTCAGTGTCAGCCAGTTTGCCGTGGCATACGGAGCTCCATCGCAGTCTTTAACACTGGTAGCATGCCGCGACAGCGTGGACGTGAACCGTATGTGCAGTTGACGGACTTTGAGCGAGGGCGTATAGTGGGCATGCGGGAGGCCGGGTGGACGTACCGCCGAATTGCTCAACACGTGGGGCGTGAGGTCTCCACAGTACATCGATGTTGTCGCCAGTGGTCGGCGGAAGGTGCACGTGCCCGTCGACCTGGGACCAGACCGCAGCGACGCACGGATGCACGCCAAGACCGTTGGATCCTACGCAGTGCCGTAGGGGACCGCACCGCCACTTCCCAGCAAATTAGGGACACTGTTGCTACTGGGGTATCGGCGAGGACCATTCGCAACCGTCTCCATGAAGCTGGGCTACGGTCCCGCACACCGTTAGGCCGTCTTCCGCTCACGCCCCAACATCGTGCAGCCCGCCTCCAGTGGTGTCGCGACAGGCGTGAATGGAGGGACGAATGGAGACGTGTAGTCTTCAGCGATGAGAGTCGCTTCTGCCTTGGTGCCAATGATGGTCGTATGCGTGTTTGGCGCCGTGCAGGTGAGCGCCACAATCAGGACTGCATACGACCGAGGCACACAGGGCCAACACCCGGCATCATGGTGTGGGGAGCGATCTCCTACACTGGCCGTACACCACTGGTGATCGTCGAGGGGACACTGAATAGTGCACGGTACATCCAAACCGTCATCGAACCCATCGTTCTACCATTCCTAGACCGGCGAGGGAACTTGCTGTTCCAACAGGACAATGCACGTCCGCATGTATCCCGTGCCACCCAACGTGCTCTAGAAGGTGTAAGTCAACTACCCTGGCCAGCAAGATCTCCGGATCTGTCCCCCATTGAGCATGTTTGGGACTGGATGAAGCGTCGTCTCACGCGGTCTGCACGTCCAGCACGAACGCTGGTCCAACTGAGGCGCCAGGTGGAAATGGCATGGCAAGCCGTTCCACAGGACTACATCCAGCATCTCTACGATCGTCTCCATGGGAGAATAGCAGCCTGCATTGCTGCGAAAGGTGGATATACACTGTACTAGTGCCGACATTGTGCATGCTCCGTTGCCTGTGTCTATGTGTCTGTGGTTCTGTCACTGTGATCATGTGATGTATCTGACCCCAGGAATGTGTCAATAAAGTTTCCCCTTCCTGGGATAATGAATTCACGGTGTTCTTATTTCAATTTCCAGGAGTGTATTAAGTTACAAGAAGAGTTACAGGTGTCAGTGATACCGTACCCCATGATACATGAAGAAAACATAGAAATAGCTTTCTTCAAAAAGGGGAACAGTGATAACTTCACAATACATACCAAGCAAAGAATAGAACACAAAATAGGTAGATGTTACGTGAACCGACATTGACTACCGGGCCGGCCGGGATGGCCGAGCGGTTCTAGGCGCTTCAGTCTGGAACCGCGCTACCGCTACGGTCACAGGTTCGAATCCTGCCTCGGGCATGGATGTGTGTGATGTCCTTAGGTTAGTTAGGTTTAAGTAGTTCTAAGTTCTAGAGGACTTATGGCCTCAGATGTTGAGTCCCATAGTGCTCAGAGCCATTGACTACCGGAACCCAGTTTACAGTAACTTTTACAGTATCATCCTTTTACAACATCTCCCCACAGTCTGTTGAAATTTTGGTCCTAAATCTATCAGTGGCTAGGAATCAGTGTCAATAAATGTGTCGCCGGCCGAAGTGGTCGTGCGGTTAAAGGCGCTGCAGTCTGGAACCGCAAGACCGCTACGGTCGCAGGTTCGAATCCTGCCTCGGGCATGGATGAGTGATGTCCTTAGGTTAGTTAGGTTTAACTAGTTCTAAGTTCTAGGGGACTAATGACCTCAGCAGTTGAGTCCCATAGTGCTCAGAGCCATTTGAACCAATAAATGTGTCGACGATATGACAGTCGAAACATCGAGAAAGACGTTTGTAAATATTTGTACAGGACAGAAATTCGATTACACCAAACAACTTCTTGGGAGAAAATGGTTCCCAGCAGTTTGTCGCTATATTAGCTCCTTAATGAGTGATTATTGCAGAAAGCTGTTGATGGCGATCGGAAGAGGCCACAAGGCATGGTCGTCTGCCGAGACCGCAGAGCAGACGCCCAGGGCCACCGCTGTATATTATTCGTATTTGTGTAAAATGGTTGCTTGCGTGATTTCGGTCCTTTAGACAGATTTTGAATCATTAATCATTACATTTATCAGTAACTATACAGAAAAAATGAATTTAACTTGAACTATACAAAGGACCAAACCGCCTTTAAGAGTCAACACAGCGCTCTAGACCGTTTTCAACTCAATAACAAATTTATAGAATCAAGCAGTGACTATAAATTGCCACATTGCCTGGGATTCATAGATTCTGAGAAAGCTTCTGACACAGTTTTAACAATATGTACAGTTGTAGTCGACGGGAGACAAGACATTAGCAGTCTATAATTGAAAGAAAGGACAGATAAGAATATCCCCCCCCCCCCCCCCCCCCCATCAAAAGTAATCTTTGCAACCCTAGAGCAATATTCCACATCCATAATACTGAGAAGATAAGAAAAATGCCAAGTAATGTTTTGGGTAAGTCGTTATTATGGAAGAAAGTTTTCATTTGTCTGCGTTCCGTAAGAATAATAATTCATTTGCAGACTTATATTGAAGGAGGTAGACATTTGGACATTTACTTCACGGTATTCTTGTTCCCTCACAAAGTTTGTTACAAATAACCCAATGGGTTTCAAAAGGAACAGTGATGATGTATGTACGAGTAATTACAATACCAGAATAACAGTTACTTCATTGTTCTAAATTGATGTTGTCTTTAGCATAAAATGGGTGCACTATGCTCCCACCAAAATTCAGGCACGGCGTCTACCTGGAAGTCTGTATCCACGCCTTTCTGGATGTCTGGACGAACAGAGAGAGCTGGTTTTCACATGATGATTATTTTCGAAACTCTTGTTGGTTCCTACGAGGGAGGTCATCAGCCTCCAGAAATGTCATAATGTGCGAGCATAAAACATGTTTCAAAATTCTACAAGTGGCCGTCAGAGATATAGGCCTATAGTTCCGTGGTTTTGTGCGTCTGTTGGACGACCCATCTTGAAAACGGGATTGACATTTTTTTTTCAATCAACGGGAACACTTCGCTCTTCCAAAGATGTACAATTCACCTATGCTAGAAGAGGGGCAAGTGTTTTTGCCTACTCCATGGTATCCCGCTAGGCCCAGTGGCATTCTCTCTGTTGAGCGTTTTCAGTTCTGTTTCTGCCCCTTTGTCACTTATTTCGCTATCACTTATTTTTTCATTCGTGAGACAATTTAAAATAAGTCCCACTGTGCCATCTTTGTCTGTGAAGCAGTTTAGGAAAAAGACATTTAGTTTTCAGGCTTTTCCGCGTCGTCCTCTGTTTCACTACCATCGTGGACACAGAATCTCCGGTCAGATCGCTTCGATCCGTTCACTGAGGTGACGTAAGACCAAACCATCTTAGGATTTTCTGTCAATCCGGAAGACAGGATGCAATTTTCGAATACGTTGAACACTTCACGCATGGCTCTCCTTACGCTAATTTTGGCTTTATTTAGTTTTTGTTTGTCTGTGATGGCTTAGCTACGCTTAAATTTGCAGTGAAGCTCTCTTTGCTTTTGTAACAGTTTTCTAACATGACTGTTGAATCTCGGGGGCTCCTTTCCATTCTTCAAAACTTTGTTCGGCACATACGTACCTAAAGCGTATTTTCCAATGCTCTTGAACTTTGTCCGTTGATACTCAGTGTTGTTAGTACTGGAGACGAAATTTTCATGCTGATCACTAAGGTAATCTGAAACCTTTTTCTTGTCGCTTTTGCTAAGCAAAATTATCTTTCTGCCTGTATTTGTATTCTTATTTATAGTTGTATTCTGTGAAGCTTAAACGGCCTTTTGATCACTGACAGCCTGTTCTACGCTGAGGCGAAAAATTCGGGTCAGTTTGTCACTTGCACGTCTAAGATATTATCTCCATGAAACGATTTCTCTGATTAACTTCCCAAGTTAATTTTCTGGTAAAGCACTTCATATCGTTCTCTGTCCCTTCTCCACATTCTAGTCACTTGAGCCTCCCAGTCTACAGCTGATAGGTTAAAATCTCCAACAAAAACTGTAATATGTCCAAGAAATTTAAGCGAAATATTCTCCAAGTTTCCTCTCAATTTTCCAACACTACTCCTAAGGCAGAAGGCCTATAAAAGCATCTGATTACCATCCACCTTTGAAACTTATCTTCACCAAAATGACTTCGTATCGGAATTTCTTCATAGTTATAAACACGCCTCCACCACCATCGTTCAACCTATCTTTTCCATAAACATTAGAACCGGAATTCAGAATTTCATTTCTGTCGACATATTGTTTCATTGAGTTTTATGCCCCTAGTAATATGTGGGCACTGATGCCGTTAATAAGCGAGATTAGTTGCGGGACCTTTCCATAATCATTCCTGCACTTCACTAAAACCATATTAACATTTTCTTTCTCCGATCTGCTATGACGAAAGCTACCTTGTCTGGACTCAGAACGCATCTTTCGGGCCTTGAGAGGTCCTTGGTATTTTTGTTTTACGGAAATTAGGCCGTGATCCACGACATCTTTCTCTGCCTAAAGTTTTGTTTTCCACTGCTGAAATAATGATCAAAGGCTGTAAATACTCAGAGAGAAGTACAAACTCAAATAACCTCAACAGTCCGATTTATAAGCTGGTAAACCAAAACATTATGACCACTGCCCACCGAAAGGTTCGATTTTCCCGCTTGCATTCCTTCGTGCTCGATGTCATCTTTCATCAGTATAATTATCGGTATCTCGAAGCCAGAACCTTCCTATAGTGGTTTGAGGAACATTATAGTGAACTCGCGTTAATGCCTCGGGGACCAAATTCGCCTGATGTAAATCCTATGGAACCCAAATGGGTCGCTATCGGCCGCCATCACTGCGTAGGCAAATTGGAAGCCCAATAAAGGGCGAATTACATGATCTGTGCGTAGATATCTAATGCCACATATGGCCACAAACCTAACAACAAACTATCGATCTCTGATACGCAGAATCAGTGTAGTTCGTTCCAAAGATGGACAAACAAGCTATTAAGCAGGTGGTCGTCATGTTTTGGCTTATGAATGTTCATATCCACGCAATGAAATAAAGCGACGTAATGGAGTTTTACATTTTAGAGAGTTGACACAAAGGCAGGTTAGTGAGCAAAAAACAATGCAGTAATTACATGTGACCTTACTATAACAACATGAAACCAAGTAAAGTAAAAGCTAAAAACTCATCACGATTAATTACTATTCAAGTCGTCTGCGACAGATTCATTGGAATTGTCTCTACTTTCAAAACTGAAAGATCTTATAATATTTCGCGTTAACGTCTCCTGTAGTGTACATAAAGTTGTAGCACGCTACGGCAACGGCCTTAGCAGATTTCGTCTGTAACTGACTAAAATGAATTGACAACCACTTTCCACAAATGTGCTCGCTATACGACCCCTGTACTTTTGTGCTTCCGAGTACATCGCTGACCTCTCTTCATTGCAAATTACACACATATAAAGTGGAAAATGACTTCTCTTTCCCAGCCCTGGCACCGGGTACATAACATTCTTCAGTAAGGTTATCAGTTCATTTGAAGGTAAGCAGAGCGCCCTTCCTTTTCATCCCTTCAAACCATTATCATTCTGTCTCCGTCTTCTATGGTATCGAGCACGGTCCGCATCGATTACTGATCATTTAGGAAGATTTCTGCACACACTTTTTTCCAGCCTTGAACATCAGTTTGGCTCGGTCAGCAATGGCCTTATAATGAGACATATCAGTTCTTCTTGACCTAACTGTAAGAGAAGAAAGAATAATCCATTACGCTATTTTACGACGAATTATGCAGACTTGATCGTTCATAAAAACGTAGAATTACAGTGGTTATCCTTACCTGAAGGTCTATTCAGATACCAGGTATGTCGCCAACACTTAAGTTGACATTTTCATAAAATTCACAGAAAGGGTGTAACTGCTTTGATCAGTTGCCAAATTGAAATCGTCAGAATTTCAAAACGTACATTTCCTCATCACGACTCTTGAAAATCTTTCTAATGTACAGAGTGTCCATAATTAAAGTTCCAGTTTCAGAACCCTGTAGAAAGAGAAGCACTTCTCAGAATGACGTCAAATCTAAACAGCGCACTGTTGAAGCAGAAGGAAACGACATGTAACCAAAAAAGAATTTAACGAAAATTTGACGAATAGAGGGCGCTGTAATGTTATAAAAGGCACACCAACAGTCACGCGGCACACGGCTGTTCCTCAGTTTACATCCGAGACACCCAAGATGGCTGCCTCCATTAAGAACCGAGCGTTGTTGGTAAAGCCCTTTTACAAGAAGGTGACTGTTCTACAGTAGCCTTGCGGGGTATGAAAAAAGGCATCTTTCCGATTTCTGGCAGTGGTCTGGAGAAAATGATTACAAAACTCGAAAAGACAAACTCTTTTGAAGTGCAATGTGGCACATGCAGTAAAACGATTGATTCGGCATCTGCCGAAGATGTTGCCACAGGACTGCACGAGGGGTAGAGCCATGTAATGCATGGGCAACTGCTCGGACGTTGGACATGCTTGCGAGCACGGTGCATAATATTCTACAAAACATCCTGCATCGGCATCCGTACAAAATCACCCATGTTCAGAAGTTGCGTCCTGCTGACCTTGCAGCGAGAGAAACGTTCGCTCTGGAATTTCTTTCTCAGATGGACGTGGACAACGATCGGACATGGAACTTTCTGTGGACAGACGAAGGCCATTTCCATCTCCAAGGACATGTCAATACGTAGAACTGCAGAATATGAACAACGGAAAATCCGCACGCACATCAGCCGGTACCACTTCATTCTACAAAGATGCAGGTTACAGCATAGTTTATCATAGAACTGTATTTTATCGAGAAGATGAATGCTGTGGGTCCTGTTGCCTGCACCGTCACACTATGAGAGTCTTTTGTGTTCCATCGTCATTCCAACCCTTCAACAGCGTGGACGTGTGGGTAGGATCATTTTTATGCTAGACAGCGCTCCTGCGCACACTACATAGCTTGTGAAGTGGCTTCTGGGGAGGCATTTCGGCAATGCTAGAATTATAAGCCGTCATTTCCCTACAGCCTGGCCGTCCAGATCGCCTGATATTAGTGAGTGTGACTTAATATATATGAAAATAGTAACTATTTTCTAAAGAAGAGATACCATTGATGACCGCGCAGCTTCTCTAGAATAAATGATAATTAACTGAAATCCTGAGCTGCCGACAGGTGTTGATATACCTCGATGGGGACAGCTGAAAATGTGTGCCACGATCGGTACTCGAACCCGGGATCTCCTGCTTACATGGCAGACGCTCTATCCATCTGACCCACCGAGGACACACATGAATAGCACAACTGCAGGGACTTATCCCTTCCACGCTTCCCGTGCCACCCACATTCCCAACAGTCCTCAATCTACATACGTAATTTACCTAATAGATTTTTGCCCATCCACTCATTACTCTCGCACACTAAGGTGACGATTCCCGTAAGAGTTCGGGAAACCTGTGCGCCTTCACACAGACGAAGGTCAGTGGCTGGGTAGCCTTTTAACTATATGTATGAAGATAGTAACTGTTCTCGAAAGAACAGATACCATTGATGACCGTGCAGCTTCTCTAGAATAAATGACGATTAACTGAAACCCTCAGCGACTGCAGGGACTTGTCCCTTGCACGCATTCATCTGTGTCCTCGATGGCGCAGATTGATAGAGCGTCTGCCATGTAAGCAGGAGATCCCGGGTTCGAGTCCCGGTCGGGGCACACATTTTCAGCTGTCACCATCGAGGTATATTAACAACACCTGTCGGCAGCTGAGAGTTTCAGTTAATTATCATTGAGTGTGACTTATAGCTGTGAGGTTATGTTAAAGATGTGTTCAGTGCTCCAGTTACAAACGTAGTGAATTGAAGGCACACGCCGTGCAACGAATTCTGAACGTGACCCCGAGATACTCCAGTCCGTTGTGGAACATGCTCTTTATCGATTTCAACTTGTAGTGGCAAATGATGGGCAGCACATTGAATATGTCTTGTCCCCGTCACACGACAGTCAGAAATAGCTTTCAGTTTGCTTTTTCTGAGGTTTTTGGCTTCAAGACAATTAAAAACTGATGTCATTTTGCTTTTGAATTTTTTTTCGCCTCAGGAAAATTAAAAACTGATTTTTCCGTGGAGTTTTCCTTTCCTGACAGATGCGGCTCACAAGGTGTAATAGGACGGGCCTAACAAGCCACGAAGGAGGATGCAGGAATTGCCAAGGATACTCCTGCTTGGGCAGGAGAAACAGTGCTGATATGCAAATGGAAATGAGGATAACAAGGAGGAAATATACAGATATTATTGACATTAATTGAAATTGAAATTAATTGGTGTACCCATCTACACAATCCACGTAGTGTATCTGTGGACAGAAATCAGCACAATATCGCCATAGTGCCGGAAGAAGAGACAGTTACGCTTAAGTTCGAAAGATTGGACTCCACACATATAAATATGTGAATATATGCACCTTGTCGGCAAAATGATAGTTACTTGTCCGAATGCTTGCTGGACTCAGTTGAATAGCTGAGAGCAGAGGATAGTGGAAGGAGGGGACTACATCTGTCGTGTGCGGTATGTGGGGATTTGGGCCGAACCGGAGGCGTATACGGATGACCGAGGATCGGGCACAGGGAATTCACTCACGCGACAGCTCTTGGACATTTACACGCCGGCCTTCATCTCCCCGCTGGCGTCAATAGGACATATTGTTCCTCTATTTGCGCATCTGTCGCTCTCTCTCTCTCTCTCTCTCTCTTTTTTTTTTTTTTTTTTTTTTTTTTGAGGACCTTAGCTGGCCTCCCATGTACGTTCCCTCCACTTCCAAATGATTTCTACATTAATTACCACGTAGCGTCCGTTGCAAAAAAGTTGAATCAAGTATCCATTAACGAGGTGGACGGAGATATGGCGCGACCTTCAGCAGCCGTACCTCCCGACATCAGTCAGAGTGACATGGTATCACGTCGACTGTGAAAAATTCGCCACTAATCATAATTTGCGTGAGATTGGTTTGATGGACCCTCCTTTATGCTCCATCTGTAGCTCTGTGGACGATGACACCTGTGGTTTGACCTGCGCCGGTGTTCGTGAAGTCTGCATACTGGGGTGGCAACTAGTTGCCTATTTCTTTCGTGCCCCTCCATCCGTAGTAGAACCGTAAACTTTTCATTCGCTCAGAGGACGTGTGTTTCCTAGCAGCCGAGACTCAAGCGGTAGTCTGGTCAAAGGATGGACAGTCGCCTACCTTTATGGAGTTGGGACAAATCGCGGCTCTGTCTCTGGGCCCTCTTAAAGAATGAACATGCGGGGACTGAATGACGTCCACAGTACCGTTCCTGTTTCGTCAATTACTTCCTTGGGTTTTTGTGCGATCCCCCGCTCAGCTGGAATGTGCCTGGCGTAGTTGGCTCGACCGTTGTCGCGGTGCACCACTAACACACCCTCAAGTTATTTCAAGCATCCGGCGGAACCAGCGCCTGATACTGCTTTGTTCAAATGGTTCAAATGGCTCTGAGCACTATGAGACTTAACATCTGAGGTCATCAGTGCCCTAGACTTAGAACTACTTAAATCTAACTAACCTAAGGACATCACACACATCCATGGCCGAGGCAGGATTCGAACCTGTAACCGTAGCGAGTGTAGCGCCTAGAACCGCTCGGCCACTCCGGCCGGCTACTGCATTGTCCTTGTTTCCAGCTTCCGTCTCCCCTACCTACCACTGTTGTGTCACACGATGAAATTTCGCGCTTACAACTGTCTCCTTCCTTGACTGTCCCTTCTTGTAGCCTTCTGGTTGGTTGATGGTGTTCAGGACGCCGTGCCAGACCTCTTCTGGTCGACCCCTGTCCACTCCGCCTCCCCCCCCCCCCTGCCATCGAGCCGGGGCGACTACACGTACTCGTATCCCATCAACCTTACCTTCCCTCTGCTGAAAAGGAACAGTCAGTTTCCCTCATTTGTATTTTCTGGCGTTATCCGCTGGTTTGGTGTATTTTTTATAAATGAAGGCGGTTAAGAGAGTCAACCCATATACTGCTTCTTTCTATGTATATCTCGCGAAAGGTCCATGAATGTAATATCCGAGCGGTTCGAGCTCGCACGGAAGCTTACCAACAATTGTTCTTCCAGTGGATCATTCGCGACTAGAACATGAAAGGTGGAAAGCGACAGTGATTCACAAAGCTCTCTCCGCCACTCACCATAGAGTGCCTTTCTAGGCATACATTTAGATGACTATATTTAAAACATTTGTAAGCATTTTTGACATTTTGTTATTGTCCTGTCTTGTCCTCCTTTCTTTACACAAGAGATAGTAGTGACTGCTGTTGTGATGTTTCAGTGCGAGAATTTGACGCTGGCGATATACGATGCGGTGACGTCACTACACGAATGTTCCACGTCCATCAAACGGTCGCTGCTGCTACTCATGTTGAGATCTCAGCGGCCACTATGCATCACTGCTGCAGGATTCTTCCCTCTCTCCAGGGAGTCCTTCGTGGCGGTGAGGAAGTTTTCTTCGTGTGTATAACCACAAAAATCGCCCGACTTTTGTCAGTGTCATAGAATTTGTTGTGTGTCTGAGCAGAGAGACGTAACAAAACAGCACCTTTTGAAACTTGGGAGCTGTAGTTGGCAGCAGGTAGCACTCTCGAACAGGGATTGGGAATTTTGCATAGTCTAACCG